>NC_141700.1:445316198-445916198 GCF_964263255.1 Lissotriton vulgaris
CCATATGAAATATATTCATCCAATCCTTCAAGCTCCGTTTGATCCAAGGTGATAAACAGTCAAAAATGAGACACAAGAAAAATTTATGTTTTTACAAACAATTAAACTTGGCCTGTACAGGGATCGAACCTGTGACCTTGGCGTTATTAGCACCACGCTCCAACCATCTGAGCTAACAGGCCGTTTTGCATGAATTGCTGGAAGTCCAGCATATGAAGAAGTGCTAATGATAGTTAACCCGGGAGATTTGGAAAGCTTAATTTCAGAGGTTTACCATGAAGTTATAAATATATAATATCAACATGAAGAAACTAATATGACTTTAAAAAAATCACAATACAAAAGAGATTTTCATACTTAGTGTTAGAACTTAGAACCATTAATGTTTTTTCCATGTGTTTTAGCAATAAATAACAATTCATCACCTATCTGCAATTGATTCATTTAATCATTCTATCAGCTTCCCCTTAAAGAAAATATAGAGATACACATGATACAGAAGAAAATACATCTATTTTCAACATTAAAGGAGCATCAAGTATTGGCTAGGAGACTGATTGAAAGTATGTCCTTGGCATTTTTAACTTTATGCTCTAAAGACTAAACTAATAGGCTCACTAAATATATAGCATACTATTGAAGAAATAGCAGATGATGAAGTGCTACCGATTGTTAACCCAGGATAGTTGGAAAGCTTATATTCAGCTGTTTACATTCATACTATCTTTATATTTCATCAACAAGACAAAACAAAAATGACCTCAATAAATTGCAATAAATAAGAGATTAAGTTACTTGGCGTTAGAACTTAGAACCATTAATAGATATTCCAGGAGCTTTCAGAATAATAATTAATTCTACAACTATATCAAATGTATTTATCCAATCCTTCAAGCAGTGTTTGATCCAAGGTGATAAACAGTCAAAAATGAGACACAAGAAAAATTAATCTTTTTTCAAACAATTAAACTTTGCCTGTACAGGGATCGAACCTGTGACCTTGGCGTTATTAGCACCACGCTCTAACCATCTGAGCTAACAGGCCGTTTTGCACAATTTCCTGGAAGTCCAGCATATGAAGAAGTGCTAATGATAGTTAACCCGGGAGATTTGGAAAGCTTAATTTCAGAGGTTTACCATGAAGTTACAAATATATAATATCAACATGAAGAAACTAATATGACTTTAAAAAAATTACAATACAAAAGAGATGTTCATACTTAGTGTTAAAACTTAGAACCATTAATGTTTTTTCCATGTGTTTTAGCAATAAATAACAATTCATCACCTATTTGCAATTGATTCATTTAATCATTCTATCAGCTTCCCCTCAAAGGAAATATAGAGATACACATATACAGAAGAAAATACATCTATTTTCAACATTAAAGGAGCATCAAGTATTGGCTAGGAGATTGATTGAAAGTATGTCCTTGGCATTTTTAACTTTATGCTCTAAAGACTAAACTAATAGGATCACTAAATATATAGCATACTATTGAAGAAATAGCAGATGATGAAGTGCTACCGATTGTTAACCCGGGATAGTTGGAAAGCTTATATTCAGCTGTTTACATTCATACTATCCTTATATTTCATCAACAAGACAAAACAAAAATGACCTCAATAAATTGCAATAAATAAGAGATTTAGTTACTTGGCGTTAGAACTTAGAACCATTAATAGATATTTCAGGAGCTTTCAGAATAATAATTAATTCTACAACTATATCAAATGTATTCATCCAATCCTCCAAGCAGCGTTTGATCCAAGGTGATAAACAGTCAAAAATGAGACACAAGAAAAATTAATCTTTTTTCAAACAATTAAACTTGGGCTGTACAGGGATCGAACCTGTGACCTTGGCGTTATTAGCACCAAGCTCTAACCATCTGAGCTAACAGGCCGTTTTGCACAATTTCCTGGAAGTCCAGCATATGAAGAAGTGCTAATGATAGTTAACCCGGGAGATTTGGAAAGCTTAATTTCAGAGGTTTACCATGAAGTTATAAATATATAATATCAACATGAAGAAACTAATATGACTTTAAAAAAATTACAATACAAAAGAGATTTTCATACTTAGTGTTAGAACTTAGAACCATTAATGTTTTTTCCATGTGTTTTAGCAATAAATAAGAATTCATCACCTATATGCAATTGATTCATTTAATCATTCTATCAGCTTCCCCTCAAAGGAAATATAAAGATACACATGATACAGAAGAAAATACATCTATTTTCAACATTAAAGGAGCATCAAGTATTGGCTTGGAGACTGATTGAAATTATGTCCTTGGCATTTTTAAAATTTTGCTCTAAAGACTAAACTAATAGGCTCACTAAATATATAGCATACTATTGAAGAAATAGCAGATGATGAAGTGCTACTGATTGTTAACCCGGGATAGTTGGAAAGCTTATATTCAGCTGTTTACATTCATACTATCTTTATATTTCATCAACAAGACAAAACAAAAATGACCTCAATGAATTGCAATAAATAGGAGATTTAGTTACTTGGAGTTAGAACTTAGAACCATTAATAGATATTCCAGGAGCTTTCAGAATAATAATTAATTCTACAACTATATCAAATGTATTCATCCAATCCTTCAAGCAGCGTTTGATCCAAGGTGATAAACAGTCAAAAATTAGACACAAGAAAAATTAATCTTTTTATAAACAATTAAACTCGGCCTGTACAGGGATTGAACCTGTGACCTTGGCGTTATTAGCACCACGCTCTAACCATCTGAGCTAACAGGCCGTTTTGCACAAATTCCTGGAAGTCCAGCATATGAAGAAGTGCTATTGATAGTTAACCCGGGAGATTTGGAAAGCTTAATTTCAGAGGTTTACCATGAAGTTATACTTATATAATATCAACATGAAGAAACTAATATGACTCTAAAAAAATTGCAATACAAAAGAGATGTTCATACTTAGTGTTAGAACTTAGAACCATTAATGTTTTTTCCATGTGTTTTAGCAATAAATAATAATTCATCACCTATATGCAATTGATTCATCTAATCATTCTATCAGCTTCCCCTCAAAGGAAATATAGACATACACATGATACAGAAGAAAATACATCTATTTTCAACATTAAAGGAGCATCAAGTATTGGCTTGGAGACTGATTGAAAGTATGTCCTTGGCATTTTTAATTTTATACTCTAAAGACTAAACTAATAGGCTCACTAAATATATAGCATACTATTGAAGAAATAGCAGATGATGAAGTGCTACTGATTGTTAACCCGGGATAGTTGGAAAGCTTATATTCAGCTGTTTACATTCATACTATCTTTATATTTCATCAACAAGACAAAACAAAAATGACCTCAATAAATTGCAATAAATAAGAGATTTAGTTACTTGGCGTTAGAACTTAGAACCATTAATAGATATTCCAGGAGCTTTCAGAATAATAATTAATTCTACAACTATATGAAATATATTCATCCAATCCTTCAAGCTCCGTTTGATCCAAGGTGATAAACAGTCAAAAATGAGACACAAGAAAAATGTATCTTTTTACAAACAATTAAACTTGGCCTGTACAGGGATCGAACCTGTGACCTTGGCGTTATTAGCACCACACTCTAACCATCTGAGCTAACAGGCCGTTTTGCATGAATTGCTGGAAGTCCAGCATATGAAGAAGTGCTAATGATAGTTAACCCGGGAGATTTGGAAAGCTTAATTTCAGAGGTTTACCATGAACTTATAAATATATATTATCAACATGAAGAAACTAATATGACTTTAAAAAAATTACAATACAAAAGAGATTTTCATACTTAGTGTTAGAACTTAGAACCATTAATGTTTTTTCCATGTGTTTTAGCAATAAATAACAATTCATCACCTATATGCAATTGATTCATTTAATCATTCTATCAGCTTCCCCTCAAAGGAAATATAGAGATACACATGATACAGAAGAAAATACATCTATTTTCAACATTAAAGGAGCATCAAGTATTGGCTTGGAGACTGATTGAAAATATGTCCTTGGCATTTTTAACTTTTTGCTCTAAAGACTAAACTAATAGGCTCACTAAATATATAGCATACTATTGAAGAAATAGCAGATGATGAAGTGCTACCGATTGTTAACCCGGGATAGTTGGAAAGCTTATATTCAGCTGTTTACATTCATACTATCTTTATATTTCATCAACAAGACAAAACAAAAATGACCTCAATGAATTGCAATAAATAAGAGATTTAGTTACTTGGCGTTAGAACTTAGAACCATTAATAGATATTCCAGGAGCTTTTAGAATAATAATTAATTCTACAACTATATCAAATGTATTTATCCAATCCTTCAAGCAGCGTTTGATCCAAGGTAATAAACAGTCAAGAATGAGACGCAAGAAAAAATTAATCTTTTTTCAAACAATTAAACTTGGCCTGTATAGGGATCGAACATGTGACCTTGTCGCTATTAGAACCACGCTCTAACCATCTGAGCTAACAGGCCATTTTGCAAAAACTCCTGGAAGTCCAGCATATGAAGAAGTGCTAATGATAGTTAACCCGGGAGATTTGGAAAGCTTAATTTCAGAGGTTTACCATGAAGTTATACTTATATAATATCAACATGAAGAAACTAATATGACTTTAAAAAAATTACAATACAAAAGAGATTTTCATACTTAGTGTTAGAACTTAGAACCATTAATGTTTTTTCCATGTGTTTTAGCAATAAATAAGAATTCATCACCTATATGCAATTGATTCATTTAATCATTCTATCAGCTTCCCCTCAAAGGAAATATAAAGATACACATGATACAGAAGAAAATACATCTATTTTCAACATTAAAGGAGCATCAAGTATTGGCTTGGAGACTGATTGAAATTATGTCCTTGGCATTTTTAAAATTTTGCTCTAAAGACTAAACTAATAGGCTCACTAAATATATAGCATACTATTGAAGAAATAGCAGATGATGAAGTGCTACTGATTGTTAACCCGGGATAGTTGGAAAGCTTATATTCAGCTGTTTACATTCATACTATCTTTATATTTCATCAACAAGACAAAACAAAAATGACCTCAATGAATTGCAATAAATAGGAGATTTAGTTACTTGGAGTTAGAACTTAGAACCATTAATAGATATTCCAGGAGCTTTCAGAATAATAATTAATTCTACAACTATATCAAATGTATTCATCCAATCCTTCAAGCAGCGTTTGATCCAAGGTGATAAACAGTCAAAAATTAGACACAAGAAAAATTAATCTTTTTATAAACAATTAAACTCGGCCTGTACAGGGATTGAACCTGTGACCTTGGCGTTATTAGCACCACGCTCTAACCATCTGAGCTAACAGGCCGTTTTGCACAAATTCCTGGAAGTCCAACATATGAAGAAGTGCTATTGATAGTTAACCCGGGAGATTTGGAAAGCTTAATTTCAGAGGTTTACCATGAAGTTATACTTATATAATATCAACATGAAGAAACTAATATGACTCTAAAAAAATTGCAATACAAAAGAGATGTTCATACTTAGTGTTAGAACTTAGAACCATTAATGTTTTTTCCATGTGTTTTAGCAATAAATAATAATTCATCACCTATATGCAATTGATTCATCTAATCATTCTATCAGCTTCCCCTCAAAGGAAATATAGACATACACATGATACAGAAGAAAATACATCTATTTTCAACATTAAAGGAGCATCAAGTATTGGCTTGGAGACTGATTGAAAGTATGTCCTTGGCATTTTTAATTTTATACTCTAAAGACTAAACTAATAGGCTCACTAAATATATAGCATACTATTGAAGAAATAGCAGATGATGAAGTGCTACTGATTGTTAACCCGGGATAGTTGGAAAGCTTATATTCAGCTGTTTACATTCATACTATCTTTATATTTCATCAACAAGACAAAACAAAAATGACCTCAATAAATTGCAATAAATAAGAGATTTAGTTACTTGGCGTTAGAACTTAGAACCATTAATAGATATTCCAGGAGCTTTCAGAATAATAATTAATTCTACAACTATATGAAATATATTCATCCAATCCTTCAAGCTCCGTTTGATCCAAGGTGATAAACAGTCAAAAATGAGACACAAGAAAAATGTATCTTTTTACAAACAATTAAACTTGGCCTGTACAGGGATCGAACCTGTGACCTTGGCGTTATTAGCACCACACTCTAACCATCTGAGCTAACAGGCCGTTTTGCATGAATTGCTGGAAGTCCAGCATATGAAGAAGTGCTAATGATAGTTAACCCGGGAGATTTGGAAAGCTTAATTTCAGAGGTTTACCATGAACTTATAAATATATATTATCAACATGAAGAAACTAATATGACTTTAAAAAAATTACAATACAAAAGAGATTTTCATACTTAGTGTTAGAACTTAGAACCATTAATGTTTTTTCCATGTGTTTTAGCAATAAATAACAATT
Organism: Lissotriton vulgaris; assembly: GCF_964263255.1. Classification (NCBI taxonomy): domain Eukaryota; kingdom Metazoa; phylum Chordata; class Amphibia; order Caudata; family Salamandridae; genus Lissotriton; species Lissotriton vulgaris. Next base: position 445,322,659 of record NC_141700.1, read on the forward strand.
CATCACCTATATGCAATTGATTCATTTAATCATTCTATCAGCTTCCCCTCAAAGGAAATATAGAGATACACATGATACAGAAGAAAATACATCTATTTTCAACATTAAAGGAGCATCAAGTATTGGCTTGGAGACTGATTGAAAATATGTCCTTGGCATTTTTAACTTTTTGCTCTAAAGACTAAACTAATAGGCTCACTAAATATATAGCATACTATTGAAGAAATAGCAGATGATGAAGTGCTACCGATTGTTAACCCGGGATAGTTGGAAAGCTTATATTCAGCTGTTTACATTCATACTATCTTTATATTTCATCAACAAGACAAAACAAAAATGACCTCAATGAATTGCAATAAATAAGAGATTTAGTTACTTGGCGTTAGAACTTAGAACCATTAATAGATATTCCAGGAGCTTTTAGAATAATAATTAATTCTACAACTATATCAAATGTATTTATCCAATCCTTCAAGCAGCGTTTGATCCAAGGTAATAAACAGTCAAGAATGAGACGCAAGAAAAAATTAATCTTTTTTCAAACAATTAAACTTGGCCTGTATAGGGATCGAACATGTGACCTTGTCGCTATTAGAACCACGCTCTAACCATCTGAGCTAACAGGCCATTTTGCAAAAACTCCTGGAAGTCCAGCATATGAAGAAGTGCTAATGATAGTTAACCCGGGAGATTTGGAAAGCTTAATTTCAGAGGTTTACCATGAAGTTATACTTATATAATATCAACATGAAGAAACTAATATGACTTTAAAAAAATTACAATACAAAAGAGATTTTCATACTTAGTGTTAGAACTTAGAACCATTAATGTTTTTTCCATGTGTTTTAGCAATAAATAAGAATTCATCACCTATATGCAATTGATTCATTTAATCATTCTATCAGCTTCCCCTCAAAGGAAATATAAAGATACACATGATACAGAAGAAAATACATCTATTTTCAACATTAAAGGAGCATCAAGTATTGGCTTGGAGACTGATTGAAATTATGTCCTTGGCATTTTTAAAATTTTGCTCTAAAGACTAAACTAATAGGCTCACTAAATATATAGCATACTATTGAAGAAATAGCAGATGATGAAGTGCTACTGATTGTTAACCCGGGATAGTTGGAAAGCTTATATTCAGCTGTTTACATTCATACTATCTTTATATTTCATCAACAAGACAAAACAAAAATGACCTCAATGAATTGCAATAAATAGGAGATTTAGTTACTTGGAGTTAGAACTTAGAACCATTAATAGATATTCCAGGAGCTTTCAGAATAATAATTAATTCTACAACTATATCAAATGTATTCATCCAATCCTTCAAGCAGCGTTTGATCCAAGGTGATAAACAGTCAAAAATTAGACACAAGAAAAATTAATCTTTTTATAAACAATTAAACTCGGCCTGTACAGGGATTGAACCTGTGACCTTGGCGTTATTAGCACCACGCTCTAACCATCTGAGCTAACAGGCCGTTTTGCACAAATTCCTGGAAGTCCAACATATGAAGAAGTGCTATTGATAGTTAACCCGGGAGATTTGGAAAGCTTAATTTCAGAGGTTTACCATGAAGTTATACTTATATAATATCAACATGAAGAAACTAATATGACTCTAAAAAAATTGCAATACAAAAGAGATGTTCATACTTAGTGTTAGAACTTAGAACCATTAATGTTTTTTCCATGTGTTTTAGCAATAAATAATAATTCATCACCTATATGCAATTGATTCATCTAATCATTCTATCAGCTTCCCCTCAAAGGAAATATAGACATACACATGATACAGAAGAAAATACATCTATTTTCAACATTAAAGGAGCATCAAGTATTGGCTTGGAGACTGATTGAAAGTATGTCCTTGGCATTTTTAATTTTATACTCTAAAGACTAAACTAATAGGCTCACTAAATATATAGCATACTATTGAAGAAATAGCAGATGATGAAGTGCTACTGATTGTTAACCCGGGATAGTTGGAAAGCTTATATTCAGCTGTTTACATTCATACTATCTTTATATTTCATCAACAAGACAAAACAAAAATGACCTCAATAAATTGCAATAAATAAGAGATTTAGTTACTTGGCGTTAGAACTTAGAACCATTAATAGATATTCCAGGAGCTTTCAGAATAATAATTAATTCTACAACTATATGAAATATATTCATCCAATCCTTCAAGCTCCGTTTGATCCAAGGTGATAAACAGTCAAAAATGAGACACAAGAAAAATGTATCTTTTTACAAACAATTAAACTTGGCCTGTACAGGGATCGAACCTGTGACCTTGGCGTTATTAGCACCACACTCTAACCATCTGAGCTAACAGGCCGTTTTGCATGAATTGCTGGAAGTCCAGCATATGAAGAAGTGCTAATGATAGTTAACCCGGGAGATTTGGAAAGCTTAATTTCAGAGGTTTACCATGAACTTATAAATATATATTATCAACATGAAGAAACTAATATGACTTTAAAAAAATTACAATACAAAAGAGATTTTCATACTTAGTGTTAGAACTTAGAACCATTAATGTTTTTTCCATGTGTTTTAGCAATAAATAACAATTCATCACCTATATGCAATTGATTCATTTAATCATTCTATCAGCTTCCCCTCAAAGGAAATATAGAGATACACATGATACAGAAGAAAATACATCTATTTTCAACATTAAAGGAGCATCAAGTATTGGCTTGGAGACTGATTGAAAATATGTCCATGGCATTTTTAACTTTTTGCTCTAAAGACTAAACTAATAGGCTCACTAAATATATAGCATACTATTGAAGAAATAGCAGATGATGAAGTGCTACCGATTGTTAACCCGGGATAGTTGGAAAGCTTATATTCAGCTGTTTACATTCATACTATCTTTATATTTCATCAACAAGACAAAACAAAAATGACCTCAATGAATTGCAATAAATAAGAGATTTAGTTACTTGGCGTTAGAACTTAGAACCATTAATAGATATTCCAGGAGCTTTCAGAATAATAATTAATTCTACAACTATATCAAATGTATTTATCCAATCCTTCAAGCAGCGTTTGATCCAAGGTAATAAACAGTCAAGAATGAGACGCAAGAAAAAATTAATCTTTTTTCAAACAATTAAACTTGGCCTGTATAGGGATCGAACATGTGACCTTGTCGCTATTAGAACCACGCTCTAACCATCTGAGCTAACAGGCCATTTTGCATAAACTCCTGGAAGTCCAGCATATGAAGAAGTGCTAATGATAGTTAACCCGGGAGATTTGGAAAGCTTAAATTCAGAGGTTTACCATGAAGTTATACTTATATAATATCAACATGAAGAAACTAATATGACTCTAAAAAAATTGCAATACAAAAGAGATGTTCATACTTAGTGTTAGAACTTAGAACCATTAATGTTTTTTCCATGTGTTTTAGCAATAAATAATAATTCATCACCTATATGCAATTGATTCATCTAATCATTCTATCAGCTTCCCCTCAAAGGAAATATAGACATACACATGATACAGAAGAAAATACATCTATTTTCAACATTAAAGGAGCATCAAGTATTGGCTTGGAGACTGATTGAAAGTATGTCCTTGGCATTTTTAATTTTATACTCTAAAGACTAAACTAATAGGCTCACTAAATATATAGCATACTATTGAAGAAATAGCAGATGATGAAGTGCTACTGATTGTTAACCCGGGATAGTTGGAAAGCTTATATTCAGCTGTTTACATTCATACTATCTTTATATTTCATCAACAAGACAAAACAAAAATGACCTCAATAAATTGCAATAAATAAGAGATTTAGTTACTTGGCGTTAGAACTTAGAACCATTAATAGATATTCCAGGAGCTTTCAGAATAATAATTAATTCTACAACTATATGAAATATATTCATCCAATCCTTCAAGCTCCGTTTGATCCAAGGTGATAAACAGTCAAAAATGAGACACAAGAAAAATTTATCTTTTTACAAACAATTAAACTTGGCCTGTACAGGGATCGAACCTGTGACCTTGGCGTTATTAGCACCACACTCTAACCATCTGAGCTAACAGGCCATTTTGCATGAATTGCTGGAAGTCCAGCATATGAAGAAGTGCTAATGATAGTTAACCCGGGAGATTTGGAAAGCTTAATTTCAGAGGTTTACCATGAACTTATAAATATATATTATCAACATGAAGAAACTAATATGACTTTAAAAAAATTACAATACAAAAGAGATTTTCATACTTAGTGTTAGAACTTAGAACCATTAATGTTTTTTCCATGTGTTTTAGCAATAAATAACAATTCATCACCTATCTGCAATTGATTCATTTAATCATTCTATCAGCTTCCCCTTAAAGAAAATATAGAGATACACATGATACAGAAGAAAATACATCTATTTTCAACATTAAAGGAGCATCAAGTATTGGCTAGGAGACTGATTGAAAGTATGTCCTTGGCATTTTTAACTTTATGCTCTAAAGACTAAACTAATAGGCTCACTAAATATATAGCATACTATTGAAGAAATAGCAGATGATGAAGTGCTACCGATTGTTAACCCAGGATAGTTGGAAAGCTTATATTCAGCTGTTTACATTCATACTATCTTTATATTTCATCAACAAGACAAAACAAAAATGACCTCAATAAATTGCAATAAATAAGAGATTAAGTTACTTGGCGTTAGAACTTAGAACCATTAATAGATATTCCAGGAGCTTTCAGAATAATAATTAATTCTACAACTATATCAAATGTATTTATCCAATCCTTCAAGCAGTGTTTGATCCAAGGTGATAAACAGTCAAAAATGAGACACAAGAAAAATTAATCTTTTTTCAAACAATTAAACTTTGCCTGTACAGGGATCGAACCTGTGACCTTGGCGTTATTAGCACCACGCTCTAACCATCTGAGCTAACAGGCCGTTTTGCACAATTTCCTGGAAGTCCAGCATATGAAGAAGTGCTAATGATAGTTAACCCGGGAGATTTGGAAAGCTTAATTTCAGAGGTTTACCATGAAGTTACAAATATATAATATCAACATGAAGAAACTAATATGACTTTAAAAAAATTACAATACAAAAGAGATGTTCATACTTAGTGTTAAAACTTAGAACCATTAATGTTTTTTCCATGTGTTTTAGCAATAAATAACAATTCATCACCTATTTGCAATTGATTCATTTAATCATTCTATCAGCTTCCCCTCAAAGGAAATATAGAGATACACATATACAGAAGAAAATACATCTATTTTCAACATTAAAGGAGCATCAAGTATTGGCTAGGAGATTGATTGAAAGTATGTCCTTGGCATTTTTAACTTTATGCTCTAAAGACTAAACTAATAGGATCACTAAATATATAGCATACTATTGAAGAAATAGCAGATGATGAAGTGCTACCGATTGTTAACCCGGGATAGTTGGAAAGCTTATATTCAGCTGTTTACATTCATACTATCCTTATATTTCATCAACAAGACAAAACAAAAATGACCTCAATAAATTGCAATAAATAAGAGATTTAGTTACTTGGCGTTAGAACTTAGAACCATTAATAGATATTTCAGGAGCTTTCAGAATAATAATTAATTCTACAACTATATCAAATGTATTCATCCAATCCTCCAAGCAGCGTTTGATCCAAGGTGATAAACAGTCAAAAATGAGACACAAGAAAAATTAATCTTTTTTCAAACAATTAAACTTGGGCTGTACAGGGATCGAACCTGTGACCTTGGCGTTATTAGCACCAAGCTCTAACCATCTGAGCTAACAGGCCGTTTTGCACAATTTCCTGGAAGTCCAGCATATGAAGAAGTGCTAATGATAGTTAACCCGGGAGATTTGGAAAGCTTAATTTCAGAGGTTTACCATGAAGTTATAAATATATAATATCAACATGAAGAAACTAATATGACTTTAAAAAAATTACAATACAAAAGAGATTTTCATACTTAGTGTTAGAACTTAGAACCATTAATGTTTTTTCCATGTGTTTTAGCAATAAATAAGAATTCATCACCTATATGCAATTGATTCATTTAATCATTCTATCAGCTTCCCCTCAAAGGAAATATAAAGATACACATGATACAGAAGAAAATACATCTATTTTCAACATTAAAGGAGCATCAAGTATTGGCTTGGAGACTGATTGAAATTATGTCCTTGGCATTTTTAAAATTTTGCTCTAAAGACTAAACTAATAGGCTCACTAAATATATAGCATACTATTGAAGAAATAGCAGATGATGAAGTGCTACTGATTGTTAACCCGGGATAGTTGGAAAGCTTATATTCAGCTGTTTACATTCATACTATCTTTATATTTCATCAACAAGACAAAACAAAAATGACCTCAATGAATTGCAATAAATAGGAGATTTAGTTACTTGGAGTTAGAACTTAGAACCATTAATAGATATTCCAGGAGCTTTCAGAATAATAATTAATTCTACAACTATATCAAATGTATTCATCCAATCCTTCAAGCAGCGTTTGATCCAAGGTGATAAACAGTCAAAAATTAGACACAAGAAAAATTAATCTTTTTATAAACAATTAAACTCGGCCTGTACAGGGATTGAACCTGTGACCTTGGCGTTATTCGCACCACGCTCTAACCATCTGAGCTAACAGGCCATTTTGCACAAATTCCTGGAAGTCCAGCATATGAAGAAGTGCTATTGATAGTTAACCCGGGAGATTTGGAAAGCTTAATTTCAGAGGTTTACCATGAAGTTATACTTATATAATATCAACATGAAGAAACTAATATGACTCTAAAAAAATTGCAATACAAAAGAGATGTTCATACTTAGTGTTAGAACTTAGAACCATTAATGTTTTTTCCATGTGTTTTAGCAATAAATAATAATTCATCACCTATATGCAATTGATTCATCTAATCATTCTATCAGCTTCCCCTCAAAGGAAATATAGACATACACATGATACAGAAGAAAATACATCTATTTTCAACATTAAAGGAGCATCAAGTATTGGCTTGGAGACTGATTGAAAGTATGTCCTTGGCATTTTTAATTTTATACTCTAAAGACTAAACTAATAGGCTCACTAAATATATAGCATACTATTGAAGAAATAGCAGATGATGAAGTGCTACTGATTGTTAACCCGGGATAGTTGGAAAGCTTATATTCAGCTGTTTACATTCATACTATCTTTATATTTCATCAACAAGACAAAACAAAAATGACCTCAATAAATTGCAATAAATAAGAGATTTAGTTACTTGGCGTTAGAACTTAGAACCATTAATAGATATTCCAGGAGCTTTCAGAATAATAATTAATTCTACAACTATATGAAATATATTCATCCAATCCTTCAAGCTCCGTTTGATCCAAGGTGATAAACAGTCAAAAATGAGACACAAGAAAAATGTATCTTTTTACAAACAATTAAACTTGGCCTGTACAGGGATCGAACCTGTGACCTTGGCGTTATTAGCACCACACTCTAACCATCTGAGCTAACAGGCCGTTTTGCATGAATTGCTGGAAGTCCAGCATATGAAGAAGTGCTAATGATAGTTAACCCGGGAGATTTGGAAAGCTTAATTTCAGAGGTTTACCATGAACTTATAAATATATATTATCAACATGAAGAAACTAATATGACTTTAAAAAAATTACAATACAAAAGAGATTTTCATACTTAGTGTTAGAACTTAGAAATATTAATGTTTTTTCCATGTGTTTTAGCAATAAATAACAATTCATCACCTATATGCAATTGATTCATTTAATCATTCTATCAGCTTCCCCTCAAAGGAAATATAGAGATACACATGATACAGAAGAAAATACATCTATTTTCAACATTAAAGGAGCATCAAGTATTGGCTTGGAGACTGATTGAAAATATGTCCTTGGCATTTTTAACTTTTTGCTCTAAAGACTAAACTAATAGGCTCACTAAATATATAGCATACTATTGAAGAAATAGCAGATGATGAAGTGCTACCGATTGTTAACCCGGGATAGTTGGAAAGCTTATATTCAGCTGTTTACATTCATACTATCTTTATATTTCATCAACAAGACAAAACAAAAATGACCTCAATGAATTGCAATAAATAAGAGATTTAGTTACTTGGCGTTAGAACTTAGAACCATTAATAGATATTCCAGGAGCTTTCAGAATAATAATTAATTCTACAACTATATCAAATGTATTTATCCAATCCTTCAAGCAGCGTTTGATCCAAGGTAATAAACAGTCAAGAATGAGACGCAAGAAAAAATTTATCTTTTTTCAAACAATTAAACTTGGCCTGTATAGGGATCGAACATGTGACCTTGTCGCTATTAGAATCACGCTCTAACCATCTGAGCTAACAGGCCATTTTGCATAAACTCCTGGAAGTCCAGCATATGAAGAAGTGCTAATGATAGTTAACCCGGGAGATTTGGAAAGCTTAAATTCAGAGGTTTACCATGAAGTTATACTTATATAATATCAACATGAAGAAACTAATATGACTCTAAAAAAATTGCAATACAAAAGAGATGTTCATACTTAGTGTTAGAACTTAGAACCATTAATGTTTTTTCCATGTGTTTTAGCAATAAATAATACTTCATCACCTATATGCAATTGATTCATCTAATCATTCTATCAGCTTCCCCTCAAAGGAAATATAGACATACACATGATACAGAAGAAAATACATCTATTTTCAACATTAAAGGAGAATCAAGTATTGGCTTGGAGACTGATTGAAAGTATGTCCTTGGCATTTTTAATTTTATACTCTAAAGACTAAACTAATAGGCTCACTAAATATATAGCATACTATTGAAGAAATAGCAGATGATGAAGTGCTACTGATTGTTAACCCGGGATAGTTGGAAAGCTTATATTCAGCTGTTTACATTCATACTATCTTTATATTTCATCAACAAGACAAAACAAAAATGACCTCAATAAATTGCAATAAATAAGAGATTTAGTTACTTGGCGTTAGAACTTAGAACCATTAATAGATATTCCAGGAGCTTTCAGAATAATAATTAATTCTACAACTATATGAAATATATTCATCCAATCCTTCAAGCTCCATTTGATCCAAGGTGATAAACAGTCAAAAATGAGACACAAGAAAAATGTATCTTTTTACAAACAATTAAACTTGGCCTGTACAGGGATCGAACCTGTGACCTTGGCGTTATTAGCACCACACTCTAACCATCTGAGCTAACAGGCCATTTTGCATGAATTGCTGGAAGTCCAGCATATGAAGAAGTGCTAATGATAGTTAACCCGGGAGATTTGAAAAGCTTAATTTCAGAGGTTTACCATGAACTTATAAATATATATTATCAACATGAAGAAACTAATATGACTTTAAAAAAATTACAATACAAAAGAGATTTTCATACTTAGTGTTAGAACTTAGAACCATTAATGTTTTTTCCATGTGTTTTAGCAATAAATAACAATTCATCACCTATATGCAATTGATTCATTTAATCATTCTATCAGCTTCCCCTCAAAGGAAATATAGAGATACACATGATACAGAAGAAAATACATCTATTTTCAACATTAAAGGAGCATCAAGTATTGGCTAGGAGACTGATTGAAAGTATATCCTTGGCATTTTTAACTTTATGCTCTAAAGACTAAACTAATAGGCTCACTAAATATATAGCATACTATTGAAGAAATAGCAGATGATGAAGTGCTACCGATTGTTAACCCGGGATAGTTGGAAAGCTTATATTCAGCTGTTTACATTCATACTATCTTAATATTTCATCAACAAGACAAAACAAAAATGACCTCAATAAATTGCAATAAATAAGAGATTTAGTTACTTAGCGTTAGAACTTAGAACCATTAATAGATATTTTAGGAGCTTTCCGAATAATAATTAATTCTACAACTATATCAAATGTATTCATCCAAACCTACAAGCAGCGTTTGATCCAAGGTGATAAACAGTCAAAAATGAGACACAAGAAAAATTAATCTTTTTTCAAACAATTAAACTAGGCCTGTACAGGGATCGAACCTGTGACCTTGGCGTTATTAGCACCACGCTCTAACCATCTGAGCTAACAGGCCATTTTGCTTAAACTCCTGGAAGTCCAGCATATGAAGAAGTGCTAATGATAGTTAACCCGGGAGATTTGGAAAGCTTAATTTCAGAGGTTTACCATGAACTTATAAATATATATTATCAACATGAAGAAACTAATATGACTTTAAAAAAATTACAATACAAAAGAGATTTTCATACTTAGTGTTAGAACTTAGAACCATTAATGTTTTTTCCATATGTTTTAGCAATAAATAACAATTCATCACCTATATGCAATTGATTCATTTAATCATTCTATCAGCTTCCCCTCAAAGGAAATATAGAGATACACATGATACAGAAGAAAATACATTTATTTTCAACATTAAAGGAGCATCAAGTATTGGCTTGGAGACTGATTGAAAGTATGTCCTTGGCATTTTTACCTTTATGCTCTAAAGACTAAACTAATAGGCTCACTAAATATATAGCATACTATTGAAGAAATAGCAGATGATGAAGTGCTACTGATTGTTAACCCAGGATAATTAGAAAGCTTATATTCAGCTGTTTACATTCATACTATCTTTATATTTCATCAACAAGACAAAACAAAAATGACCTCAATAAATTGCAATAAATAAGAGATTAAGTTACTTGGCGTTAGAACTTAGAACCATTAATAGATATTTCAGGAGCTTTCAGAATAATAATTAATTCTACAACTATATCAAATGTATTTATCCAATCCTTCAAGCAGTGTTTGATCCAAGGTGATAAACAGTCAAAAATGAGACACAAGAAAAATTAATCTTTTTTCAAACAATTAAACTTGGCCTGTACAGGGATCGAACCTGTGACCTTGGCGTTATTAGCACCACGCTCTAACCATCTGAGCTAACAGGCCGTTTTGCACAATTTCCTGGAAGTCCAGCATATGAAGAAGTGCTAATGATAGTTAACCCGGGAGATTTGGAAAGCTTAATTTCAGAGGTTTACCATGAAGTTATAAATATATAATATCAACATGAAGAAACTAATATGACTTTAAAAAAATTACAATACAAAAGAGATTTTCATACTTAGTGTTAGAACTTAGAACCATTAATGTTTTTTCCATGTGTTTTAGCAATAAATAACAATTCATCACCTATATGCAATTGATTCAACTAATCGTTCTATCAGCTTCCCCTCAAAAGAAATATAGAGATACACATGATACAGAAGAAAATACATCTATTTTCAACATTAAAGGAGCATCAAGTATTGGCTTGGAGACTGATGAAAATATGTCCTTGGCATTTTTAACTTTTTGCTCTAAAGACTAAACTAATAGGCTCACTAAATATATAGCATACTATTGAAGAAATAGCAGATGATGAAGTGCTACTGATTGTTAACCCGGGAGAGTTGGAAAGCTTATATTCAGCTGTTTACATTCATACTATCTTTATATTTCATCAACAAGACAAAACAAAAATGACCTCAATGAATTGCAATAAATAAGAGATTTAGTTACTTGGAGTTAGAACTTAGAACCATTAATAGATATTCCAGGAGCTTTCAGAATAATAATTAATTCTACAACTATATCAAATGTATTCATCCAATCCTTCAAGCAGTGTTTGATCCAAGGTGATAAACAGTCAAAAATGAGACACAATATAAACTACTCTTTTTTCAAACAATTATACTTGGCCTGTCCAGGGATCGAACCTGTGACCTTGGTGTTATTAGCACCACGCTCTAACCATCTGAGCTAACAAGCCATTTTGCACAAATTCCTGGAAGTCCAGCATGTGAAGAAGTGCTAATGATAGTTAACCCGGGAGATTTGGAAAGCTTAATTTCAGAGGTTTACCATGAAATTATAAATATATAATATCAACATGAAGAAACTAATATGACTTTAAAAAAATTACAATACAAAAGAGATTTTCATACTTAGTGTTAGAACTTAGAACCATTAATGTTTTTTCCATGTGTTTTAGCAATAAATAACAATTCATCACCCATATGCAATTGATTCAACTAATCGTTCTATCAGCTTCCCCTCAAAAGAAATATAGACATACACATGATACAGAAGAAAATACATCTATTTTCAACATTAAAGGAGCATCAAGTATTGGCTTGGAGACTGATTGAAGGTATGTCCTTGGCATTTTTAACTGTATGCTCTAAAGACTAAACTAATAGGCTCAAAAAATATATAGCATACCATTGAAGAAATAGCAGATGATGAAGTGCTACTGATTGTTAACCCGGGATAATTGGAAAGCTTATATTCAGCTGTTTACATTCATACTATCTTTATATTTCATCAACAAGACAAAACAAAAATGACCTCAATAAATTGCAATAAATAAGAGTTTAAGTTACTTGGCGTTAGAACTTAGAACCATTAATAGATATTCCAGGAGCTTTCAGAATAATAATTAATTCTACAACTATATCAAATGTATTTATCCAATCCTTCAAGCAGTGTTTGATCCAAGGTGATAAACAGTCAAAAATGAGACACAAGAAAAATTAATCTTTTTTCAAACAATTAAACTTGGCCTGTACAGGGATCGAACCTGTGACCTTGGCGTTATTAGCTCCACGCTCTAACCATCTGAGCTAACAGGCCGTTTTGCACAATTTCCTGGAAGTCCAGCATATGAAGAAGTGCTAATGATAGTTAACCTGGGAGATTTGGAATGCTTAATTTCAGAGGTTTACCATGAAGTTATAAATATATAATATCAACATGAAGAAACTAATATGACTTAAAAAAAATTACAATACAAAAGATATGTTCATACTTAGTGTTAGAACTTAGAACCATTAATGTTTTTTCCATGTGTTTTAGCAATAAATAACAATTCATCACCTATATGCAATTGATTCATTTAATCATTCTATCAGCTTCCCCTCAAAGGAAATATAGAGATACACATGATACAGAAGAAAATACATCTATTTTCAACATTAAAGGAGCATCAAGTATTGGCTTGGAGACTGATTGAAAATATGTCCTTGGCATTTTTAACTTTTTGCTCTAAAGACTAAACTAATAGGCTCACTAAATATATAGCATACTATTGAAGAAATAGCAGATGATGAAGTGCTACCGATTGTTAACCCGGGATAGTTGGAAAGCTTATATTCAGCTGTTTACATTCATACTATCTTTATATTTCATCAACAAGACAAAACAAAAATGACCTCAATGAATTGCAATAAATAAGAGATTTAGTTACTTGGCGTTAGAACTTAGAACCATTAATAGATATTCCAGGAGCTTTCAGAATAATAATTAATTCTACAACTATATCAAATGTATTTATCCAATCCTTCAAGCAGCGTTTGATCCAAGGTAATAAACAGTCAAGAATGAGACGCAAGAAAAAATTAATCTTTTTTCAAACAATTAAACTTGGCCTGTATAGGGATCGAACATGTGACCTTGTCGCTATTAGAACCACGCTCTAACCATCTGAGCTAACAGGCCATTTTGCATAAACTCCTGGAAGTCCAGCATATGAAGAAGTGCTAATGATAGTTAACCCGGGAGATTTGGAAAGCTTAAATTCAGAGGTTTACCATGAAGTTATACTTATATAATATCAACATGAAGAAACTAATATGACTCTAAAAAAATTGCAATACAAAAGAGATGTTCATACTTAGTGTTAGAACTTAGAACTATTAATGTTTTTTCCATGTGTTTTAGCAATAAATAATAATTCATCACCTATATGCAATTGATTCATCTAATCATTCTATCAGCTTCCCCTCAAAGGAAATATAGACATACACATGATACAGAAGAAAATACATCTATTTTCAACATTAAAGGAGCATCAAGTATTGGCTTGGAGACTGATTGAAAGTATGTCCTTGGCATTTTTAATTTTATACTCTAAAGACTAAACTAATCGGCTCACTAAATATATAGCATACTATTGAAGAAATAGCAGATGATGAAGTGCTACTGATTGTTAACCCGGGATAGTTGGAAAGCTTATATTCAGCTGTTTACATTCATACTATCTTTATATTTCATCAACAAGACAAAACAAAAATGACCTCAATAAATTGCAATAAATAAGAGATTTAGTTACTTGGCGTTAGAACTTAGAACCATTAATAGATATTCCAGGAGCTTTCAGAATAATAATTAATTCTACAACTATATGAAATATATTCATCCAATCCTTCAAGCTCCGTTTGATCCAAGGTGATAAACAGTCAAAAATGAGACACAAGAAAAATGTATCTTTTTACAAACAATTAAACTTGGCCTGTACAGGGATCGAACCTGTGACCTTGGCGTTATTAGCACCACACTCTAACCATCTGAGCTAACAGGCCATTTTGCATGAATTGCTGGAAGTCCAGCATATGAAGAAGTGCTAATGATAGTTAAACCGGGAGATTTGGAAAGCTTAATTTCAGAGGTTTACCATGAACTTATAAATATATATTATCAACATGAAGAAACTAATATGACTTTAAAAAAATTACAATACAAAAGAGATTTTCATACTTAGTGTTAGAACTTAGAACCATTAATGTTTTTTCCATGTGTTTTAGCAATAAATAACAATTCATCACCTATATGCAATTGATTCATTTAATCATTCTATCAGCTTCCCCTCAAAGGAAATATAGAGATACACATGATACAGAAGAAAATACATCTATTTTCAACATTAAAGGAGCATCAAGTATTGGCTTGGAGACTGATTGAAAATATGTCCTTGGCATTTTTAACTTTTTGCTCTAAAGACTAAACTAATAGGCTCACTAAATATATAGCATACTATTGAAGAAATAGCAGATGATGAAGTGCTACCGATTGTTAACCCGGGATAGTTGGAAAGCTTATATTCAGCTGTTTACATTCATACTATCTTTATATTTCATCAACAAGACAAAACAAAAATGACCTCAATGAATTGCAATAAATAAGAGATTTAGTTACTTGGCGTTAGAACTTAGAACCATTAATAGATATTCCAGGAGCTTTCAGAATAATAATTAATTCTACAACTATATCAAATGTATTTATCCAATCCTTCAAGCAGCGTTTGATCCAAGGTAATAAACAGTCAAGAATGAGACGCAAGAAAAAATTAATCTTTTTTCAAACAATTAAACTTGGCCTGTATAGGGATCGAACATGTGACCTTGTCGCTATTAGAACCACGCTCTAACCATCTGAGCTAACAGGCCATTTTGCATAAACTCCTGGAAGTCCAGCATATGAAGAAGTGCTAATGATAGTTAACCCGGGAGATTTGGAAAGCTTAAATTCAGAGGTTTACCATGAAGTTATACTTATATAATATCAACATGAAGAAACTAATATGACTCTAAAAAAATTGCAATACAAAAGAGATGTTCATACTTAGTGTTAGAACTTAGAACCATTAATGTTTTTTCCATGTGTTTTAGCAATAAATAATAATTCATCACCTATATGCAATTGATTCATCTAATCATTCTATCAGCTTCCCCTCAAAGGAAATATAGACATACACATGATACAGAAGAAAATACATCTATTTTCAACATTAAAGGAGCATCAAGTATTGGCTTGGAGACTGATTGAAAGTATGTCCTTGGCATTTTTAATTTTATACTCTAAAGACTAAACTAATAGGCTCACTAAATATATAGCATACTATTGAAGAAATAGCAGATGATGAAGTGCTACTGATTGTTAACCCGGGATAGTTGGAAAGCTTATATTCAGCTGTTTACATTCATACTATCTTTATATTTCATCAACAAGACAAAACAAAAATGACCTCAATAAATTGCAATAAATAAGAGATTTAGTTACTTGGCGTTAGAACTTAGAACCATTAATAGATATTCCAGGAGCTTTCAGAATAATAATTAATTCTACAACTATATGAAATATATTCATCCAATCCTTCAAGCTCCGTTTGATCCAAGGTGATAAACAGTCAAAAATGAGACACAAGAAAAATGTATCTTTTTACAAACAATTAAACTTGGCCTGTACAGGGATCGAACCTGTGACCTTGGCGTTATTAGCACCACACTCTAACCATCTGAGCTAACAGGCCATTTTGCATGAATTGCTGGAAGTCCAGCATATGAAGAAGTGCTAATGATAGTTAACCCGGGAGATTTGGAAAGCTTAATTTCAGAGGTTTACCATGAACTTATAAATATATATTATCAACATGAAGAAACTAATATGACTTTAAAAAAATTACAATACAAAAGAGATTTTCATACTTAGTGTTAGAACTTAGAACCATTAATGTTTTTTCCATGTGTTTTAGCAATAAATAACAATTCATCACCTATATGCAATTGATTCATTTAATCATTCTATCAGCTTCCCCTCAAAGGAAATATAGAGATACACATGATACAGAAGAAAATACATCTATTTTCAACATTAAAGGAGCATCAAGTATTGGCTTGGAGACTGATTGAAAATATGTCCTTGGCATTTTTAACTTTTTGCTCTAAAGACTAAACTAATAGGCTCACTAAATATATAGCATACTATTGAAGAAATAGCAGATGATGAAGTGCTACTGATTGTTAACCCGGGATAGTTGGAAAGCTTATATTCAGCTGTTTACATTCATACTATCTTTATATTTCATCAACAAGACAAAACAAAAATGACCTCAATGAATTGCAATAAATAAGAGATTTAGTTACTTGGCGTTAGAACTTAGAACCATTAATAGATATTCCAGGAGCTTTCAGAATAATAATTAATTCTACAACTATATCAAATGTATTTATCCAATCCTTCAAGCAGCGTTTGATCCAAGGTAATAAACAGTCAAGAATGAGACGCAAGAAAAAATTAATCTTTTTTCAAACAATTAAACTTGGCCTGTATAGGGATCGAACATGTGACCTTGTCGCTATTAGAACCACGCTCTAACCATCTGAGCTAACAGGCCATTTTGCATAAACTCCTGGAAGTCCAGCATATGAAGAAGTGCTAATGATAGTTAACCCGGGAGATTTGGAAAGCTTAAATTCAGAGGTTTACCATGAAGTTATACTTATATAATATCAACATGAAGAAACTAATATGACTCTAAAAAAATTGCAATACAAAAGAGATGTTCATACTTAGTGTTAGAACTTAGAACCATTAATGTTTTTTCCATGTGTTTTAGCAATAAATAATAATTCATCACCTATATGCAATTGATTCATCTAATCATTCTATCAGCTTCCCCTCAAAGGAAATATAGACATACACATGATACAGAAGAAAATACATCTATTTTCAACATTAAAGGAGCATCAAGTATTGGCTTGGAGACTGATTGAAAGTATGTCCTTGGCATTTTTAATTTTATACTCTAAAGACTAAACTAATAGGCTCACTAAATATATAGCATACTATTGAAGAAATAGCAGATGATGAAGTGCTACTGATTGTTAACCCGGGATAGTTGGAAAGCTTATATTCAGCTGTTTACATTCATACTATCTTTATATTTCATCAACAAGACAAAACAAAAATGACCTCAATAAATTGCAATAAATAAGAGATTTAGTTACTTGGCGTTAGAACTTAGAACCATTAATAGATATTCCAGGAGCTTTCAGAATAATAATTAATTCTACAACTATATGAAATATATTCATCCAATCCTTCAAGCTCCGTTTGATCCAAGGTGATAAACAGTCAAAAATGAGACACAAGAAAAATGTATCTTTTTACAAACAATTAAACTTGGCCTGTACAGGGATCGAACCTGTGACCTTGGCGTTATTAGCACCACACTCTAACCATCTGAGCTAACAGGCCATTTTGCATGAATTGCTGGAAGTCCAGCATATGAAGAAGTGCTAATGATAGTTAACCCGGGAGATTTGGAAAGCTTAATTTCAGAGGTTTACCATGAACTTATAAATATATATTATCAACATGAAGAAACTAATATGACTTTAAAAAAATTACAATACAAAAGAGATTTTCATACTTAGTGTTAGAACTTAGAACCATTAATGTTTTTTCCATGTGTTTTAGCAATAAATAACAATTCATCACCTATATGCAATTGATTCATTTAATCATTCTATCAGCTTCCCCTCAAAGGAAATATAGAGATACACATGATACAGAAGAAAATACATCTATTTTCAACATTAAAGGAGCATCAAGTATTGGCTAGGAGACTGATTGAAAGTATATCCTTGGCATTTTTAACTTTATGCTCTAAAGACTAAACTAATAGGCTCACTAAATATATAGCATACTATTGAAGAAATAGCAGATGATGAAGTGCTACCGATTGTTAACCCGGGATAGTTGGAAAGCTTATATTCAGCTGTTTACATTCATACTATCTTAATATTTCATCAACAAGACAAAACAAAAATGACCTCAATAAATTGCAATAAATAAGAGATTTAGTTACTTAGCGTTAGAACTTAGAACCATTAATAGATATTTTAGGAGCTTTCCGAATAATAATTAATTCTACAACTATATCAAATGTATTCATCCAAACCTACAAGCAGCGTTTGATCCAAGGTGATAAACAGTCAAAAATGAGACACAAGAAAAATGTATCTTTTTACAAACAATTAAACTTGGCCTGTACAGGGATCGAACCTGTGACCTTGTCGCTATTAGAACCACGCTCTAACCATCTGAGCTAACAGGCCATTTTGCATAAACTCCTGGGAGTCCAGCATATGAAGAAGTGCTAATGATAGTTAACCCGGGAGATTTGGAAAGCTTAAATTCAGAGGTTTACCATGAAGTTATAAATATATAATATCAACATGAAGAAACTAATATGACTTTAAAAAAATTACAATACAAAAGAGATTTTCATACTTAGTGTTAGAACTTAGAACCATTAATGTTTTTTCCATGTTTTTTAGCAATAAATAACAATTCATCACCTATATGCAATTGATTCATTTAATCATTCTATCAGCTCCCCCTCAAAGGAAATATAGAGATACACATGATACAGAAGAAAATACATCTATTTTCAACATTAAAGGAACATCAAGTATTGGCTTGGAGACTGATTGAAAATATGTCCTTGGCATTTTTAACTTTTTGCTCTAAAGACTAAACTAATAGGCTCACTAAATATATAGCATACTATTGAAAAATAGCAGAAGATGAAGTGCTATTGATTGTTAACCCGGGATAGTTGGAAAGCTTATATTCAGCTGTTTACATTCATACTATCTTTATATTTCATCAACAAGACAAAACAAAAATGACCTCAATAAATTGCAATAAATAAGAGATTAAGTTACTTGGCTTTAGAACTTAGAACCATTATTAGATATTCCAGGAGCTTTCAGAATAATAATTAATTCTACAATTATATCAAATGTATTTATCCAATCCTTCAAGCAGTGTTTGATCCAAGGTGATAAACAGTCAAAAATGAGACACAAGAAAAATTAATCTTTTTTCAAACAATTAAACTTGGCCTGTACAGGGATCGAAACTGTGACCTTGGCGTTATTAGCACCACGCTCTAACCATCTGAGCTAACAGGCCGTTTTGCACAATTTCCTGGAAGTCCAGCATATGAAGAAGTGCTAATGATAGTTAACCCAGGAGATTTGGAAAGCTTAATTTCAGAGGTTTACCATGAAGTTATAAATATATAATATCAACATGAAGAAACTAATATGACTTTAAAAAAATTACAATACAAAAGAGATGTTCATACTTAGCGTTAGAACTTAGAACCATTAATGTTTTTTCCATGTGTTTTAGCAATAAATAACAATTCATCACCTATATGCAATTGATTCATTTAATCATTCTATCAGCTTCCCCTCAAAGGAAATATAGAGATACACATGATACAGAAGAAAATACATCTATTTTCAACATTAAAGGAACATCAAGTATTGGCTTGGAGACTGATTGAAAATATGTCCTTGCTATTTTTAACTTTTTGCTCTAAAGACTAAACTAATAGGCTCACTAAATATATAGCATACTATTGAAGAAATAGCAGAAGATGAAGTGCTACTGATTGTTAACCCGGGATAGTTGGAAAGCTTATATTCAGCTGTTTACATTCATACTATCTTTATATTTCATCAACAAGACAAAACAAAAATGACCTCAATGAATTGCAATAAAGAAGAGATTTAGTTACTTGGAGTAAGAACTTAGAACCATTAATAGATATTCCAGGAGCTTTCAGAATAATAATGAATTCTACAACTATATCAAATGTATTCATCCAATCCTTCAACCAGTGTTTGATCCAAGGTGATAAACAGTCAAAAATGAGACACAAGAAAAATTACTCTTTTTTCAAACAATTAAACTTGGCCTGTACAGGGATCGAACCTGTGACCTTGGCGTTATTAGCACCACGCTCTAACCATCTGAGCTAACAAGCCATTTTGCCCAAATTCCTGGAAGTCCAGCATGTGAAGAACTGCTAATGATAGTTAAGCTGGGAGATTTGGATAGCTGAATGTCAGAGGTTTACCATGAAATTATAAATATATAATATCAACATGAAGAAACTAATATGACTTTAAAAAAATTACAATACAAAAGAGATTTTCATACTTAGTGTTAGAACTTAGAACCATTAATGTTTTTTCCATGTGTTTTAGCAATAAATAACAATTCATCACCTATATGCAATTGATTCATCTAATCGTTCTATCAGCTTCCCCTCAAAGGAAATATAGACATACACATGATACAGAAGAAAATACATCTATTTTCAACATTAAAGGAGCATCAAGTATTGGCTTGGAGACTGATTGAAGGTATGTCCTTGGCATTTTTAACTTTATGCTCTAAAGACTAAACTAATAGGCGCAATAAATATATAGCATACCATTGAAGAAATAGCAGATGATGAAGTGCTATCGATTGTTAACCCGGGATAGTTGGAAAGCTTATATTCAGCTGTTTACATTCATACTATCTTTATATTTCATCAACAAGACAAAACAAAAATGACCTCAATAAATTGCAATAAATAAGAGTTTAAGTTACTTGGCGTTAGAACTTAGAACCATTAATAGATATTCCAGGAGCCTTCAGAATAATAATTAATTCTACAACTATATCAAATGTATTTATCCAATCCTTCAGGCAGTGTTTGATCCAAGGTGATAAACAGTCAAAAATGAGACACAAGAAAAATGAATCTTTTTTCAAACAATTAAACTTGGCCTGTACAGGGATCGAACCTGTGACATTTGCCGTTATTAGCACCACGCCCTAACCATCTGAGCTAACAGGCCGTTTTGCACAATTTCCTGGAAGTCCAGCATATGAAGAAGTGCTAATGTTAGTTAACCCGGGAGATTTGGAAAGCTTAATTTCAGAGGTTTACCATGAAGTTATAAATATATAATATCAACATGAAGAAACTAATATGACTTTAAAAAAATTACAATACAAAAGAGATGTTCATACTTAGTGTTAGAACTTAGAACCATTAATGTTTTTTCCATGTGTTTTAGCAATAAATAACAATTCATCACCTATATGCAATTGATTCATTTAATCATTCTATCAGCTTCCCCTCAAAGGAAATATAGAGATACACATGATACAGAAGAAAATACATCTATTTTCAACATTAAAGGAGCATCAAGTATTGGCTTGGAGACTGATTGAAAATATGTCCTTGGCATTTTTAACTTTTTGCTCTAAAGACTAAACTAATAGGCTCACTAAATATATAGCATACTATTGAAGAAATAGCAGATGATGAAGTGCTACCGATTGTTAACCCGGGATAGTTGGAAAGCTTATATTCAGCTGTTTACATTCATACTATCTTTATATTTCATCAACAAGACAAAACAAAAATGACCTCAATAAATTGCAATAAATAAGAGATTAAGTTACTTGGCGTTAGAACTTAGAACCATTAATAGATATTTCAGGAGCTTTCAGAATAATAATTAATTCTACAACTATATCAAATGTATTTATCCAATCCTTCAAGCAGTGATTGATCCAAGGTGATAAACAGTCAAAAATGAGACACAAGAAAAATTAATCTTTTTTCAAACAATTAAACTTGGCCTGTACAGGGATCGAACCTGTGACCTTGGCGTTATTAGCACCACGCTCTAACCATCTGAGCTAACAGGCCATTTTGCACAATTTCCTGGAAGTCCAGCATATGAAGAAGTGCTAATGATAGTTAACCCGGGAGATTTGGAAAGCTTAATTTCATAGGTTTACCATGAAGTTATAAATATATAATATCAACATGAAGAAACTAATATGACTTTAAAAAAGTTACAATACAAAAGAGATGTTCATACTTAGTGTTAAAACTTAGAACCATTAATGTTTTTTCCATGTGTTTTAGCAATAAATAACAATTCATCACCTATATGCAATTGATTCATTTAATCATTCTATCAGCTTCCCCTCAAAGGAAATATAGAGATACACATGATACAGAAGAAAATACATCTATTTTCAACATTAAAGGAGCATCAAGTATTGGCTTGGAGACTGATTGAAAATATGTCCTTGGCATTTTTAACTTTTTGCTCTAAAGACTAAACTAATAGGCTCACTAAATATATAGCATACTATTGAAGAAATAGCAGATGATGAAGTGCTACCGATTGTTAACCCGGGATAGTTGGAAAGCTTATATTCAGCTGTTTACATTCATACTATCTTTATATTTCATCAACAAGACAAAACAAAAATGACCTCAATAAATTGCAATAAATAAGAGATTAAGTTACTTGGCGTTAGAACTTAGAACCATTAATAGATATTTCAGGAGCTTTCAGAATAATAATTAATTCTACAACTATATCAAATGTATTTATCCAATCCTTCAAGCAGTGTTTGATCCAAGGTGATAAACAGTCAAAAATGAGACACAAGAAAAATTAATCTTTTTTCAAACAATTAAACTTGGCCTGTACAGGGATCGAACCTGTGACCTTGGCGTTATTAGCACCACGCTCTAACCATCTGAGCTAACAGGCCGTTTTGCACAATTTCCTGGAAGTCCAGCATATGAAGAAGTGCTAATGATAGTTAACCCGGGAGATTTGGAAAGCTTAATTTCAGAGGTTTACCATGAAGTTATAAATATATAATATCAACATGAAGAAACTAATATGACTTTAAAAAAGTTACAATACAAAAGAGATGTTCATACTTAGTGTTAAAACTTAGAACCATTAATGTTTTTTCCATGTGTTTTAGCAATAAATAACAATTCATCACCTATATGCAATTGATTCATTTAATCATTCGATCAGCTTCCCCTCAAAGGAAATATAGAGATACACATGATACAGAAGAAAATACATCTATTTTCAACATTAAAGGAGCATCAAGTATTGGCTTGGAGACTGATGAAAATATGTCCTTGGCATTTTTAACTTTTTGCTCTAAAGACTAAACTAATAGGCTCACTAAATATATAGCATACTATTGAAGAAATAGCAGATGATGAAGTGCTACTGATTGTTAACACGGGAGAGTTGGAAAGCTTATATTCAGCTGTTTACATTCATACTATCTTTATATTTCATCAACAAGACAAAACAAAAATGACCTCAATGAATTGCAATAAATAAGAGATTTAGTTACTTGGAGTTAGAACTTAGAACCATTAATAGATATTCCAGGAGCTTTCAGAATAATAATTAATTCTACAACTATATCAAATGTATTCATCCAATCCTTCAAGCAGTGTTTGATCCAAGGTGATAAACAGTCAAAAATGAGGCACAATATAAACTACTCTTTTTTCAAACAATTATACTTGGCCTGTACAGGGATCGAACCTGTGACCTTGGTGTTATTAGCACCACGCTCTAACCATCTGAGCTAACAAGCCATTTTGCACAAATTCCTGGAAGTCCAGCATGTGAAGAAGTGCTAATGATAGTTAACCCGGGAGATTTGGAAAGCTTAATTTCAGAGGTTTACCATGAAATTATAAATATATAATATCAACATGAAGAAACTAATATGACTTTAAAAAAATTACAATACAAAAGAGATTTTCATACTTAGTGTTAGAACTTAGAACCATTAATGTTTTTTCCATGTGTTTTAGCAATAAATAACAATTCATCACCTATATGCAATTGATTCAACTAATCGTTCTATCAGCTTCCCCTCAAAGGAAATATAGACATACACATGATACAGAAGAAAATACATCTATTTTCAACATTAAAGGAGCATCAAGTATTGGCTTGGAGACTGATTGAAGGTATGTCCTTGGCATTTTTAACTGTATGCTCTAAAGACTAAACTAATAGGCTCAAAAAATATATAGCATACCATTGAAGAAATAGCAGATGATGAAGTGCTACTGATTGTTAACCCCGGATAATTGGAAAGCTTATATTCAGCTGTTTACATTCATACTATCTTTATATTTCATCAACAAGACAAAACAAAAATGACCTCAATAAATTGCAATAAATAAGAGTTTAAGTTACTTGGCGTTAGAACTTAGAACCATTAATAGATATTCCAGGAGCTTTCAGAATAATAATTAATTCTACAACTATATCAAATGTATTTATCCAATCCTTCAAGCAGTGTTTGATCCAAGGTGATAAACAGTCAAAAATGAGACACAAGAAAAATTAATCTTTTTTCAAACAATTAAACTTGGCCTGTACAGGGATCGAACCTGTGACCTTGGCGTTATTAGCTCCACGCTCTAACCATCTGAGCTAACAGGCCATTTTGCACAATTTCCTGGAAGTCCAGCATATGAAGAAGTGCTAATGATAGTTAACCTGGGAGATTTGGAAAGCTTAATTTCAGAGGTTTACCATGAAGTTATAAATATATAATATCAACATGAAGAAACTAATTTGACTTTAAAAAAATTACAATACAAAAGATATGTTCATACTTAGTGTTAGAACTTAGAACCATTAATGTTTTTTCCATGTGTTTTAGCAATAAATAACAATTCATCACCTATATGCAATTGATTCATTTAATCATTCTATCAGCTTCCCCTCAAAGGAAATATAGAGATACACATGATACAGAAGAAAATACATCTATTTTCAACATTAAAGGAGCATCAAGTATTGGCTTGGAGACTGATTGAAAATATGTCCTTGGCATTTTTAACTTTTTGCTCTAAAGACTAAACTAATAGGCTCACTAAATATATAGCATACTATTGAAGAAATAGCAGATGATGAAGTGCTACCGATTGTTAACCCGGGATAGTTGGAAAGCTTATATTCAGCTGTTTACATTCATACTATCTTTATATTTCATCAACAAGACAAAACAAAAATGACCTCAATGAATTGCAATAAATAAGAGATTTAGTTACTTGGCGTTAGAACTTAGAACCATTAATAGATATTCCAGGAGCTTTCAGAATAATAATTAATTCTACAACTATATCAAATGTATTTATCCAATCCTTCAAGCAGCGTTTGATCCAAGGTAATAAACAGTCAAGAATGAGACGCAAGAAAAAATTAATCTTTTTTCAAACAATTAAACTTGGCCTGTATAGGGATCGAACCTGTGACCTTGTCGCTATTAGAACCACGCTCTAACCATCTGAGCTAACAGGCCATTTTGCATAAACTCCTGGAAGTCCAGCATATGAAGAAGTGCTAATGTTAGTTAACCCGGGAGATTTGGAAAGCTTAATTTCAGAGGTTTACCATGAAGTTATAAATATATAATATCAACATGAAGAAACTAATATGACTTTAAAAAAATTACAATACAAAAGAGATGTTCATACTTAGTGTTAGAACTTAGAACCATTAATGTTTTTTCCATGTGTTTTAGCAATAAATAACAATTCATCACCTATATGCAATTGATTCATTTAATCATTCTATCAGCTTCCCCTCAAAGGAAATATAGAGATACACATGATACAGAAGAAAATACATCTATTTTCAACATTAAAGGAGCATCAAGTATTGGCTTGGAGACTGATTGAAAATATGTCCTTGGCATTTTTAACTTTTTGCTCTAAAGACTAAACTAATAGGCTCACTAAATATATAGCATACTATTGAAGAAATAGCAGATGATGAAGTGCTACCGATTGTTAACCCGGGATAGTTGGAAAGCTTATATTCAGCTGTTTACATTCATACTATCTTTATATTTCATCAACAAGACAAAACAAAAATGACCTCAATAAATTGCAATAAATAAGAGATTAAGTTACTTGGCGTTAGAACTTAGAACCATTAATAGATATTTCAGGAGCTTTCAGAATAATAATTAATTCTACAACTATATCAAATGTATTTATCCAATCCTTCAAGCAGTGATTGATCCAAGGTGATAAACAGTCAAAAATGAGACACAAGAAAAATTAATCTTTTTTCAAACAATTAAACTTGGCCTGTACAGGGATCGAACCTGTGACCTTGGCGTTATTAGCACCACGCTCTAACCATCTGAGCTAACAGGCCATTTTGCACAATTTCCTGGAAGTCCAGCATATGAAGAAGTGCTAATGATAGTTAACCCGGGAGATTTGGAAAGCTTAATTTCATAGGTTTACCATGAAGTTATAAATATATAATATCAACATGAAGAAACTAATATGACTTTAAAAAAGTTACAATACAAAAGAGATGTTCATACTTAGTGTTAAAACTTAGAACCATTAATGTTTTTTCCATGTGTTTTAGCAATAAATAACAATTCATCACCTATATGCAATTGATTCATTTAATCATTCTATCAGCTTCCCCTCAAAGGAAATATAGAGATACACATGATACAGAAGAAAATACATCTATTTTCAACATTAAAGGAGCATCAAGTATTGGCTTGGAGACTGATTGAAAATATGTCCTTGGCATTTTTAACTTTTTGCTCTAAAGACTAAACTAATAGGCTCACTAAATATATAGCATACTATTGAAGAAATAGCAGATGATGAAGTGCTACCGATTGTTAACCCGGGATAGTTGGAAAGCTTATATTCAGCTGTTTACATTCATACTATCTTTATATTTCATCAACAAGACAAAACAAAAATGACCTCAATAAATTGCAATAAATAAGAGATTAAGTTACTTGGCGTTAGAACTTAGAACCATTAATAGATATTTCAGGAGCTTTCAGAATAATAATTAATTCTACAACTATATCAAATGTATTTATCCAATCCTTCAAGCAGTGTTTGATCCAAGGTGATAAACTGTCAAAAATGAGACACAAGAAAAATTAATCTTTTTTCAAACAATTAAACTTGGCCTGTACAGGGATCGAACCTGTGACCTTGGCGTTATTAGCACCACGCTCTAACCATCTGAGCTAACAGGCCGTTTTGCACAATTTCCTGGAAGTCCAGCATATGAAGAAGTGCTAATGATAGTTAACCCGGGAGATTTGGAAAGCTTAATTTCAGAGGTTTACCATGAAGTTATAAATATATAATATCAACATGAAGAAACTAATATGACTTTAAAAAAGTTACAATACAAAAGAGATGTTCATACTTAGTGTTAAAACTTAGAACCATTAATGTTTTTTCCATGTGTTTTAGCAATAAATAACAATTCATCACCTATATGCAATTGATTCATTTAATCATTCGATCAGCTTCCCCTCAAAGGAAATATAGAGATACACATGATACAGAAGAAAATACATCTATTTTCAACATTAAAGGAGCATCAAGTATTGGCTTGGAGACTGATGAAAATATGTCCTTGGCATTTTTAACTTTTTGCTCTAAAGACTAAACTAATAGGCTCACTAAATATATAGCATACTATTGAAGAAATAGCAGATGATGAAGTGCTACTGATTGTTAACACGGGAGAGTTGGAAAGCTTATATTCAGCTGTTTACATTCATACTATCTTTATATTTCATCAACAAGACAAAACAAAAATGACCTCAATGAATTGCAATAAATAAGAGATTTAGTTACTTGGAGTTAGAACTTAGAACCATTAATAGATATTCCAGGAGCTTTCAGAATAATAATTAATTCTACAACTATATCAAATGTATTCATCCAATCCTTCAAGCAGTGTTTGATCCAAGGTGATAAACAGTCAAAAATGAGGCACAATATAAACTACTCTTTTTTCAAACAATTATACTTGGCCTGTACAGGGATCGAACCTGTGACCTTGGTGTTATTAGCACCACGCTCTAACCATCTGAGCTAACAAGCCATTTTGCACAAATTCCTGGAAGTCCAGCATGTGAAGAAGTGCTAATGATAGTTAACCCGGGAGATTTGGAAAGCTTAATTTCAGAGGTTTACCATGAAATTATAAATATATAATATCAACATGAAGAAACTAATATGACTTTAAAAAAATTACAATACAAAAGAGATTTTCATACTTAGTGTTAGAACTTAGAACCATTAATGTTTTTTCCATGTGTTTTAGCAATAAATAACAATTCATCACCTATATGCAATTGATTCAACTAATCGTTCTATCAGCTTCCCCTCAAAGGAAATATAGACATACACATGATACAGAAGAAAATACATCTATTTTCAACATTAAAGGAGCATCAAGTATTGGCTTGGAGACTGATTGAAGGTATGTCCTTGGCATTTTTAACTGTATGCTCTAAAGACTAAACTAATAGGCTCAAAAAATATATAGCATACCATTGAAGAAATAGCAGATGATGAAGTGCTACTGATTGTTAACCCCGGATAATTGGAAAGCTTATATTCAGCTGTTTACATTCATACTATCTTTATATTTCATCAACAAGACAAAACAAAAATGACCTCAATAAATTGCAATAAATAAGAGTTTAAGTTACTTGGCGTTAGAACTTAGAACCATTAATAGATATTCCAGGAGCTTTCAGAATAATAATTAATTCTACAACTATATCAAATGTATTTATCCAATCCTTCAAGCAGTGTTTGATCCAAGGTGATAAACAGTCAAAAATGAGACACAAGAAAAATTAATCTTTTTTCAAACAATTAAACTTGGCCTGTACAGGGATCGAACCTGTGACCTTGGCGTTATTAGCTCCACGCTCTAACCATCTGAGCTAACAGGCCATTTTGCACAATTTCCTGGAAGTCCAGCATATGAAGAAGTGCTAATGATAGTTAACCTGGGAGATTTGGAAAGCTTAATTTCAGAGGTTTACCATGAAGTTATAAATATATAATATCAACATGAAGAAACTAATTTGACTTTAAAAAAATTACAATACAAAAGATATGTTCATACTTAGTGTTAGAACTTAGAACCATTAATGTTTTTTCCATGTGTTTTTAGCAATAAATAACAATTCATCACCTATATGCAATTGATTCATTTAATCATTCTATCAGCTTCCCCTCAAAGGAAATATAGAGATACACATGATACAGAAGAAAATACATCTATTTTCAACATTAAAGGAGCATCAAGTATTGGCTTGGAGACTGATTGAAAATATGTCCTTGGCATTTTTAACTTTTTGCTCTAAAGACTAAACTAATAGGCTCACTAAATATATAGCATACTATTGAAGAAATAGCAGATGATGAAGTGCTACCGATTGTTAACCCGGGATAGTTGGAAAGCTTATATTCAGCTGTTTACATTCATACTATCTTTATATTTCATCAACAAGACAAAACAAAAATGACCTCAATGAATTGCAATAAATAAGAGATTTAGTTACTTGGCGTTAGAACTTAGAACCATTAATAGATATTCCAGGAGCTTTCAGAATAATAATTAATTCTACAACTATATCAAATGTATTTATCCAATCCTTCAAGCAGCGTTTGATCCAAGGTAATAAACAGTCAAGAATGAGACGCAAGAAAAAATTAATCTTTTTTCAAACAATTAAACTTGGCCTGTATAGGGATCGAACCTGTGACCTTGTCGCTATTAGAACCACGCTCTAACCATCTGAGCTAACAGGCCATTTTGCATAAACTCCTGGAAGTCCAGCATATGAAGAAGTGCTAATGTTAGTTAACCCGGGAGATTTGGAAAGCTTAATTTCAGAGGTTTACCATGAAGTTATAAATATATAATATCAACATGAAGAAACTAATATGACTTTAAAAAAATTACAATACAAAAGAGATGTTCATACTTAGTGTTAGAACTTAGAACCATTAATGTTTTTTCCATGTGTTTTAGCAATAAATAACAATTCATCACCTATATGCAATTGATTCATTTAATCATTCTATCAGCTTCCCCTCAAAGGAAATATAGAGATACACATGATACAGAAGAAAATACATCTATTTTCAACATTAAAGGAGCATCAAGTATTGGCTTGGAGACTGATTGAAAATATGTCCTTGGCATTTTTAACTTTTTGCTCTAAAGACTAAACTAATAGGCTCACTAAATATATAGCATACTATTGAAGAAATAGCAGATGATGAAGTGCTACCGATTGTTAACCCGGGATAGTTGGAAAGCTTATATTCAGCTGTTTACATTCATACTATCTTTATATTTCATCAACAAGACAAAACAAAAATGACCTCAATAAATTGCAATAAATAAGAGATTACGTTACTTGGCGTTAGAACTTAGAACCATTAATAGATATTTCAGGAGCTTTCAGAATAATAATTAATTCTACAACTATATCAAATGTATTTATCCAATCCTTCAAGCAGTGTTTGATCCAAGGTGATAAACAGTCAAAAATGAGACACAAGAAAAATTAATCTTTTTTCAAACAATTAAACTTGGCCTGTACAGGGATCGAACCTGTGACCTTGGCGTTATTAGCACCACGCTCTAACCATCTGAGCTAACAGGCCGTTTTGCACAATTTCCTGGAAGTCCAGCATATGAAGAAGTGCTAATGATAGTTAACCCGGGAGATTTGGAAAGCTTAATTTCAGAGGTTTACCATGAAGTTATAAATATATAATATCAACATGAAGAAACTAATATGACTTTAAAAAAGTTACAATACAAAAGAGATGTTCATACTTAGTGTTAAAACTTAGAACCATTAATGTTTTTTCCATGTGTTTTAGCAATAAATAACAATTCATCACCTATATGCAATTGATTCATTTAATCATTCTATCAGCTTCCCCTCAAAGGAAATATAGAGATACACATGATACAGAAGAAAATACATCTATTTTCAACATTAAAGGAGCATCAAGTATTGGCTTGGAGACTGATTGAAAATATGTCCTTGGCATTTTTAACTTTTTGCTCTAAAGACTAAACTAATAGGCTCACTAAATATATAGCATACTATTGAAGAAATAGCAGATGATGAAGTGCTACCGATTGTTAACCCGGGATAGTTGGAAAGCTTATATTCAGCTGTTTGCATTCATACTATCTCTATATTTCATCAACAAGACAAAACAAAAATGACCTCAATAAATTGCAATAAATAAGAGATTAAGTTACTTGGCGTTAGAACTTAGAACCATTAATAGATATTTCAGGAGCTTTCAGAATAATAATTAATTCTACAACTATATCAAATGTATTTATCCAATCCTTCAAGCAGTGTTTGATCCAAGGTGATAAACAGTCAAAAATGAGACACAAGAAAAATTAATCTTTTTTCAAACAATTAAACTTGGCCTGTACAGGGATCGAACCTGTGACCTTGGCGTTATTAGCACCACGCTCTAACCATCTGAGCTAACAGGCCGTTTTGCACAATTTCCTGGAAGTCCAGCATATGAAGAAGTGCTAATGATAGTTAACCCTGGAGATTTGGAAAGCTTTATTTCAGAGGTTTACCATGAAGTTATAAATATATAATATCAACATGAAGAAACTAATATGACTTTAAAAAAGTTACAATACAAAAGAGATGTTCATACTTAGTGTTAAAACTTAGAACCATTAATGTTTTTTCCATGTGTTTTAGCAATAAATAACAATTCATCACCTATATGCAATTGATTCATTTAATCATTCTATCAGCTTCCCCTCAAAGGAAATATAGAGATACACATGATACAGAAGAAAATACATCTATTTTCAACATTAAAGGAGCATCAAGTATTGGCTTGGAGACTGATGAAAATATGTCCTTGGCATTTTTAACTTTTTGCTCTAAAGACTAAACTAATAGGCTCACTAAATATATAGCATACTATTGAAGAAATAGCAGATGATGAAGTGCTACTGATTGTTAACCCGGGATAGTTGGAAAGCTTATATTCAGCTGTTTACATTCATACTATCTTTATATTTCATCAACAAGACAAAACAAAAATGACCTCAATGAATTGCAATAAATAAGAGATTTAGTTACTTGGAGTTAGAACTTAGAACCATTAATAGATATTCCAGGAGCTTTCAGAATAATAATTAATTCTACAACTATATCAAATGTATTTATCCAATCCTTCAAGCAGTGTTTGATCCAAGGTGATAAACAGTCAAAAATGAGACACAAGAAAAATTAATCTTTTTTCAAACAATTAAACTTGGCCTGTACAGGGATCGAACCTGTGACCTTGGCGTTATTAGCTCCACGCTCTAACCATCTGAGCTAACAGGCCGTTTTGCACAATTTCCTGGAAGTCCAGCATATGAAGAAGTGCTAATGATAGTTAACCTGGGAGATTTGGAAAGCTTAATTTCAGAGGTTTACCATGAAGTTATAAATATATAATATCAACATGAAGAAACTAATTTGACTTTAAAAAAATTACAATACAAAAGATATGTTCATACTTAGTGTTAGAACTTAGAACCATTAATGTTTTTTCCATGTGTTTTAGCAATAAATAACAATTCATCACCTATATGCAATTGATTCATTTAATCATTCTATCAGCTTCCCCTCAAAGGAAATATAGAGATACACATGATACAGAAGAAAATACATCTATTTTCAACATTAAAGGAGCATCAAGTATTGGCTTGGAGACTGATTGAAAATATGTCCTTGGCATTTTTAACTTTTTGCTCTAAAGACTAAACTAATAGGCTCACTAAATATATAGCATACTATTGAAGAAATAGCAGATGATGAAGTGCTACCGATTGTTAACCCGGGATAGTTGGAAAGCTTATATTCAGCTGTTTACATTCATACTATCTTTATATTTCATCAACAAGACAAAACAAAAATGACCTCAATGAATTGCAATAAATAAGAGATTTAGTTACTTGGCGTTAGAACTTAGAACCATTAATAGATATTCCAGGAGCTTTCAGAATAATAATTAATTCTACAACTATATCAAATGTATTTATCCAATCCTTCAAGCAGCGTTTGATCCAAGGTAATAAACAGTCAAGAATGAGACGCAAGAAAAAATTAATCTTTTTTCAAACAATTAAACTTGGCCTGTATAGGGATCGAACCTGTGACCTTGTCGCTATTAGAACCACGCTCTAACCATCTGAGCTAACAGGCCATTTTGCATAAGCTCCTGGAAGTCCAGCATATGAAGAAGTGCTAATGTTAGTTAACCCGGGAGATTTGGAAAGCTTAATTTCAGAGGTTTACCATGAAGTTATAAATATATAATATCAACATGAAGAAACTAATATGACTTTAAAAAAATTACAATACAAAAGAGATGTTCATACTTAGTGTTAGAACTTAGAACCATTAATGTTTTTTCCATGTGTTTTAGCAATAAATAACAATTCATCACCTATATGCAATTGATTCATTTAATCATTCTATCAGCTTCCCCTCAAAGGAAATATAGAGATACACATGATACAGAAGAAAATACATCTATTTTCAACATTAAAGGAGCATCAAGTATTGGCTTGGAGACTGATTGAAAATATGTCCTTGGCATTTTTAACTTTTTGCTCTAAAGACTAAACTAATAGGCTCACTAAATATATAGCATACTATTGAAGAAATAGCAGATGATGAAGTGCTACCGATTGTTAACCCGGGATAGTTGGAAAGCTTATATTCAGCTGTTTACATTCATACTATCTTTATATTTCATCAACAAGACAAAACAAAAATGACCTCAATAAATTGCAATAAATAAGAGATTACGTTACTTGGCGTTAGAACTTAGAACCATTAATAGATATTTCAGGAGCTTTCAGAATAATAATTAATTCTACAACTATATCAAATGTATTTATCCAATCCTTCAAGCAGTGTTTGATCCAAGGTGATAAACAGTCAAAAATGAGACACAAGAAAAATTAATCTTTTTTCAAACAATTAAACTTGGCCTGTACAGGGATCGAACCTGTGACCTTGGCGTTATTAGCACCACGCTCTAACCATCTGAGCTAACAGGCCGTTTTGCACAATTTCCTGGAAGTCCAGCATATGAAGAAGTGCTAATGATAGTTAACCCGGGAGATTTGGAAAGCTTAATTTCAGAGGTTTACCATGAAGTTATAAATATATAATATCAACATGAAGAAACTAATATGACTTTAAAAAAGTTACAATACAAAAGAGATGTTCATACTTAGTGTTAAAACTTAGAACCATTAATGTTTTTTCCATGTGTTTTAGCAATAAATAACAATTCATCACCTATATGCAATTGATTCATTTAATCATTCTATCAGCTTCCCCTCAAAGGAAATATAGAGATACACATGATACAGAAGAAAATACATCTATTTTCAACATTAAAGGAGCATCAAGTATTGGCTTGGAGACTGATTGAAAATATGTCCTTGGCATTTTTAACTTTTTGCTCTAAAGACTAAACTAATAGGCTCACTAAATATATAGCATACTATTGAAGAAATAGCAGATGATGAAGTGCTACCGATTGTTAACCCGGGATAGTTGGAAAGCTTATATTCAGCTGTTTGCATTCATACTATCTCTATATTTCATCAACAAGACAAAACAAAAATGACCTCAATAAATTGCAATAAATAAGAGATTAAGTTACTTGGCGTTAGAACTTAGAACCATTAATAGATATTTCAGGAGCTTTCAGAATAATAATTAATTCTACAACTATATCAAATGTATTTATCCAATCCTTCAAGCAGTGTTTGATCCAAGGTGATAAACAGTCAAAAATGAGACACAAGAAAAATTAATCTTTTTTCAAACAATTAAACTTGGCCTGTACAGGGATCGAACCTGTGACCTTGGCGTTATTAGCACCACGCTCTAACCATCTGAGCTAACAGGCCGTTTTGCACAATTTCCTGGAAGTCCAGCATATGAAGAAGTGCTAATGATAGTTAACCCTGGAGATTTGGAAAGCTTTATTTCAGAGGTTTACCATGAAGTTATAAATATATAATATCAACATGAAGAAACTAATATGACTTTAAAAAAGTTACAATACAAAAGAGATGTTCATACTTAGTGTTAAAACTTAGAACCATTAATGTTTTTTCCATGTGTTTTAGCAATAAATAACAATTCATCACCTATATGCAATTGATTCATTTAATCATTCTATCAGCTTCCCCTCAAAGGAAATATAGAGATACACATGATACAGAAGAAAATACATCTATTTTCAACATTAAAGGAGCATCAAGTATTGGCTTGGAGACTGATGAAAATATGTCCTTGGCATTTTTAACTTTTTGCTCTAAAGACTAAACTAATAGGCTCACTAAATATATAGCATACTATTGAAGAAATAGCAGATGATGAAGTGCTACTGATTGTTAACCCGGGATAGTTGGAAAGCTTATATTCAGCTGTTTACATTCATACTATCTTTATATTTCATCAACAAGACAAAACAAAAATGACCTCAATGAATTGCAATAAATAAGAGATTTAGTTACTTGGAGTTAGAACTTAGAACCATTAATAGATATTCCAGGAGCTTTCAGAATAATAATTAATTCTACAACTATATCAAATGTATTCATCCAATCCTTCAAGCAGTGTTTGATCCAAGGTGATAAACAGTCAAAAATGAGACACAATATAAACTACTCTTTTTTCAAACAATTATACTTGGCCTGTACAGGGATCGAACCTGTGACCTTGGTGTTAATAGCACCACGCTCTAACCATCTGAGCTAACAAGCCATTTTGCACAAATTCCTGGAAGTCCAGCATGTGAAGAAGTGCTAATGATAGTTAACCCGGGAGATTTGGAAAGCTTAATTTCAGAGGTTTACCATGAAATTATAAATATATAATATCAACATGAAGAAACTAATATGACTTTAAAAAAATTACAATACAAAAGAGATTTTCATACTTAGTGTTAGAACTTAGAACCATTAATGTTTTTTCCATGTGTTTTAGCAATAAATAACAATTCATCACCTATATGCAATTGATTCAACTAATCGTTCTATCAGCTTCCCCTCAAAGGAAATATAGACATACACATGATACAGAAGAAAATATATCTATTTTCAACATTAAAGGAGCATCAAGTATTGGCTTGGAGACTGATTGAAGGTATGTCCTTGGCATTTTTATCTGTATGCTCTAAAGACTAAACTAATAGGCTCAAAAAATATATAGCATACCATTGAAGAAATAGCAGATGATGAAGTGCTACTGATTGTTAACCCGGGATAATTGGAAAGCTTATATTCAGCTGTTTACATTCATACTATCTTTATATTTCATCAACAAGACAAAACAAAAATGACCTCAATAAATTGCAATAAATAAGAGTTTAAGTTACTTGGCGTTAGAACTTAGAACCATTAATAGATATTCCAGGAGCTTTCAGAATAATAATTAATTCTACAACTATATCAAATGTATTTATCCAATCCTTCAAGCAGTGTTTGATCCAAGGTGATAAACAGTCAAAAATGAGACACAAGAAAAATTAATCTTTTTTCAAACAATTAAACTTGGCCTGTACAGGGATCGAACCTGTGACCTTGGCGTTATTAGCTCCACGCTCTAACCATCTGAGCTAACAGGCCGTTTTGCACAATTTCCTGGAAGTCCAGCATATGAAGAAGTGCTAATGATAGTTAACCCGGGAGATTTGGAAAGCTTAATTTCAGAGGTTTACCATGAAATTATAAATATATAATATCAACATGAAGAAACTAATATGACTTTAAAAAAATTACAATACAAAAGAGATTTTCATACTTAGTGTTAGAACTTAGAACCATTAATGTTTTTTCCATGTGTTTTAGCAATAAATAACAATTCATCACCTATATGCAATTGATTCAACTAATCGTTCTATCAGCTTCCCCTCAAAGGAAATATAGACATACACATGATACAGAAGAAAATATATCTATTTTCAACATTAAAGGAGCATCAAGTATTGGCTTGGAGACTGATTGAAGGTATGTCCTTGGCATTTTTAACTGTATGCTCTAAAGACTAAACTAATAGGCTCAAAAAATATATAGCATACCATTGAAGAACTAGCAGATGATGAAGTGCTACTGATTGTTAACCCGGGATAATTGGAAAGCTTATATTCAGCTGTTTACATTCATACTATCTTTATATTTCATCAACAAGACAAAACAAAAATGACCTCAATAAATTGCAATAAATAAGAGTTTAAGTTACTTGGCGTTAGAACTTAGAACCATTAATAGATATTCCAGGAGCTTTCAGAATAATAATTAATTCTACAACTATATCAAATGTATTTATCCAATCCTTCAAGCAGTGTTTGATCCAAGGTGATAAACAGTCAAAAATGAGACACAAGTAAAATTAATCTTTTTTCAAACAATTAAACTTGGCCTGTACAGGGATCGAACCTGTGACCTTGGCGTTATTAGCTCCACGCTCTAACCATCTGAGCTAACAGGCCGTTTTGCACAATTTCCTGGAAGTCCAGCATATGAAGAAGTGCTAATGATAGTTAACCTGGGAGATTTGGAAAGCTTAATTTCAGAGGTTTACCATGAAGTTATAAATATATAATATCAACATGAAGAAACTAATATGACTTTAAAAAAATTACAATACAAAAGATATGTTCATACTTAGTGTTAGAACTTAGAACCATTAATGTTTTTTCCATGTGTTTTAGCAATAAATAACAATTCATCACCTATATGCAATTGATTCATTTAATCATTCTATCAGCTTCCCCTCAAAGGAAATATAGAGATACACATGATACAGAAGAAAATACATCTATTTTCAACATTAAAGGAGCATCAAGTATTGGCTTGGAGACTGATTGAAAATATGTCCTTGGCATTTTTAACTTTTTGCTCTAAAGACTAAACTAATAGGCTCACTAAATATATAGCATACTATTGAAGAAATAGCAGATGATGAAGTGCTACTGATTGTTAACCCGGGATAGTTGGAAAGCTTATATTCAGCTGTTTACATTCATACTATCTTTATATTTCATCAACAAGACAAAACAAAAATGACCTCAATGAATTGCAATAAATAAGAGATTTAGTTACTTGGCGTTAGAACTTAGAACCATTAATAGATATTCCAGGAGCTTTCAGAATAATAATTAATTCTACAACTATATCAAATGTATTTATCCAATCCTTCAAGCAGCGTTTGATCCAAGGTAATAAACAGTCAAGAATGAGACGCAAGAAAAAATTAATCTTTTTTCAAACAATTAAACTTGGCCTGTATAGGGATCGAACCTGTGACCTTGTCGCTATTAGAACCACGCTCTAACCATCTGAGCTAACAGGACATTTTGCATAAACTCCTGGAAGTCCAGCATATGAAGAAGTGCTAATGATAGTTAACCCGGGAGATTTGGAAAGCTTAAATTCAGAGGTTTACCATGAAGTTATAAATATATAATATCAACATGAAGAAACTAATATGACTTTAAAAAAATTACAATACAAAAGAGATTTTCATACTTAGTGTTAGAACTTAGAACCATTAATGTTTTTTCCATGTGTTTTAGCAATAAATAACAATTCATCACCTATATGCAATTGATTCATTTAATCATTCTATCAGCTCCCCCTCAAAGGAAATATAGAGATACACATGATACAGAAGAAAATACATCTATTTTCAACATTAAAGGAGCATCAAGTATTGGCTTGGAGACTGATTGAAAGTATGTCCTTGGCATTTGTAACTTTTTGCTCTAAAGACTAAACTAATAGGCTCACTAAATATATAGCATACTATTGAAGAAATAGCAGATGATGAAGTGCTACTGATTGTTAACCCGGGATAGTTGGAAAGCTTATATTCAGCTGTTTACATTCATACTATCTTTATATTTCATCAACAAGACAAAACAAAAATGACCTCAATGAATTGCAATAAATAAGAGATTTAGTTACTTGGAGTTAGAACTTAGAACCATTAATAGATATTCCAGGAGCTTTCAGAATAATAATTAATTCTACAACTATATCAAATGTATTCATCCAATCCTTCAAGCAGTGTTTGATCCACGGTGATAAACAGTCAAAAAGGAGACACAAGAAAAATTAATCTTTTTTCAAACAATTAAACTTAGCCTGTACAGGGATCTAACCTGTGACCTTGGCGTTATTAGCACCAAGCTCTAACAATCTGAGCTAACAAGCCATTTTGCCCAAATTCCTGGAAGTCCAGCATGTGAAGAACTGCTAATGATAGTTAACCCGGGAGATTTGGATAGCTGAATTTCAGAGGTTTACCATGAAATTATAAATATATAATATCAACATGAAGAAACTAATATGACTTTAAAAAAATTACAATACAAAAGAGATTTTCATATTTAGTGTTAGTACTTAGAACCATTAATGTTTTTTCCATGTGTTTTAGCAATAAATAACAATTCATCACCTATATGCAATTGATTCATCTAATCGTTCTATCAGCTTCCCCTCAAAGGAAATATAGACATACACATGATACAGAAGAAAATACATCTATTTTCAACATTAAAGGAGCATCAAGTATTGGCTTGGAGACTGATTGAAGGTATGTCCTTGGCATTTTTAACTTTATGCTCTAAAGACTAAACTAATAGGCTCAATAAATATATAGCATACCATTGAAGAAATAGCAGATGATGAAGTGCTATTGATTGTTAACCCGGGATAGTTGGAAAGCTTATATTCAGCTGTTTACATTCATACTATCTTTATATTTCATCAACAAGACAAAACAAAAATGACCTCAATAAATTGCAATAAATAAGAGTTTAAGTTACTTGGCGTTAGAACTTAGAACCATTAATAGATATTCCAGGAGCTTTCAGAATAATAATTAATTCTACAACTATATCAAATGTATTTATCCAATCCTTCAAGCAGTGTTTGATCCAAGGTGATAAACAGTCAAAAATGAGACAAAAGAAAAATTAATCTTTTTTCAAACGATTAAACTTGGCCTGTACAGGGATCGAACCTGTGACCTTGGCGTTATTAGCACCACGCTCTAACCATCTGAGCTAACAGGTCGTTTTGCACAATTTCCTGGAAGTCCAGCATATGAAGAAGTGCTAATGATAGTTAACCTGGGAGATTTGCAAAGCTTAATTTCAGAGGTTTACCATGAAGTTATAAATATATAATATCAACATGAAGAAACTAATATGACTTTAAAAAAATTACAATACAAAAGAGATGTTCATACTTAGTGTTAGAACTTAGAACCATTAATGTTTTTCCATGTGTTTTAGCAATAAATAACAATTCATCACCTATATGCAATTGATTCATTTAATCATTCTATCAGCTTCCCCTCAAAGGAAATATAGAGATACACATGATACAGAAGAAAATACATCTATTTTCAACATTAAAGGAGCATCAAGTATTGGCTTGGAGACTGATTGAAAGTATGTCCTTGGCATTTTTAACTTTTTGCTCTAAAGACTAAACTAATAGGCTCACTAAATATATAGCATACTATTGAAGAAATAGCAGATGATGAAGTGCTACTGATTGTTAACCCGGGATAGTTGGAAAGCTTATATTCAGCTGTTTACATTCATACTATCTTTATATTTCATCAACAAGACAAAACAAAAATGACCTCAATGAATTGCAATAAATAAGAGATTTAGTTACTTGGAGTTAGAACTTAGAACCATTAATAGATATTCCAGGAGCTTTCAGAATAATAATTAATTCTACAACTATATCAAATGTATTCATCCAATCCTTCAAGCAGTGTTTGATCCACGGTGATAAACAGTCAAAAAGGAGACACAAGAAAAATTAATCTTTTTTCAAACGATT
The DNA here is from genome assembly GCF_964263255.1 of Lissotriton vulgaris. NCBI lineage: Eukaryota > Metazoa > Chordata > Amphibia > Caudata > Salamandridae > Lissotriton > Lissotriton vulgaris. Next base: position 445,363,771 of record NC_141700.1, read on the forward strand.
AAACTTGGCCTGTACAGGGATCGAACCTGTGACCTTGGCGTTATTAGCACCACGCTCTAACCATCTGAGCTAACAGGTCGTTTTGTACAATTTCCTGGAAGTCCAGCATATGAAGAAGTGCTAATGATAGTTAACCTGGGAGATTTGGAAAGCTTAATTTCAGAGGTTTACCATGAAGTTATAAATATATAATATCAACATGAAGAAACTAATATGACTTTAAAAAAATTACAATACAAAAGAGATGTTCATACTTAGTGTTAGAACTTAGAACCATTAATGTTTTTTCCATGTGTTTTAGCAATAAATAACAATTCATCACCTATATGCAATTGATTCATTTAATCATTCTATCAGCTTCCCCTCAAAGGAAATATAGAGATACACATGATACAGAAGAAAATACATCTATTTTCAACATTAAAGGAGCATCAAGTATTGGCTTGGAGACTGATTGAAAATATGTCCTTGGCATTTTTAACTTTTTGCTCTAAAGACTAAACTAATAGGCTCACTAAATATATAGCATACTATTGAAGAAATAGCAGATGATGAAGTGCTACCGATTGTTAACCCGGGATAGTTGGAAAGCTTATATTCAGCTGTTTACATTCATACTATCTTTATATTTCATCAACAAGACAAAACAAAAATGACCTCAATGAATTGCAATAAATAAGAGATTTAGTTACTTGGCGTTAGAACTTAGACTCATTATTAGATATTCCAGGAGCTTTCAGAATAATAATTATTTCTACAACTATATGAAATATATTCATCCAATCCTTCAAGCTCCGTTTGATCCAAGGTGATAAACAGTCAAAAATTAGACACAAGAAAAATTTATCTTTTTACAAACAATTAAACTTGGCCTGTACAGGGATCGAACTTGTGACCTTGGTGTTATTAGCACCACACTCTAACCATCTGAGCTAACAGGCCGTTTTGCATGAAATGCTGGAAGTCCAGCATATGAAGAAGTGCTAATGATAGTTAACCCGGGCGATTTGGAAAGCTTAATTTCAGAGGTTTACCATGAAGTTATAAATATATAATATCAACATGAAGAAACTAATATGACTTTAAAACAATTACAATACAAAAGAGATTTTCATACTTAGTGTTAGAACTTAGAACCATTAATGTTTTTTCCATGTGTTTTAGCAATAAATAACAATTCATCACTTATATGCAATTGATTCATTTAATCATTCTATCAGCTTCCCCTCAAAGAAAATATAGAGATACACATGATACAGAAGAAAATACATCTATTTTCAACATTAAAGGAGCATCAAGTATTGGCTAGGAGATTGATTGAAAGTATGTCCTTGGCATTTTTAACTTTATGCTCTAAAGACTAAACTAATAGGCTCACTAAATATATAGCATACCATTGAAGAAATAGCAGATGATGAAGTGCTACCGATTGTTAACCCGGGATAGTTGGAAAGCTTATATTAAGCTGTTTACATTCATACTATCTTTATATTTCATCAACAAGACAAAACAAAAATGACCTCAATGAATTGCAATAAATAAGAGATTTAGTTACTTGATGTTAGAACTTAGAACCATTAATAGATATTCCAGGAGCTTTCAGAATAATAATTAATTCTACAACTATATCAAATGTATTTATCCAATCCTTCAAGCAGCGTTTGATCCAAGGTAATAAACAGTCAAGAATGAGACGCAAGAAAAAATTAATCTTTTTTCAAACAATTAAACTTGGCCTGTATAGGGATCGAACCTGTGACCTTGTCGCTATTAGAACCACGCTCTAACCATCTGAGCTAACAGGCCATTTTGCATAAACTCCTGGAAGTCCAGCATATGAAGAAGTGCTAATGATAGTTAACCAGGGAGATTTGGAAAGCTTAATTTCAGAAGTTTACCATGAAGTTATACTTATATAATATCAACATGAAGAAACTAATATGACTCTAAAAAAATTACAATACAAAAGAGATGTTCATACTTAGTGTTAGAACTTAGAACCATTAATGTTTTTTCCATGTGTTTTAGCAATAAATAATAATTCATCACCTATATGCAATTGATTCATCTAATCATTCTATCAGCTTCCCCTCAAAGGAAATATAGACATACACATGATACAGAAGAAAATACATCTATTTTCAACATTAAAGGAGCATCAAGTATTGGCTTGGAGACTGATTGAAAGTATGTCCTTGGCATTTTTAACTTTATGCTCTAAAGACTAAACTAATAGGCTCACTAAATATATAGCATACTATTGAAGAAATAGCAGATGATGAAGTGCTACTGATTGTTAACCCGGGATAGTTGGAAAGCTTATATTCAGCTGTTTACATTCATACTATCTTTATATTTCATCAACAAGACAAAACAAAAATGACCTCAATGAATTGCAATAAATAAGAGATTTAGTTACTTGGCGTTAGAACTTAGACTCATTAATAGATATTCCAGGAGCTTTCAGAATAATAATTAATTCTACAACTATATGAAATATATTCATCCAATCCTTCAAGCTCCGTTTGATCCAAGGTGATAAACAGTCAAAAATGAGACACAAGAAAAATGTATCTTTTTACAAACAATTAAACTTGGCCTGTACAGGGATCGAACCTGTGACCTTGGCGTTATTAGCACCACACTCTAACCATCTGAGCTAACAGGCCGTTTTGCATGAATTGCTGGAAGTCCAGCATATAATGAAGTGCTAATGATAGTTAACCCGGGAGATTTGGAAAGCTTAATTTCAGAGGTTTACCATGAAATTATAAATATATAATATCAACATGAAGAAACTAATATGACTTTTAAAAAATTACAAGACAAAAGAGATTTTCATACTCAGTGTTAGAACTTAGAACCATTAATGTTTTTTTCCATGTGTTTTAGCAATAAATAACAATTCATCACCTATATGCAATTGATTCATCTAATCATTCTATCAGCTTCCCCTCAAAGGAAATATAGACATACACATGATACAGAAGAAAATACATCTATTTTCAACATTAAAGGAGCATCAAGTATTGGCTTGGAGACTGATTGAAGGTATGTCCTTGGCATTTTTAACTTTATGCTCTAAAGACTAAACTAATAGGCTCAATAAATATATAGCATACCGTTGAAGAAATAGCAGATGATGAAGTGCTATCGATTGTTAACCCGGGATAGTTGGAAAGCTTATATTCAGCTGTTTACATTCATACTATCTTTATATTTCATCAACAAGACAAAACAAAAATGACCTCAATAAATTGCAATAAATAGAAGATTTAGTTACTTGGCGTTTGAACTTAGAACCATTAATAGATATTCCAGGAGCTTTCAGAATAATAATTAATTCTACAACTATATCAAATGTATTCATCCAATCCTTCAAGCAGCGTTTGATCCAAGGTGATAAACAGTCAAGAATGAAACACAAGAAAAATTAATCTTTTTTCAAACAATTAAACTTGGCCTGTACATTGATCGAACCTGTGACGTTGGCGTTATTAGCACCACGCTCTAACCATCTGAGCTAACAAGCCGTTTTGCCCAAATTCCTGGAAGTCCAGCATGTGAAGAACTGCTAATGATAGTTAACCCGGGAGATTTGGATAGCTGAATTTCAGAGGTTTACCATGAAATTATAAATATATAATATCAACATGAAGAAACTACTATGACTTTAAAACAATTACAACACAAAAGAGATTTTCATACTTAGTGTTAGAACTTAGAACCATTAATGTTTTTTCCATGTGTTTTAGCAATAAATAACAATTCATCACCTATATGCAATTGATTCATCTAATCATTCTATCAGCTTCCCCTCAAAGGAAATATAGACATACACATGATACAGAAGAATATACATCTATTTTCAACATTAAAGGAGCATCAAGTATTGGCTTGGAGACTGATTGAAGGTATGTCCTTGGCATTTTTAACTTTATGCTCTAAAGACTAAACTAATAGGCTCACTAAATATATAGCATACTATTGAAGAAATAGCAGATGATGAAGTGCTACCGATTGTTAACCCGGGATAGTTGGAAAGCTTATATTCAGCTGTTTACATTCATACTATCTTTCTATTTCATCAACAAGACAAAACAAAAATGACCTCAATAAATTGCAATAAATAAGAGATTTAGTTACTTGGCGTTAGATCTTAGAACCATTAATAGATATTTTAGGAGCTTTCCGAATAATAATTAATTCTACAACTATATCAAATGTATTCATCCAATCCTCCAAGCAGCGTTTGATCCAAGGTGATAAACAGTCAAAAATGAGACACAAGAAAAAGTAATCTTTTTTCAAACAATTAAACTTGGCCTGTACAGGGATCGAACCTGTGACCTTGGCGTTATTAGCACCACGCTCTAACCATCTGAGCTAACAGGCCGTTTTGCACAATGTCCTGGAAGTCCAGCATATGAAGAAGTGCTAATGATAGTTAACCCGGGAGATTTGGAAAGCTTAATTTCAGAGGTTTACCATGAAGTTATAAATATATAATATCAACATGAAGAAACTAATATGACTTTAAAAAAATTACAATACAAAAGAGATGTTCATACTTAGTGTTAGAACTTAGAACCATTAATGTTTTTTCCATGTGTTTTAGCAATAAATAACAATTCATCACCTATATGCAATTGATTCATTTAATCATTCTATTAGCTTCCCCTCAAAGGAAATATAGAGATACACATGATACAGAAGAAAATACATCTATTTTCAACATTAAAGGAGCATCAAGTATTGGCTAGGAGACTGATTGAAAGTATATCCTTGGCATTTTTAACTTTATGCTCTAAAGACTAAACTAATAGGCTCACTAAATATATAGCATACTATTGAAGAAATAGCAGATGATGAAGTGCTACCGATTGTTAACCCGGGATAGTTGGAAAGCTTATATTCAGCTGTTTACATTCATACTATCTTTATATTTCATCAACAAGACAAAACAAAAATGACCTCAATAAATTGCAATAAATAAGAGATTTAGTTACTTGGCGTTAGAACTTAGAACCATTAATAGATATTTTAGGAGCTTTCCGAATAATAATTAATTCTACAACTATATCAAATGTATTCATCCAATCCTCCAAGCAGCGTTTGATCCAAGGTGATAAACAGTCAAAAATGAGACACAAGAAAAATTAATCTTTTTTCAAACAATTAAACTTGGCCTGTACAGGGATCGAACCTGTGACCTTGGCGTTATTAGCACCACGCTCTAACCATCTGAGCTAACAGGCAATTTTGCATAAACTCCTGGAAGTCCAGCATATGAAGAAGTGCTAATGATAGTTAACCCGGGAGATTTGGAAAGCTTAATTCCAGAGGTTTACCATGAACTTATAAATATATATTATCAACATGAAGAAACTAATATGACTTTAAAAAAATTACAATACAAAAGAGATTTTCATACTTAGTGTTAGAACTTAGAACCATTAATGTTTTTTCCACGTGTTTTAGCAATAAATAACAATTCATCACCTATATGCAATTGATTCATTTAATCATTCTATCAGCTTCCCCTCAAAGGAAATATAGAGATACACATGATACAGAAGAAAATACATCTATTTTCAACATTAAAGGAGCATCAAGTATTGGCTTGGAGACTGATTGAAAGTATGTCCTTGGCATTTTTACCTTTATGCTCTAAAGACTAAACTAATAGGCTCACTAAATATATAGCATACTATTGAAGAAATAGCAGATGATGAAGTGATACTGATTGTTAACCCGGGATAATTAGAAAGCTTATATTCAGCTGTTTACATTCATACTATCTTTATATTTCATCAACAAGACAAAACAAAAATGACCTCAATAAATTGCAATAAATAAGAGATTAAGTTACTTGGCGTTAGAACTTAGAACCATTATTAGATATTCCAGGAGCTTTCAGAATAATAATTAATTCTACAATTATATCAAATGTATTTATCCAATCCTTCAAGCAGTGTTTGATCCAAGGTGATAAACAGTCAAAAATGAGACACAAGAAAAATTAATCTTTTTTCAAACAATTAAACTTGGCCTGTACAGGGATCGAACCTGTGACCTTGGCGTTATTAGCACCACGCTCTAACCATCTGAGCTAACAGGCCGTTTTGCATGAATTGCTGGAAGTCCAGCATATGAAGAAGTGCTAATGATAGTTAACCCGGGAGATTTGGAAAGCTTAATTTCAGAGGTTTACCATGAAGTTACAAATATATAATATCAACATGAAGAAACTAATATGACTTTAAAAAAATTACAATACAAAAGAGATGTTCATACTTAGTGTTAAAACTTAGAACCATTAATGTTTTTTCCATGTGTTTTAGCAATAAATAACAATTCATCACTTATTTGCAATTGATTCATTTAATCATTCTATCAGCTTCCCCTCAAAGGAAATATAGAGATACACATATACAGAAGAAAATACATCTATTTTCAACATTAAAGGAGCATCAAGTATTGGCTAGGAGATTGATTGAAAGTATGTCCTTGGCATTTTTAACTTTATGCTCTAAAGACTAAACTAATAGGATCACTAAATATATAGCATACTATTGAAGAAATAGCAGATGATGAAGTGCTACCGATTGTTAACCCGGGATAGTTGGAAAGCTTATATTCAGCTGTTTACATTCATACTATCCTTATATTTCATCAACAAGACAAAACAAAAATGACCTCAATAAATTGCAATAAATAAGAGATTTAGTTACTTGGCGTTAGAACTTAGAACCATTAATAGATATTTCAGGAGCTTTCAGAATAATAATTAATTCTACAACTATATCAAATGTATTCATCCAATCCTCCAAGCAGCGTTTGATCCAAGGTGATAAACAGTCAAAAATGAGACACAAGAAAAATTAATCTTTTTTCAAACAATTAAACTTGGCCTGTACAGGGATCGAACCTGTGACCTTGGCGTTATTAGCACCAAGCTCTAACCATCTGAGCTAACAGGCCGTTTTGCACAATTTCCTGGAAGTCCAGCATATGAAGAAGTGCTAATGATAGTTAACCCGGGAGATTTGGAAAGCTTAATTTCAGAGGTTTACCATGAAGTTATAAATATATAATATCAACATGAAGAAACTAATATGACTTTAAAAAAATTACAATACAAAAGAGATTTTCATACTTAGTGTTAGAACTTAGAACCATTAATGTTTTTTCCATGTGTTTTAGCAATAAATAAGAATTCATCACCTATATGCAATTGATTCATTTAATCATTCTATCAGCTTCCCCTCAAAGGAAATATAAAGATACACATGATACAGAAGAAAATACATCTATTTTCAACATTAAAGGAGCATCAAGTATTGGCTTGGAGACTGATTGAAATTATGTCCTTGGCATTTTTAAAATTTTGCTCTAAAGACTAAACTAATAGGCTCACTAAATATATAGCATACTATTGAAGAAATAGCAGATGATGAAGTGCTACTGATTGTTAACCCGGGATAGTTGGAAAGCTTATATTCAGCTGTTTACATTCATACTATCTTTATATTTCATCAACAAGACAAAACAAAAATGACCTCAATGAATTGCAATAAATAGGAGATTTAGTTACTTGGAGTTAGAACTTAAAACCATTAATAGATATTCCAGGAGCTTTCAGAATAATAATTAATTCTACAACTATATCAAATGTATTCATCCAATCCTTCAAGCAGCGTTTGATCCAAGGTGATAAACAGTCAAAAATTAGACACAAGAAAAATTAATCTTTTTATAAACAATTAAACTCGGCCTGTACAGGGATTGAACCTGTGACCTTGGCGTTATTAGCACCACGCTCTAACCATCTGAGCTAACAGGCCGTTTTGCACAAATTCCTGGAAGTCCAGCATATGAAGAAGTGCTAATGATAGTTAACCCGGGAGATTTGTAAAGCTTAATTTCAGAGGTTTACCATGAAGTTATACTTATATAATATCAACATGAAGAAACTAATATGACTCTAAAAAAATTGCAATACAAAAGAGATGTTCATACTTAGTGTTAGAACTTAGAACCATGAATGTTTTTTCCATGTGTTTTAGCAATAAATAATAATTCATCACCTATATGCAATTGATTCATCTAATCATTCTATCAGCTTCCCCTCAAAGGAAATATAGACATACACATGATACAGAAGAAAATACATCTATTTTCAACATTAAAGGAGCATCAAGTATTGGCTTGGAGACTGATTGAAAGTATGTCCTTGGCATTTTTAATTTTATACTCTAAAGACTAAACTAATAGGCTCACTAAATATATAGCATACTATTGAAGAAATAGCAGATGATGAAGTGCTATTGATTGTTAACCCGGGATAGTTGGAAAGCTTATATTCAGCTGTTTACATTCATACTATCTTTATATTTCATCAACAAGACAAAACAAAAATGACCTCAATAAATTGCAATAAATAAGAGTTTAAGTTACTTGGCGTTAGAACTTAGAACCATTAATAGATATTCCAGGAGCTTTCAGAATAATAATTAATTCTACAACTATATCAAATGTATTTATCCAATCCTTCAAGCAGTGTTTGATCCAAGGTGATAAACAGTCAAAAATGAGACAAAAGAAAAATTAATCTTTTTTCAAACGATTAAACTTGGCCTGTACAGGGATCAAACCTGTGACCTTGGCGTTATTAGCACTACGCTCTAACCATCTGAGCTAACAGGTCGTTTTGCACAATTTCCTGGAAGTCCAGCATATGAAGAAGTGCTAATGATAGTTAACCTGGGAGATTTGGAAAGCTTAATTTCAGAGGTTTACCATGAAGTTATAAATATATAATATCAACATGAAGAAACTAATATGACTTTAAAAAAATTACAATACAAAAGAGATGTTCATACTTAGTGTTAGAACTTAGAACCATTAATGTTTTTTCCATGTGTTTTAGCAATAAATAACAATTCATCACCTATATGCAATTAATTCATTTAATCATTCTATCAGCTTCCCCTCAAAGGAAATATAGAGATACACATGATACAGAAGAAAATACATCTATTTTCAACATTAAAGGAGCATCAAGTATTGGCTTGGAGACTGATTGAAAATATGTCCTTGGCATTTTTAACTTTTTGCTCTAAAGACTAAACTAATAGGCTCACTAAATATATAGCATACTATTGAAGAAATAGCAGATGATGAAGTGCTTCCGATTGTTAACCCGGGATAGTTGGAAAGCTTATATTCAGCTGTTTACATTCATACTATCTTTATATTTCATCAACAAGACAAAACAAAAATGACCTCAATGAATTGCAATAAATAAGAGATTTAGTTACTTGGCGTTAGAACTTAGACTCATTATTAGATATTCCAGGAGCTTTCAGAATAATAATTATTTCTACAACTATATGAAATATATTCATCCAATCCTTCAAGCTCCGTTTGATCCAAGGTGATAAACAGTCAAAAATTAGACACAAGAAAAATTTATCTTTTTACAAACAATTAAACTTGGCCTGTACAGGGATCGAACCTGTGACCTTGTAGCTATTAGAACCACGCTCTAACCATCTGAGCTAACAGGCCATTTTGCATAAACTCCTGGAAGTCCAGCATATGAAGAAGTGCTAATGATAGTTAACCAGGGAGATTTGGAAAGCTTAATTTCAGAGGTTTACCATGAAGTTATACTTATATAATATCAACATGAAGAAACTAATATGACTCTAAAAAAATTACAATACAAAAGAGATGTTCATACTTAGTGTTAGAACTTAGAACCATTAATGTTTTTTCCATGTGTTTTAGCAATAAATAATAATTCATCACCTATATGCAATTGATTCATCTAATCATTCTATCAGCTTCCCCTCAAAGGAAATATAGACATACACATGATACAGAAGAAAATACATCTATTTTCAACATTAAAGGAGCATCAAGTATTGGCTTGGAGACTGATTGAAAGTATGTCCTTGGCATTTTTAACTTTATGCTCTAAAGACTAAACTAATAGGCTCACTAAATATATAGCATACTATTGAAGAAATAGCAGATGATGAAGTGCTACTGATTGTTAACCCGGGATAGTTGGAAAGCTTATATTCAGCTGTTTACATTCATACTATCTTTATATTTCATCAACAAGACAAAACAAAAATGACCTCAATGAATTGCAATAAATAAGAGATTTAGTTACTTGGCGTTAGAACTTAGACTCATTAATAGATATTCCAGGAGCTTTCAGAATAATAATTAATTCTACAACTATATGAAATATATTCATCCAATCCTTCAAGCTCCGTTTGATCCAAGGTGATAAACAGTCAAAAATGAGACACAAGAAAAATGTATCTTTTTACAAACAATTAAACTTGGCCTGTACAGGGATCGAACCTGTGACCTTGGCGTTATTAGCACCACACTCTAACCATCTGAGCTAACAGGCCGTTTTGCATGAATTGCTGGAAGTCCAGCATATAATGAAGTGCTAATGATAGTTAACCCGGGAGATTTGGAAAGCTTAATTTCAGAGGTTTACCATGAAGTTATAAATATATAATATCAACATGAAGAAACTAATATGACTTTAAAAAAATTACAATACAAAAGAGATTTTCATACTTAGTGTTAGAACTTAGAACCATTAATGTTTTTTCCATGTGTTTTAGCAATAAATAACAATTCATCACCTATATGAAATTGATTCATTTAATCATTCTATCAGCTTCCCCTCAAAGAAAATATAGAGATACACATGATACAGAAGAAAATACATCTATTTTCAACATTAAAGGAGCATCAAGTATTGGCTAGGAGATTGATTGAAAGTATGTCTTTGGCATTTTTAACTTTATGCTCTAAAGACTAAACTAATAGGCTCACTAAATATATAGCATACTATTGAAGAAATAGCAGATGATGAAGTGCTACCGATTGTTAACCCGGGATAGTTGGAAAGCTTATATTCAGCTGTTTACATTCATACTATCTTTATATTTCATCAACAAGACAAAACAAAATGACCTCAATAAATTGCAATAAATAAGAGATTTAGTTACTTGGCGTTAGAACTTAGAACCATTAATAGATATTTCAGGAGCTTTCAGAATAATAATTATTTCTACAACTATATCAAATGTATTCATCCAATCCTCCAAGCAGCGTTTGATCCAAGGTGATAAACAGTCAAAAATGAGACACAAGAAAAATTAATCTTTTTTCAAACAATTAAACTTGGCCTGTACAGGGATCGAACCTGTGACCTTGGCGTTATTAGCACCACACTCTATCCATCTGAGCTAACAGGCCATTTTGCATAAACTCCTGGAAGTCCAGCATGTGAAGAACTGCTAATGATAGTTAACCCGGGAGATTTGGATAGCTGAATTTCAGAGGTTTACCATGAAATTATAAATATATAATATCAACATGAAGAAACTAATATGACTTTTAAAAAATTACAAGACAAAAGAGATTTTCATACTCAGTGTTAGAACTTAGAACCATTAATGTTTTTTTCCATGTGTTTTAGCAATAAATAACAATTCATCACCTATATGCAATTGATTCATCTAATCATTCTATCAGCTTCCCCTCAAAGGAAATATAGACATACACATGATACAGAAGAAAATACATCTATTTTCAACATTAAAGGAGCATCAAGTATTGGCTTGGAGACTGATTGAAGGTATGTTCTTGGCATTTTTAACTTTATGCTCTAAAGACTAAACTAATAGGCTCAATAAATATATAGCATACCGTTGAAGAAATAGCAGATGATGAAGTGCTATCGATTGTTAACCCGGGATAGTTGGAAAGCTTATATTCAGCTGTTTACATTCATACTATCTTTATATTTCATCAACAAGACAAAACAAAAATGACCTCAATAAATTGCAATAAATAGAAGATTTAGTTACTTGGCGTTTGAACTTAGAACCATTAATAGATATTCCAGGAGCTTTCAGAATAATAATTAATTCTACAACTATATCAAATGTATTCATCCAATCCTCCAAGCAGCGTTTGATCCAAGGTGATAAACTGTCAAAAATGAGACACAAGAAAAAGTAATCTTTTTTCAAACAATTAAACTTGGCCTGTACAGGGATCGAACCTGTGACCTTGGCGTTATTAGCACCACGCTCTAACCATCTGAGCTAACAGGCCGTTTTGCACAATGTCCTGGAAGTCCAGCATATGAAGAAGTGCTAATGATAGTTAACCCGGGAGATTTGGAAAGCTTAATTTCAGAGGTTTACCATGAAGTTATAAATATATAATATCAACATGAAGAAACTAATATGACTTTAAAAAAATTACAATACAAAAGAGATGTTCATACTTAGTGTTAGAACTTCGAACCATTAATGTTTTTTCCATGTGTTTTAGCAATAAATAACAATTCATCACCTATATGCAATTGATTCATTTAATCATTCTATCAGCTTCCCCTCAAAGGAAATATAGAGATACACATGATACAGAAGAAAATACATCTATTTTCAACATGAAAGGAGCATCAAGTATTGGCTAGGAGACTGATTGAAAGTATATCCTTGGCATTTTTAACTTTATGCTCTAAAGACTAAACTAATAGGCTCACTAAATATATAGCATACTATTGATGAAATAGCAGATGATGAAGTGCTACCGATTGTTAACCCGGGATAGTTGGAAAGCTTATATTCAGCTGTTTACATTCATACTATCTTTATATTTCATCAACAAGACAAAACAAAAATGACCTCAATAAATTGCAATAAATAAGAGATTTAGTTACTTGGCGTTAGAACTTAGAACCATTAATAGATATTTTAGGAGCTTTCCGAATAATAATTAATTCTACAACTATATCAAATGTATTCATCCAATCCTCCAAGCAGCGTTTGATCCAAGGTGATAAACAGTCAAAAATGAGACACAAGAAAAATTAATCTTTTTTCAAACAATTAAACTTGGCCTGTACAGGGATCGAACCTGTGACCTTGGCGTTATTAGCACCACGCTCTAACCATCTGAGCTAACAGGCCATTTTGCATAAACTCCTGGAAGTCCAGCATATGAAGAAGTGCTAATGATAGTTAACCCGGGAGATTTGGAAAGCTTAATTCCAGAGGTTTACCATGAACTTATAAATATATATTATCAACATGAAGAAACTAATATGACTTTAAAAAAATTACAATACAAAAGAGATTTTCATACTTAGTGTTAGAACTTAGAACCATTAATGTTTTTTCCACGTGTTTTAGCAATAAATAACAATTCATCACCTATATGCAATTGATTCATTTAATCATTCTATCAGCTTCCCCTCAAAGGAAATATAGAGATACACATGATACAGAAGAAAATACATCTATTTTCAACATTAAAGGAGCATCAAGTATTGGCTTGGAGACTGATTGAAAGTATGTCCTTGGCATTTTTACCTTTATGCTCTAAAGACTAAACTAATAGGCTCACTAAATATATAGCATACTATTGAAGAAATAGCAGATGATGAAGTGCTACTGATTGTTAACCCGGGATAATTAGAAAGCTTATATTCAGCTGTTTACATTCATACTATCTTTATATTTCATCAACAAGACAAAACAAAAATGACCTCAATAAATTGCAATAAATAAGAGATTAAGTTACTTGGCGTTAGAACTTAGAACCATTATTAGATATTCCAGGAGCTTTCAGAATAATAATTAATTCTACAATTATATCAAATGTATTTATCCAATCCTTCAAGCAGTGTTTGATCCAAGGTGATAAACAGTCAAAAATGAGACACAAGAAAAATTAATCTTTTTTCAAACAATTAAACTTGGCCTGTACAGGGATCGAACCTGTGACCTTGGCGTTATTAGCTCCACGCTCTAACCATCTGAGCTAACAGGCCGTTTTGCACAATTTCCTGGAAGTCCAGCATATGAAGAAGTGCTAATGATAGTTAACCTGGGAGATTTGGAAAGCTTAATTTCAGAGGTTTACCATGAAGTTATAAATATATAATATCAACATGAAGAAACTAATATGACTTTAAAAAAATTACAATACAAAAGATATGTTCATACTTAGTGTTAGAACTTAGAACCATTAATGTTTTTTCCATGTGTTTTAGCAATAAATAACAATTCATCACCTATATGCAATTGATTCATTTAATCATTCTATCAGCTTCCCCTCAAAGGAAATATATAGATACACATGATACAGAAGAAAATACATCTATTTTCAGCTGTTTACATTCATACTATCTTTATATTTCATCAACAAGACAAAACAAAAATGACCTCAATAAATTGCAATAAATAAGAGTTTAAGTTACTTGGCGTTAGAACTTAGAACCATTAATAGATATTCCAGGAGCTTTCAGAATAATAATTAATTCTACAACTATATCAAATGTATTTATCCAATCCTTCAAGCAGTGTTTGATCCAAGGTGATAAACAGTCAAAAATGAGACACAAGAAAAATTAATCTTTTTTCAAACAATTAAACTTGGCCTGTACAGGGATCGAACCTGTGACCTTGGCGTTATTAGCTCCACGCTCTAACCATCTGAGCTAACAGGCCGTTTTGCACAATTTCCTGGAAGTCCAGCATATTAAGAAGTGCTAATGATAGTTAACCTGGGAGATTTGGAAAGCTTAATTTCAGAGGTTTACCATGAAGTTATAAATATATAATATCAACATGAAGAAACTAATATGACTTTAAAAAAATTACAATACAAAAGATATGTTCATACTTAGTGTTAGAACTTAGAACCATTAATGTTTTTTCCATGTGTTTTAGCAATAAATAACAATTCATCACCTATATGCAATTGATTCATTTAATCATTCTATCAGCTTCCCCTCAAAGGAAATATAGAGATACACATGATACAGAAGAAAATACATCTATTTTCAACATTAAAGGAGCATCAAGTATTGGCTTGGAGACTGATTGAAAATATGTCCTTGGCATTTTTAACTTTTTGCTCTAAAGACTAAACTAATAGGCTCACTAAATATATAGCATACTATTGAAGAAATAGCAGATGATGAAGTGCTACCGATTGTTAACCCGGGATAGTTGGAAAGCTTATATTCAGCTGTTTACATTCATACTATCTTTATATTTCATCAACAAGACAAAACAAAAATGACCTCAATGAATTGCAATAAATAAGAAATTTAGTTACTTGGCGTTAGAACTTAGAACCATTAATAGATATTCCAGGAGCTTTCAGAATAATAATTAATTCTACAACTATATCAAATGTATTTATCCAATCCTTCAAGCAGCGTTTGATCCAAGGTAATAAACAGTCAAGAATGAGACGCAAGAAAAAATTATTCTTTTTTCAAACAATTAAACTTGGCCTGTATAGGGATCGAACCTGTGACCTTGTCGCTATTAGAACCACGCTCTAACCATCTGAGCTAACAGGCCATTTTGCATAAACTCCTGGAAGTCCAGCATATGAAGAAGTGCTAATGATAGTTAACCCGGGAGATTTGGAAAGCTTAAATTCAGAGGTTTACCATGAAGTTATAAATATATAATATCAACATGAAGAAACTAATATGACTTTAAAAAAATTACAATACAAAAGAGATTTTCATACTTAGTGTTAGAACTTAGAACCATTAATGTTTTTTCCATGTGTTTTAGCAATAAATAACAATTCATCACCTATATGCAATTGATTCATTTAATCATTCTATCAGCTCCCCCTCAAAGGAAATATAGAGATACACATGATACAGAAGAAAATACATCTATTTTCAACATTAAAGGAGCATCAAGTATTGGCTTGGAGACTGATTGAAAGTATGTCCTTGGCATTTGTAACTTTTTGCTCTAAAGACTAAACTAATAGGCTCACTAAAAATATAGCATACTATTGAAGAAATAGCAGATGATGAAGTGCTACTGATTGTTAACCCGGGATAGTTGGAAAGCTTATATTCAGCTGTTTACATTCATACTATCTTTATATTTCATCAACAAGACAAAACAAAAATGACCTCAATGAATTGCAATAAATAAGAGATTTAGTTACTTCGAGTTAGAACTTAGAACCATTAATAGATATTCCAGGAGCTTTCAGAATAATAATTAATTCTACAACTATATCAAATGTATTCATCCAATCCTTCAAGCAGTGTTTGATCCACGGTGATAAACAGTCAAAAAGGAGACACAAGAAAAATTAATCTTTTTTCAAACAATTAAACTTAGCCTGTACAGGGATCTATCCTGTGACCTTGGCGTTATTAGCACCAAGCTCTAACAATCTGAGCTAACAAGCCATTTTGCCCAAATTCCTGGAAGTCCAGCATGTGAAGAACTGCTAATGATAGTTAACCCGGGAGATTTGGATAGCTGAATTTCAGAGGTTTACCATGAAATTATAAATATATAATATCAACATGAAGAAACTAATATGACTTTAAAAAAATTACAATACAAAAGAGATTTTCATATTTAGTGTTAGTACTTAGAACCATTAATGTTTTTTCCATGTGTTTTAGCAATAAATAACAATTCATCACCTATATGCAATTGATTCATCTAATCGTTTCATCAGCTTCCCCTCAAAGGAAATATAGACATACACATGATACAGAAGAAAATACATCTAAAACATTAAAGGAGCATCAAGTATTGGCTTGGAGACTGATTGAAGGTATGTCCTTGGCATTTTTAACTTTATGCTCTAAAGACTAAACTAATAGGCTCAATAAATATATAGCATACCATTGAAGAAATAGCAGATGATGAAGTGCTATTGATTGTTAACCCGGGATAGTTGGAAAGCTTATATTCAGCTGTTTACATTCATACTATCTTTATATTTCATCAACAAAACAAAACAAAAATGACCTCAATAAATTGCAATAAATAAGAGTTTAAGTTACTTGGCGTTAGAACTTAGAACCATTAATAGATATTCCAGGAGCTTTCAGAATAATAATTAATTCTACAACTATATCAAATGTATTTATCCAATCCTTCAAGCAGTGTTTGATCCAAGGTGATAAACAGTCAAAAATGAGACAAAAGAAAAATTAATCTTTTTTCAAACGATTAAACTTGGCCTGTACAGGGATCGAACCTGTGACCTTGGCGTTATTAGCACCACGCTCTAACCATCTGAGCTAACAGGTCGTTTTGCACAATTTCCTGGAAGTCCAGCATATGAAGAAGTACTAATGATAGTTAACCTGGGAGATTTGGAAAGCTTAATTTCAGAGGTTTACCATGAAGTTATAAATATATAATATCAACATGAAGAAACTAATATGACTTTAAAAAAATTACAATACAAAAGAGATGTTCATACTTAGTGTTAGAACTTAGAACCATTAATGTTTTTTCCATGTGTTTTAGCAATAAATAACAATTCATCACCTATATGCAATTGATTCATTTAATCATTCTATCAGCTTCCCCTCAAAGGAAATATAGAGATACACATGATACAGAAGAAAATACATCTATTTTCAACATTAAAGGAGCATCAAGTATTGGCTTGGAGACTGATTGAAAATATGTCCTTGGCATTTTTAACTTTATGCTCTAAAGACTAAACTAATAGGCTCACTAAATATATAGCATACTATTGAAGAAATAGCAGATGATGAAGTGCTACTGATTGTTAACCCGGGATAGTTGGAAAGCTTATATTCAGCTGTTTACATTCATACTATCTTTATATTTCATCAACAAGACACAACAAAAATGACCTCAATGAATTGCAATAAATAAGAGATTTAGTTACTTGGCGTTAGAACTTAGACTCATTAATAGATATTCCAGGAGCTTTCAGAATAATAATTAATTCTACAACTATATGAAATATATTCATCCAATCCTTCAAGCTCCGTTTGATCCAAGGTGATAAACAGTCAAAAATTAGACACAAGAAAAATGTATCTTTTTACAAACAATTAAACTTGGCCTGTACAGGGATCGAACCTGTGACCTTGGCGTTATTAGCACCACACTCTAACCATCTGAGCTAACAGGCCGTTTTGCATGAATTGCTGGAAGTCCAGCATATGAAGAAGTGCTAATGATAGTTAACCCGGGAGATTTGGAAAGCTTAATTTCAGAGGTTTACCATGAAGTTATAAATATATAATATCAACATGAAGAAACTAATATGACTTTAAAACAATTACAATACAAAAGAGATTTTCATACTTAGTGTTAGAACTTAGAACCATTAATGTTTTTTCCATGTGTTTTAGCAATAAATAACAATTCATCACTTATATGCAATTGATTCATTTAATCATTCTATCAGCTTCCCCTCAAAGAAAATATAGAGATACACATGATACAGAAGAAAATACATCTATTTTCAACATTAAAGGAGCATCAAGTATTGGCTAGGAGATTGATTGAAAGTATGTCCTTGGCATTTTTAACTTTATGCTCTAAAGACTAAACTAATAGGCTCACTAAATATATAGCATACCATTGAAGAAATAGCAGATGATGAAGTGCTACCGATTGTTAACCCGGGATAGTTGGAAAGCTTATATTAAGCTGTTTACATTCATACTATCTTTATATTTCATCAACAAGACAAAACAAAAATGACCTCAATGAATTGCAATAAATAAGAGATTTAGTTACTTGGCGTTAGAACTTAGAACCATTAATAGATATTCCAGGAGCTTTCAGAATAATAATTAATTCTACAACTATATCAAATGTATTTATCCAATCCTTCAAGCAGCGTTTGATCCAAGGTAATAAACAGTCAAGAATGAGACGCAAGAAAAAATTAATCTTTTTTCAAACAATTAAACTTGGCCTGTATAGGGATCGAACCTGTGACCTTGTCGCTATTAGAACCACGCTCTAACCATCTGAGCTAACAGGCCATTTTGCATAAACTCCTGGAAGTCCAGCATATGAAGAAGTGCTAATGATAGTTAACCAGGGAGATTTGGAAAGCTTAATTTCAGAGGTTTACCATGAAGTTATACTTATATAATATCAACATGAAGAAACTAATATGACTCTAAAAAAATTACAATACAAAAGAGATGTTCATACTTAGTGTTAGAACTTAGAACCATTAATGTTTTTTCCATGTGTTTTAGCAATAAATAATAATTCATCACCTATATGCAATTGATTCATCTAATCATTCTATCAGCTTCCCCTCAAAGGAAATATAGACATACACATGATACAGAAGAAAATACATCTATTTTCAACATTAAAGGAGCATCAAGTATTGGCTTGGAGACTGATTGAAAGTATGTCCTTGGCATTTTTAACTTTATGCTCTAAAGACTAAACTAATAGGCTCACTAAATATATAGCATACTATTGAAGAAATAGCAGATGATGAAGTGCTACTGATTGTTAACCCGGGATAGTTGGAAAGCTTATATTCAGCTGTTTGCATTCATACTATCTTTATATTTCATCAACAAGACAAAACAAAAATGACCTCAATGAATTGCAATAAATAAGAGATTTAGTTACTTGGCGTTGGAACTTAGACTCATTAATAGATATTCCAGGAGCTTTCAGAATAATAATTAATTCTACAACTATATGAAATATATTCATCCAATCCTTCAAGCTCCGTTTGATCCAAGGTGAAAAACAGTCAAAAATGAGACACAAGAAAAATGTATCTTTTTACAAACAATTAAACTTGGCCTGTACAGGGATCGAACCTGTGACCTTGGCGTTATTAGCACCACACTCTAACCATCTGAGCTAACAGGCCGTTTTGCATGAATTGCTGGAAGTCCAGCATATAATGAAGTGCTAATGATAGTTAACCCGGGAGATTTGGAAAGCTTAATTTCAGAGGTTTACCATGAAGTTATAAATATATAATATCAACATGAAGAAACTAATATGACTTTAAAAAAATTACAATACAAAAGAGATTTTCATACTTAGTGTTAGAACTTAGAACCATTAATGTTTTTTCCATGTGTTTTAGCAATAAATAACAATTCATCACCTATATGAAATTGATTCATTTAATCATTCTATCAGCTTCCCCTCAAAGAAAATATAGAGATACACATGATACAGAAGAAAATACATCTATTTTCAACATTAAAGGAGCATCAAGTATTGGCTAGGAGATTGATTGAAAGTATGTCCTTGGCATTTTTAACTTTATGCTCTAAAGACTAAACTAATAGGCTCAATAAATATATAGCATACCGTTGAAGAAATAGCAGATGATGAAGTGCTATCGATTGTTAACCCGGGATAGTTGGAAAGCTTATATTCAGCTGTTTACATTCATACTATCTTTATATTTCATCAACAAGACAAAACAAAAATGACCTCAATAAATTGCAATAAATAGAAGATTTAGTTACTTGGCGTTTGAACTTAGAACCATTAATAGATATTCCAGGAGCTTTCAGAATAATAATTAATTCTACAACTATATCAAATGTATTCATCCAATCCTTCAAGCAGCGTTTGATCCAAGGTGATAAACAGTCAAGAATGAAACACAAGAAAAATTAATCTTTTTTCAAACAATTAAACTTGGCCTGTACAGGGATCGAACCTGTGACCTTGGCGTTATTAGCACCACGCTCTAAGCATCTGAGCTAACAAGCCGTTTTGCCCAAATTCCTGGAAGTCCAGCATGTGAAGAACTGCTAATGATAGTTAACCCGGGAGATTTGGATAGCTGAATTTCAGAGGTTTACCATGAAATTATAAATATATAATATCAACATGAAGAAACTAATATGACTTTAAAAAAATTACAATACAAAAGAGATTTTCATACTTAGTGTTAGAACTTAGAACCATTAATCTTTTTTCCATGTGTTTTAGCAATAAATAACAATTCATCACCTATATGCAATTAATTCATCTAATCGTTCTATCAGTTTCCCCTCAAAGGAAATATAGACATACACATGATACAGAAGAAAATACATCTATTTTCAACATTAAAGGAGCATCAAGTATTGGCTTGGAGACTGATTGAAGGTATGTCCTTGGCATTTTTAACTTTATGCTCTAAAGACTAAACTAATAGGCTCAATAAATATATAGCATACCATTGAAGAAATAGCAGATGATGAAGTGCTATTGATTGTTAACCCGGGATAGTTGGAAAGCTTATATTCAGCTGTTTACATTCATACTATCTTTATATTTTATCAACAAGACAAAACAAAAATGACCTCAATAAATTGCAATAAATAAGAGTTTAAGTTACTTGGCGTTAGAACTTAGAACCATTAATAGATATTCCAGGAGCTTTCAGAATAATAATTAATTCTACAACTATATCAAATGTATTTATCCAATCCTTCAAGCAGTGTTTGATCCAAGGTGATAAACAGTCAAAAATGAGACACAAGAAAAATTAATCTTTTTTCAAACAATTAAACTTGGCCTGTACAGGGATCGAACCTGTGACCTTGGCGTTATTAGCACCACGCTCTAACCATCTGAGCTAACAGGCCGTTTTGCACAATTTCCTGGAAGTCCAGCATATGAAGAAGTGCTAATGATAATTAACCTGGGAGATTTGGAAAGTTTAATTTCAGAGGTTTACCATGAAGTTATAAATATATAATATCAACATGAAGAAACTAATATGACTTTAAAAAAATTACAATACAAAGAGATGTTCATACTTAGTGTTAGAACTTAGAACCATTAATGTTTTTTCCATATGTTTTAGCAATAAATAACAATTCATCACCTATATGCAATTGATTCATTTAATAATTCTATCAGCTTCCCCTCAAAGGAAATATAGAGATACACATGATACAGAAGAAAATACATCTATTTTCAACATTAAAGGAGCATCAAGTATTGGCTTGGAGACTGATTGAAAATATGTCCTTGGCATTTTTAACTTTTTGCTCTAAAGACTACACTAATAGGCTCACTAAATATATAGCATACTATTGAAGAAATAGCAGATGATGAAGTGCTACCGATTGTTAACCCGGGATAGTTGGAAAGCTTATATTCAGCTGTTTACATTCATACTATCTTTATATTTCATCAACAAGACAAAACAAAAATGACCTCAATGAATTGCAATAAAGAAGAGATTTAGTTACTTGGAGTAAGAACTTAGAACCATTAATAGATATTCCAGGAGCTTTCAGAATAATAATGAATTCTACAACTATATCAAATGTATTCATCCAATCCTTCAACCAGTGTTTGATCCAAGGTGATAAACAGTCAAAAATGAGACACAAGAAAAATTACTCTTTTTTCAAACAATTAAACTTGGCCTGTACAGGGATCAAACCTGTGACCTTGGCGTTATTAGCACCACGCTCTAACCATCTGAGCTAACAAGCCATTTTGCCCAAATTCCTGGAAGTCCAGCATGTGAAGAACTGCTAATGATAGTTAACCTGGGAGATTTGGATAGCTGAATTTCAGAGGTTTACCATGAAATTATAAATATATAATATCAACATGAAGAAACTAATATGACTTTAAAAAAATTACAATACAAAAGAGATTTTCATACTTAGTGTTAGAACTTAGAACCATTAATGTTTTTTCCATGTGTTTTAGCAATAAATAACAATTCATCACCTATATGCAATTGATTCATCTAATCGTTCTATCAGCTTCCCCTCAAAGGAAATATAGACATACACATGATACAGAAGAAAATACATCTATTTTCAACATTAAAGGAGCATCAAGTATTGGCTTGGAGACTGATTGAAGGTATGTCCTTGGCATTTTTAACTTTATGCTCTAAAGACTAAACTAATAGGCGCAATAAATATATAGCATACCATTGAAGAAATAGCAGATGATGAAGTGCTATCGATTGTTAACCCGGGATAGTTGGAAAGCTTATATTCAGCTGTTTACATTCATACTATCTTTATATTTCATCAACAAGACAAAACAAAAATGACCTCAATAAATTGCAATAAATAAGAGTTTAAGTTACTTGGCGTTAGAACTTAGAACCATTAATAGATATTCCAGGAGCCTTCAGAATAATAATTAATTCTACAACTATATCAAATGTATTTATCCAATCCTTCAGGCAGTGTTTGATCCAAGGTGATAAACAGTCAAAAATGAGACACAAGAAAAATGAATCTTTTTTCAAACAATTAAACTTGGCCTGTACAGGGATCGAACCTGTGACATTTGCCGTTATTAGCACCACGCCCTAACCATCTGAGCTAACAGGCCGTTTTGCACAATTTCCTGGAAGTCCAGCATATGAAGAAGTGCTAATGTTAGTTAACCCGGGAGATTTGGAAAGCTTAATTTCAGAGGTTTACCATGAAGTTATAAATATATAATATCAACATGAAGAAACTAATATGACTTTAAAAAAATTACAATACAAAAGAGATGTTCATACTTAGTGTTAGAACTTAGAACCATTAATGTTTTTTCCATGTGTTTTAGCAATAAATAACAATTCATCACCTATATGCAATTGATTCATTTAATCATTCTATCAGCTTCCCCTCAAAGGAAATATAGAGATACACATGATACAGAAGAAAATACATCTATTTTCAACATTAAAGGAGCATCAAGTATTGGCTTGGAGACTGATTGAAAATATGTCCTTGGCATTTTTAACTTTTTGCTCTAAAGACTAAACTAATAGGCTCACTAAATATATAGCATACTATTGAAGAAATAGCAGATGATGAAGTGCAACCGATTGTTAACCCGGGATAGTTGGAAAGCTTATATTCAGCTGTTTACATTCATACTATCTTTATATTTCATCAACAAGACAAAACAAAAATGACGTCAATAAATTGCAATAAATAAGAGATTAAGTTACTTGGCGTTAGAACTTAGAACCATTAATAGATATTTCAGGAGCTTTCAGAATAATAATTAATTCTACAACTATATCAAATGTATTTATCCAATCCTTCAAGCAGTGTTTGATCCAAGGTGATAAACAGTCAAAAATGAGACACAAGAAAAATTAATCTTTTTTCAAACAATTAAACTTGGCCTGTACAGGGATCGAACCTGTGACCTTGGCGTTATTAGCACCACGCTCTAACCATCGGAGCTAACAGGCCGTTTTGCACAATTTCCTGGAAGTCCAGCATATGAAGAAGTGCTAATGATAGTTAACCCGGGAGATTTGGAAAGCTTAATTTCAGAGGTTTACCATGAAGTTATAAATATATAATATCAACATGAAGAAACTAATATGACTTTAAAAAAGTTACAATACAAAAGAGATGTTCATACTTAGTGTTAAAACTTAGAACCATTAATGTTTTTTCCATGTGTTTTAGCAATAAATAACAATTCATCACCTATATGCAATTGATTCATTTAATCATTCTATCAGCTTCCCCTCAAAGGAAATATAGAGATACACATGATACAGAAGAAAATACATCTATTTTCAACATTAAAGGAGCATCAAGTATTGTCTTGGAGACTGATTGAAAATATGTCCTTGGCATTTTTAACTTTTTGCTCTAAAGACTAAACTAATAGGCTCACTAAATATATAGCATACTATTGAAGAAATAGCAGATGATGAAGTGCTACCGATTGTTAACCCGGGATAGTTGGAAAGCTTATATTCAGCTGTTTACATTCATACTATCTTTATATTTCATCAACAAGACAAAACAAAAATGACCTCAATAAATTGTAATAAATAAGAGATTAAGTTACTTGGCGTTAGAACTTAGAACCATTAATAGATATTTCAGGAGCTTTCAGAATAATAATTAATTCTACAACTATATCAAATGTATTTATCCAATCCTTCAAGTAGTGTTTGATCCAAGGTGATAAACAGTCAAAAATGAGACACAAGAAAAATTAATCTTTTTTCAAACAATTAAACTTGGCCTGTACAGGGATCGAACCTGTGACCTTGGCGTTATTAGCACCACGCTCTAACCATCTGAGCTAACAGGCCGTTTTGCACAATTTCCTGGAAGTCCTGCATATGAAGAAGTGCTAATGATAGTTAACCCGGGAGATTTGGAAAGCTTAATTTCAGAGGTTTACCATGAAGTTATAAATATAAAATATCAACATGAAGAAACTAATATGACTTTAAAAAAGTTACAATACAAAAGAGATGTTCATACTTAGTGTTAAAACTTAGAACCATTAATGTTTTTTCCATGTGTTTTAGCAATAAATAACAATTCATCACCTATATGCAATTGATTCATTTAATCATTCTATCAGCTTCCCCTCAAAGGAAATATAGAGATACACATGATACAGAAGAAAATACATCTATTTTCAACATTAAAGGAGCATCAAGTATTGGCTTGGAGACTGATGAAAATATGTCCTTGGCATTTTTAACTTTTTGCTCTAAAGACTAAACTAATAGGCTCACTAAATATATAGCATACTATTGAAGAAATAGCAGATGATGAAGTGCTACTGATTGTTAACCCGGGATAGTTGGAAAGCTTATATTCAGCTGTTTACATTCATACTATCTTTATATTTCATCAACAAGACAAAACAAAAATGACCTCAATAAATTGCAATAAATAAGAGATTAAGTTACTTGGCGTTAGAACTTAGAACCATTAATAGATATTTCAGGAGCTTTCAGAATAATAATTAATTCTACAACTATATCAAATGTATTTATCCAATCCTTCAAGCAGTGTTTGATCCAAGGTGATAAACAGTCAAAAATGAGACACAAGAAAAAATAATCTTTTTTCAAACAATTAAACTTGGCCTGTACAGGAATCGAACCTGTGACCTTGGCGTTATTAGCACCACGCTCTAACCATCTGAGCTAACAGGCCGTTTTGCACAATTTCCTGGAAGTCCAGCATATGAAGAAGTGCTAATGATAGTTAACCCGGGAGATTTGGAAAGCTTAATTTCAGAGGTTTACCATGAAGTTATAAATATATAATATCAACATGAAGAAACTAATATGACTTTAAAAAAGTTACAATACAAAAGAGATGTTCATACTTAGTGTTAAAACTTAGAACCATTAATGTTTTTTCCATGTGTTTTAGCAATAAATAACAATTCATCACCTATATGCAATTGATTCATTTAATCATTCTATCAGCTTCCCCTCAAAGGAAATATAGAGATACACATGATACAGAAGAAAATACATCTATTTTCAACATTAAAGGAGCATCAAGTATTGGCTTGGAGACTGATTGAAAGTATGTCCTTGGCATTTTTAATTTTATACTCTAAAGACTAAACTAATAGGCTCACTAAATATATAGCATACTATTGAAGAAATAGCAGATGATGAAGTGCTATTGATTGTTAACCCGGGATAGTTGGAAAGCTTATATTCAGCTGTTTACATTCATACTATCTTTATATTTCATCAACAAGACAAAACAAAAATGACCTCAATAAATTGCAATAAATAAGAGTTTAAGTTACTTGGCGTTAGAACTTAGAACCATTAATAGATATTCCAGGAGCTTTCAGAATAATAATTAATTCTACAACTATATCAAATGTATTTATCCAATCCTTCAAGCAGTGTTTGATCCAAGGTGATAAACAGTCAAAAATGAGACAAAAGAAAAATTAATCTTTTTTCAAACGATTAAACTTGGCCTGTACAGGGATCAAACCTGTGACCTTGGCGTTATTAGCACTACGCTCTAACCATCTGAGCTAACAGGTCGTTTTGCACAATTTCCTGGAAGTCCAGCATATGAAGAAGTGCTAATGATAGTTAACCTGGGAGATTTGGAAAGCTTAATTTCAGAGGTTTACCATGAAGTTATAAATATATAATATCAACATGAAGAAACTAATATGACTTTAAAAAAATTACAATACAAAAGAGATGTTCATACTTAGTGTTAGAACTTAGAACCATTAATGTTTTTTCCATGTGTTTTAGCAATAAATAACAATTCATCACCTATATGCAATTAATTCATTTAATCATTCTATCAGCTTCCCCTCAAAGGAAATATAGAGATACACATGATACAGAAGAAAATACATCTATTTTCAACATTAAAGGAGCATCAAGTATTGGCTTGGAGACTGATTGAAAATATGTCCTTGGCATTTTTAACTTTTTGCTCTAAAGACTAAACTAATAGGCTCACTAAATATATAGCATACTATTGAAGAAATAGCAGATGATGAAGTGCTTCCGATTGTTAACCCGGGATAGTTGGAAAGCTTATATTCAGCTGTTTACATTCATACTATCTTTATATTTCATCAACAAGACAAAACAAAAATGACCTCAATGAATTGCAATAAATAAGAGATTTAGTTACTTGGCGTTAGAACTTAGACTCATTATTAGATATTCCAGGAGCTTTCAGAATAATAATTATTTCTACAACTATATGAAATATATTCATCCAATCCTTCAAGCTCCGTTTGATCCAAGGTGATAAACAGTCAAAAATTAGACACAAGAAAAATTTATCTTTTTACAAACAATTAAACTTGGCCTGTACAGGGATCGAACCTGTGACCTTGTAGCTATTAGAACCACGCTCTAACCATCTGAGCTAACAGGCCATTTTGCATAAACTCCTGGAAGTCCAGCATATGAAGAAGTGCTAATGATAGTTAACCAGGGAGATTTGGAAAGCTTAATTTCAGAGGTTTACCATGAAGTTATACTTATATAATATCAACATGAAGAAACTAATATGACTCTAAAAAAATTACAATACAAAAGAGATGTTCATACTTAGTGTTAGAACTTAGAACCATTAATGTTTTTTCCATGTGTTTTAGCAATAAATAATAATTCATCACCTATATGCAATTGATTCATCTAATCATTCTATCAGCTTCCCCTCAAAGGAAATATAGACATACACATGATACAGAAGAAAATACATCTATTTTCAACATTAAAGGAGCATCAAGTATTGGCTTGGAGACTGATTGAAAGTATGTCCTTGGCATTTTTAACTTTATGCTCTAAAGACTAAACTAATAGGCTCACTAAATATATAGCATACTATTGAAGAAATAGCAGATGATGAAGTGCTACTGATTGTTAACCCGGGATAGTTGGAAAGCTTATATTCAGCTGTTTACATTCATACTATCTTTATATTTCATCAACAAGACAAAACAAAAATGACCTCAATGAATTGCAATAAATAAGAGATTTAGTTACTTGGCGTTAGAACTTAGACTCATTAATAGATATTCCAGGAGCTTTCAGAATAATAATTAATTCTACAACTATATGAAATATATTCATCCAATCCTTCAAGCTCCGTTTGATCCAAGGTGATAAACAGTCAAAAATGAGACACAAGAAAAATGTATCTTTTTACAAACAATTAAACTTGGCCTGTACAGGGATCGAACCTGTGACCTTGGCGTTATTAGCACCACACTCTAACCATCTGAGCTAACAGGCCGTTTTGCATGAATTGCTGGAAGTCCAGCATATAATGAAGTGCTAATGATAGTTAACCCGGGAGATTTGGAAAGCTTAATTTCAGAGGTTTACCATGAAGTTATAAATATATAATATCAACATGAAGAAACTAATATGACTTTAAAAAAATTACAATACAAAAGAGATTTTCATACTTAGTGTTAGAACTTAGAACCATTAATGTTTTTTCCATGTGTTTTAGCAATAAATAACAATTCATCACCTATATGAAATTGATTCATTTAATCATTCTATCAGCTTCCCCTCAAAGAAAATATAGAGATACACATGATACAGAAGAAAATACATCTATTTTCAACATTAAAGGAGCATCAAGTATTGGCTAGGAGATTGATTGAAAGTATGTCTTTGGCATTTTTAACTTTATGCTCTAAAGACTAAACTAATAGGCTCACTAAATATATAGCATACTATTGAAGAAATAGCAGATGATGAAGTGCTACCGATTGTTAACCCGGGATAGTTGGAAAGCTTATATTCAGCTGTTTACATTCATACTATCTTTATATTTCATCAACAAGACAAAACAAAATGACCTCAATAAATTGCAATAAATAAGAGATTTAGTTACTTGGCGTTAGAACTTAGAACCATTAATAGATATTTCAGGAGCTTTCAGAATAATAATTATTTCTACAACTATATCAAATGTATTCATCCAATCCTCCAAGCAGCGTTTGATCCAAGGTGATAAACAGTCAAAAATGAGACACAAGAAAAATTAATCTTTTTTCAAACAATTAAACTTGGCCTGTACAGGGATCGAACCTGTGACCTTGGCGTTATTAGCACCACACTCTATCCATCTGAGCTAACAGGCCATTTTGCATAAACTCCTGGAAGTCCAGCATGTGAAGAACTGCTAATGATAGTTAACCCGGGAGATTTGGATAGCTGAATTTCAGAGGTTTACCATGAAATTATAAATATATAATATCAACATGAAGAAACTAATATGACTTTTAAAAAATTACAAGACAAAAGAGATTTTCATACTCAGTGTTAGAACTTAGAACCATTAATGTTTTTTTCCATGTGTTTTAGCAATAAATAACAATTCATCACCTATATGCAATTGATTCATCTAATCATTCTATCAGCTTCCCCTCAAAGGAAATATAGACATACACATGATACAGAAGAAAATACATCTATTTTCAACATTAAAGGAGCATCAAGTATTGGCTTGGAGACTGATTGAAGGTATGTTCTTGGCATTTTTAACTTTATGCTCTAAAGACTAAACTAATAGGCTCAATAAATATATAGCATACCGTTGAAGAAATAGCAGATGATGAAGTGCTATCGATTGTTAACCCGGGATAGTTGGAAAGCTTATATTCAGCTGTTTACATTCATACTATCTTTATATTTCATCAACAAGACAAAACAAAAATGACCTCAATAAATTGCAATAAATAGAAGATTTAGTTACTTGGCGTTTGAACTTAGAACCATTAATAGATATTCCAGGAGCTTTCAGAATAATAATTAATTCTACAACTATATCAAATGTATTCATCCAATCCTCCAAGCAGCGTTTGATCCAAGGTGATAAACTGTCAAAAATGAGACACAAGAAAAAGTAATCTTTTTTCAAACAATTAAACTTGGCCTGTACAGGGATCGAACCTGTGACCTTGGCGTTATTAGCACCACGCTCTAACCATCTGAGCTAACAGGCCGTTTTGCACAATGTCCTGGAAGTCCAGCATATGAAGAAGTGCTAATGATAGTTAACCCGGGAGATTTGGAAAGCTTAATTTCAGAGGTTTACCATGAAGTTATAAATATATAATATCAACATGAAGAAACTAATATGACTTTAAAAAAATTACAATACAAAAGAGATGTTCATACTTAGTGTTAGAACTTCGAACCATTAATGTTTTTTCCATGTGTTTTAGCAATAAATAACAATTCATCACCTATATGCAATTGATTCATTTAATCATTCTATCAGCTTCCCCTCAAAGGAAATATAGAGATACACATGATACAGAAGAAAATACATCTATTTTCAACATGAAAGGAGCATCAAGTATTGGCTAGGAGACTGATTGAAAGTATATCCTTGGCATTTTTAACTTTATGCTCTAAAGACTAAACTAATAGGCTCACTAAATATATAGCATACTATTGAAGAAATAGCAGATGATGAAGTGCTACCGATTGTTAACCCGGGATAGTTGGAAAGCTTATATTCAGCTGTTTACATTCATACTATCTTTATATTTCATCAACAAGACAAAACAAAAATGACCTCAATAAATTGCAATAAATAAGAGATTTAGTTACTTGGCGTTAGAACTTAGAACCATTAATAGATATTTTAGGAGCTTTCCGAATAATAATTAATTCTACAACTATATCAAATGTATTCATCCAATCCTCCAAGCAGCGTTTGATCCAAGGTGATAAACAGTCAAAAATGAGACACAAGAAAAATTAATCTTTTTTCAAACAATTAAACTTGGCCTGTACAGGGATCGAACCTGTGACCTTGGCGTTATTAGCACCACGCTCTAACCATCTGAGCTAACAGGCCATTTTGCATAAACTCCTGGAAGTCCAGCATATGAAGAAGTGCTAATGATAGTTAACCCGGGAGATTTGGAAAGCTTAATTCCAGAGGTTTACCATGAACTTATAAATATATATTATCAACATGAAGAAACTAATATGACTTTAAAAAAATTACAATACAAAAGAGATTTTCATACTTAGTGTTAGAACTTAGAACCATTAATGTTTTTTCCACGTGTTTTAGCAATAAATAACAATTCATCACCTATATGCAATTGATTCATTTAATCATTCTATCAGCTTCCCCTCAAAGGAAATATAGAGATACACATGATACAGAAGAAAATACATCTATTTTCAACATTAAAGGAGCATCAAGTATTGGCTTGGAGACTGATTGAAAGTATGTCCTTGGCATTTTTACCTTTATGCTCTAAAGACTAAACTAATAGGCTCACTAAATATATAGCATACTATTGAAGAAATAGCAGATGATGAAGTGCTACTGATTGTTAACCCGGGATAATTAGAAAGCTTATATTCAGCTGTTTACATTCATACTATCTTTATATTTCATCAACAAGACAAAACAAAAATGACCTCAATAAATTGCAATAAATAAGAGATTAAGTTACTTGGCGTTAGAACTTAGAACCATTATTAGATATTCCAGGAGCTTTCAGAATAATAATTAATTCTACAATTATATCAAATGTATTTATCCAATCCTTCAAGCAGTGTTTGATCCAAGGTGATAAACAGTCAAAAATGAGACACAAGAAAAATTAATCTTTTTTCAAACAATTAAACTTGGCCTGTACAGGGATCGAACCTGTGACCTTGGCGTTATTAGCTCCACGCTCTAACCATCTGAGCTAACAGGCCGTTTTGCACAATTTCCTGGAAGTCCAGCATATGAAGAAGTGCTAATGATAGTTAACCTGGGAGATTTGGAAAGCTTAATTTCAGAGGTTTACCATGAAGTTATAAATATATAATATCAACATGAAGAAACTAATATGACTTTAAAAAAATTACAATACAAAAGATATGTTCATACTTAGTGTTAGAACTTAGAACCATTAATGTTTTTTCCATGTGTTTTAGCAATAAATAACAATTCATCACCTATATGCAATTGATTCATTTAATCATTCTATCAGCTTCCCCTCAAAGGAAATATATAGATACACATGATACAGAAGAAAATACATCTATTTTCAGCTGTTTACATTCATACTATCTTTATATTTCATCAACAAGACAAAACAAAAATGACCTCAATAAATTGCAATAAATAAGAGTTTAAGTTACTTGGCGTTAGAACTTAGAACCATTAATAGATATTCCAGGAGCTTTCAGAATAATAATTAATTCTACAACTATATCAAATGTATTTATCCAATCCTTCAAGCAGTGTTTGATCCAAGGTGATAAACAGTCAAAAATGAGACACAAGAAAAATTAATCTTTTTTCAAACAATTAAACTTGGCCTGTACAGGGATCGAACCTGTGACCTTGGCGTTATTAGCTCCACGCTCTAACCATCTGAGCTAACAGGCCGTTTTGCACAATTTCCTGGAAGTCCAGCATATTAAGAAGTGCTAATGATAGTTAACCTGGGAGATTTGGAAAGCTTAATTTCAGAGGTTTACCATGAAGTTATAAATATATAATATCAACATGAAGAAACTAATATGACTTTAAAAAAATTACAATACAAAAGATATGTTCATACTTAGTGTTAGAACTTAGAACCATTAATGTTTTTTCCATGTGTTTTAGCAATAAATAACAATTCATCACCTATATGCAATTGATTCATTTAATCATTCTATCAGCTTCCCCTCAAAGGAAATATAGAGATACACATGATACAGAAGAAAATACATCTATTTTCAACATTAAAGGAGCATCAAGTATTGGCTTGGAGACTGATTGAAAATATGTCCTTGGCATTTTTAACTTTTTGCTCTAAAGACTAAACTAATAGGCTCACTAAATATATAGCATACTATTGAAGAAATAGCAGATGATGAAGTGCTACCGATTGTTAACCCGGGATAGTTGGAAAGCTTATATTCAGCTGTTTACATTCATACTATCTTTATATTTCATCAACAAGACAAAACAAAAATGACCTCAATGAATTGCAATAAATAAGAAATTTAGTTACTTGGCGTTAGAACTTAGAACCATTAATAGATATTCCAGGAGCTTTCAGAATAATAATTAATTCTACAACTATATCAAATGTATTTATCCAATCCTTCAAGCAGCGTTTGATCCAAGGTAATAAACAGTCAAGAATGAGACGCAAGAAAAAATTATTCTTTTTTCAAACAATTAAACTTGGCCTGTATAGGGATCGAACCTGTGACCTTGTCGCTATTAGAACCACGCTCTAACCATCTGAGCTAACAGGCCATTTTGCATAAACTCCTGGAAGTCCAGCATATGAAGAAGTGCTAATGATAGTTAACCCGGGAGATTTGGAAAGCTTAAATTCAGAGGTTTACCATGAAGTTATAAATATATAATATCAACATGAAGAAACTAATATGACTTTAAAAAAATTACAATACAAAAGAGATTTTCATACTTAGTGTTAGAACTTAGAACCATTAATGTTTTTTCCATGTGTTTTAGCAATAAATAACAATTCATCACCTATATGCAATTGATTCATTTAATCATTCTATCAGCTCCCCCTCAAAGGAAATATAGAGATACACATGATACAGAAGAAAATACATCTATTTTCAACATTAAAGGAGCATCAAGTATTGGCTTGGAGACTGATTGAAAGTATGTCCTTGGCATTTGTAACTTTTTGCTCTAAAGACTAAACTAATAGGCTCACTAAAAATATAGCATACTATTGAAGAAATAGCAGATGATGAAGTGCTACTGATTGTTAACCCGGGATAGTTGGAAAGCTTATATTCAGCTGTTTACATTCATACTATCTTTATATTTCATCAACAAGACAAAACAAAAATGACCTCAATGAATTGCAATAAATAAGAGATTTAGTTACTTCGAGTTAGAACTTAGAACCATTAATAGATATTCCAGGAGCTTTCAGAATAATAATTAATTCTACAACTATATCAAATGTATTCATCCAATCCTTCAAGCAGTGTTTGATCCACGGTGATAAACAGTCAAAAAGGAGACACAAGAAAAATTAATCTTTTTTCAAACAATTAAACTTAGCCTGTACAGGGATCTATCCTGTGACCTTGGCGTTATTAGCACCAAGCTCTAACAATCTGAGCTAACAAGCCATTTTGCCCAAATTCCTGGAAGTCCAGCATGTGAAGAACTGCTAATGATAGTTAACCCGGGAGATTTGGATAGCTGAATTTCAGAGGTTTACCATGAAATTATAAATATATAATATCAACATGAAGAAACTAATATGACTTTAAAAAAATTACAATACAAAAGAGATTTTCATATTTAGTGTTAGTACTTAGAACCATTAATGTTTTTTCCATGTGTTTTAGCAATAAATAACAATTCATCACCTATATGCAATTGATTCATCTAATCGTTTCATCAGCTTCCCCTCAAAGGAAATATAGACATACACATGATACAGAAGAAAATACATCTAAAACATTAAAGGAGCATCAAGTATTGGCTTGGAGACTGATTGAAGGTATGTCCTTGGCATTTTTAACTTTATGCTCTAAAGACTAAACTAATAGGCTCAATAAATATATAGCATACCATTGAAGAAATAGCAGATGATGAAGTGCTATTGATTGTTAACCCGGGATAGTTGGAAAGCTTATATTCAGCTGTTTACATTCATACTATCTTTATATTTCATCAACAAAACAAAACAAAAATGACCTCAATAAATTGCAATAAATAAGAGTTTAAGTTACTTGGCGTTAGAACTTAGAACCATTAATAGATATTCCAGGAGCTTTCAGAATAATAATTAATTCTACAACTATATCAAATGTATTTATCCAATCCTTCAAGCAGTGTTTGATCCAAGGTGATAAACAGTCAAAAATGAGACAAAAGAAAAATTAATCTTTTTTCAAACGATTAAACTTGGCCTGTACAGGGATCGAACCTGTGACCTTGGCGTTATTAGCACCACGCTCTAACCATCTGAGCTAACAGGTCGTTTTGCACAATTTCCTGGAAGTCCAGCATATGAAGAAGTACTAATGATAGTTAACCTGGGAGATTTGGAAAGCTTAATTTCAGAGGTTTACCATGAAGTTATAAATATATAATATCAACATGAAGAAACTAATATGACTTTAAAAAAATTACAATACAAAAGAGATGTTCATACTTAGTGTTAGAACTTAGAACCATTAATGTTTTTTCCATGTGTTTTAGCAATAAATAACAATTCATCACCTATATGCAATTGATTCATTTAATCATTCTATCAGCTTCCCCTCAAAGGAAATATAGAGATACACATGATACAGAAGAAAATACATCTATTTTCAACATTAAAGGAGCATCAAGTATTGGCTTGGAGACTGATTGAAAATATGTCCTTGGCATTTTTAACTTTATGCTCTAAAGACTAAACTAATAGGCTCACTAAATATATAGCATACTATTGAAGAAATAGCAGATGATGAAGTGCTACTGATTGTTAACCCGGGATAGTTGGAAAGCTTATATTCAGCTGTTTACATTCATACTATCTTTATATTTCATCAACAAGACACAACAAAAATGACCTCAATGAATTGCAATAAATAAGAGATTTAGTTACTTGGCGTTAGAACTTAGACTCATTAATAGATATTCCAGGAGCTTTCAGAATAATAATTAATTCTACAACTATATGAAATATATTCATCCAATCCTTCAAGCTCCGTTTGATCCAAGGTGATAAACAGTCAAAAATTAGACACAAGAAAAATGTATCTTTTTACAAACAATTAAACTTGGCCTGTACAGGGATCGAACCTGTGACCTTGGCGTTATTAGCACCACACTCTAACCATCTGAGCTAACAGGCCGTTTTGCATGAATTGCTGGAAGTCCAGCATATGAAGAAGTGCTAATGATAGTTAACCCGGGAGATTTGGAAAGCTTAATTTCAGAGGTTTACCATGAAGTTATAAATATATAATATCAACATGAAGAAACTAATATGACTTTAAAACAATTACAATACAAAAGAGATTTTCATACTTAGTGTTAGAACTTAGAACCATTAATGTTTTTTCCATGTGTTTTAGCAATAAATAACAATTCATCACTTATATGCAATTGATTCATTTAATCATTCTATCAGCTTCCCCTCAAAGAAAATATAGAGATACACATGATACAGAAGAAAATACATCTATTTTCAACATTAAAGGAGCATCAAGTATTGGCTAGGAGATTGATTGAAAGTATGTCCTTGGCATTTTTAACTTTATGCTCTAAAGACTAAACTAATAGGCTCACTAAATATATAGCATACCATTGAAGAAATAGCAGATGATGAAGTGCTACCGATTGTTAACCCGGGATAGTTGGAAAGCTTATATTAAGCTGTTTACATTCATACTATCTTTATATTTCATCAACAAGACAAAACAAAAATGACCTCAATGAATTGCAATAAATAAGAGATTTAGTTACTTGGCGTTAGAACTTAGAACCATTAATAGATATTCCAGGAGCTTTCAGAATAATAATTAATTCTACAACTATATCAAATGTATTTATCCAATCCTTCAAGCAGCGTTTGATCCAAGGTAATAAACAGTCAAGAATGAGACGCAAGAAAAAATTAATCTTTTTTCAAACAATTAAACTTGGCCTGTATAGGGATCGAACCTGTGACCTTGTCGCTATTAGAACCACGCTCTAACCATCTGAGCTAACAGGCCATTTTGCATAAACTCCTGGAAGTCCAGCATATGAAGAAGTGCTAATGATAGTTAACCAGGGAGATTTGGAAAGCTTAATTTCAGAGGTTTACCATGAAGTTATACTTATATAATATCAACATGAAGAAACTAATATGACTCTAAAAAAATTACAATACAAAAGAGATGTTCATACTTAGTGTTAGAACTTAGAACCATTAATGTTTTTTCCATGTGTTTTAGCAATAAATAATAATTCATCACCTATATGCAATTGATTCATCTAATCATTCTATCAGCTTCCCCTCAAAGGAAATATAGACATACACATGATACAGAAGAAAATACATCTATTTTCAACATTAAAGGAGCATCAAGTATTGGCTTGGAGACTGATTGAAAGTATGTCCTTGGCATTTTTAACTTTATGCTCTAAAGACTAAACTAATAGGCTCACTAAATATATAGCATACTATTGAAGAAATAGCAGATGATGAAGTGCTACTGATTGTTAACCCGGGATAGTTGGAAAGCTTATATTCAGCTGTTTGCATTCATACTATCTTTATATTTCATCAACAAGACAAAACAAAAATGACCTCAATGAATTGCAATAAATAAGAGATTTAGTTACTTGGCGTTGGAACTTAGACTCATTAATAGATATTCCAGGAGCTTTCAGAATAATAATTAATTCTACAACTATATGAAATATATTCATCCAATCCTTCAAGCTCCGTTTGATCCAAGGTGAAAAACAGTCAAAAATGAGACACAAGAAAAATGTATCTTTTTACAAACAATTAAACTTGGCCTGTACAGGGATCGAACCTGTGACCTTGGCGTTATTAGCACCACACTCTAACCATCTGAGCTAACAGGCCGTTTTGCATGAATTGCTGGAAGTCCAGCATATAATGAAGTGCTAATGATAGTTAACCCGGGAGATTTGGAAAGCTTAATTTCAGAGGTTTACCATGAAGTTATAAATATATAATATCAACATGAAGAAACTAATATGACTTTAAAAAAATTACAATACAAAAGAGATTTTCATACTTAGTGTTAGAACTTAGAACCATTAATGTTTTTTCCATGTGTTTTAGCAATAAATAACAATTCATCACCTATATGAAATTGATTCATTTAATCATTCTATCAGCTTCCCCTCAAAGAAAATATAGAGATACACATGATACAGAAGAAAATACATCTATTTTCAACATTAAAGGAGCATCAAGTATTGGCTAGGAGATTGATTGAAAGTATGTCCTTGGCATTTTTAACTTTATGCTCTAAAGACTAAACTAATAGGCTCAATAAATATATAGCATACCGTTGAAGAAATAGCAGATGATGAAGTGCTATCGATTGTTAACCCGGGATAGTTGGAAAGCTTATATTCAGCTGTTTACATTCATACTATCTTTATATTTCATCAACAAGACAAAACAAAAATGACCTCAATAAATTGCAATAAATAGAAGATTTAGTTACTTGGCGTTTGAACTTAGAACCATTAATAGATATTCCAGGAGCTTTCAGAATAATAATTAATTCTACAACTATATCAAATGTATTCATCCAATCCTTCAAGCAGCGTTTGATCCAAGGTGATAAACAGTCAAGAATGAAACACAAGAAAAATTAATCTTTTTTCAAACAATTAAACTTGGCCTGTACAGGGATCGAACCTGTGACCTTGGCGTTATTAGCACCACGCTCTAAGCATCTGAGCTAACAAGCCGTTTTGCCCAAATTCCTGGAAGTCCAGCATGTGAAGAACTGCTAATGATAGTTAACCCGGGAGATTTGGATAGCTGAATTTCAGAGGTTTACCATGAAATTATAAATATATAATATCAACATGAAGAAACTAATATGACTTTAAAAAAATTACAATACAAAAGAGATTTTCATACTTAGTGTTAGAACTTAGAACCATTAATCTTTTTTCCATGTGTTTTAGCAATAAATAACAATTCATCACCTATATGCAATTAATTCATCTAATCGTTCTATCAGTTTCCCCTCAAAGGAAATATAGACATACACATGATACAGAAGAAAATACATCTATTTTCAACATTAAAGGAGCATCAAGTATTGGCTTGGAGACTGATTGAAGGTATGTCCTTGGCATTTTTAACTTTATGCTCTAAAGACTAAACTAATAGGCTCAATAAATATATAGCATACCATTGAAGAAATAGCAGATGATGAAGTGCTATTGATTGTTAACCCGGGATAGTTGGAAAGCTTATATTCAGCTGTTTACATTCATACTATCTTTATATTTTATCAACAAGACAAAACAAAAATGACCTCAATAAATTGCAATAAATAAGAGTTTAAGTTACTTGGCGTTAGAACTTAGAACCATTAATAGATATTCCAGGAGCTTTCAGAATAATAATTAATTCTACAACTATATCAAATGTATTTATCCAATCCTTCAAGCAGTGTTTGATCCAAGGTGATAAACAGTCAAAAATGAGACACAAGAAAAATTAATCTTTTTTCAAACAATTAAACTTGGCCTGTACAGGGATCGAACCTGTGACCTTGGCGTTATTAGCACCACGCTCTAACCATCTGAGCTAACAGGCCGTTTTGCACAATTTCCTGGAAGTCCAGCATATGAAGAAGTGCTAATGATAATTAACCTGGGAGATTTGGAAAGTTTAATTTCAGAGGTTTACCATGAAGTTATAAATATATAATATCAACATGAAGAAACTAATATGACTTTAAAAAAATTACAATACAAAGAGATGTTCATACTTAGTGTTAGAACTTAGAACCATTAATGTTTTTTCCATATGTTTTAGCAATAAATAACAATTCATCACCTATATGCAATTGATTCATTTAATAATTCTATCAGCTTCCCCTCAAAGGAAATATAGAGATACACATGATACAGAAGAAAATACATCTATTTTCAACATTAAAGGAGCATCAAGTATTGGCTTGGAGACTGATTGAAAATATGTCCTTGGCATTTTTAACTTTTTGCTCTAAAGACTACACTAATAGGCTCACTAAATATATAGCATACTATTGAAGAAATAGCAGATGATGAAGTGCTACCGATTGTTAACCCGGGATAGTTGGAAAGCTTATATTCAGCTGTTTACATTCATACTATCTTTATATTTCATCAACAAGACAAAACAAAAATGACCTCAATGAATTGCAATAAAGAAGAGATTTAGTTACTTGGAGTAAGAACTTAGAACCATTAATAGATATTCCAGGAGCTTTCAGAATAATAATGAATTCTACAACTATATCAAATGTATTCATCCAATCCTTCAACCAGTGTTTGATCCAAGGTGATAAACAGTCAAAAATGAGACACAAGAAAAATTACTCTTTTTTCAAACAATTAAACTTGGCCTGTACAGGGATCAAACCTGTGACCTTGGCGTTATTAGCACCACGCTCTAACCATCTGAGCTAACAAGCCATTTTGCCCAAATTCCTGGAAGTCCAGCATGTGAAGAACTGCTAATGATAGTTAACCTGGGAGATTTGGATAGCTGAATTTCAGAGGTTTACCATGAAATTATAAATATATAATATCAACATGAAGAAACTAATATGACTTTAAAAAAATTACAATACAAAAGAGATTTTCATACTTAGTGTTAGAACTTAGAACCATTAATGTTTTTTCCATGTGTTTTAGCAATAAATAACAATTCATCACCTATATGCAATTGATTCATCTAATCGTTCTATCAGCTTCCCCTCAAAGGAAATATAGACATACACATGATACAGAAGAAAATACATCTATTTTCAACATTAAAGGAGCATCAAGTATTGGCTTGGAGACTGATTGAAGGTATGTCCTTGGCATTTTTAACTTTATGCTCTAAAGACTAAACTAATAGGCGCAATAAATATATAGCATACCATTGAAGAAATAGCAGATGATGAAGTGCTATCGATTGTTAACCCGGGATAGTTGGAAAGCTTATATTCAGCTGTTTACATTCATACTATCTTTATATTTCATCAACAAGACAAAACAAAAATGACCTCAATAAATTGCAATAAATAAGAGTTTAAGTTACTTGGCGTTAGAACTTAGAACCATTAATAGATATTCCAGGAGCCTTCAGAATAATAATTAATTCTACAACTATATCAAATGTATTTATCCAATCCTTCAGGCAGTGTTTGATCCAAGGTGATAAACAGTCAAAAATGAGACACAAGAAAAATGAATCTTTTTTCAAACAATTAAACTTGGCCTGTACAGGGATCGAACCTGTGACATTTGCCGTTATTAGCACCACGCCCTAACCATCTGAGCTAACAGGCCGTTTTGCACAATTTCCTGGAAGTCCAGCATATGAAGAAGTGCTAATGTTAGTTAACCCGGGAGATTTGGAAAGCTTAATTTCAGAGGTTTACCATGAAGTTATAAATATATAATATCAACATGAAGAAACTAATATGACTTTAAAAAAATTACAATACAAAAGAGATGTTCATACTTAGTGTTAGAACTTAGAACCATTAATGTTTTTTCCATGTGTTTTAGCAATAAATAACAATTCATCACCTATATGCAATTGATTCATTTAATCATTCTATCAGCTTCCCCTCAAAGGAAATATAGAGATACACATGATACAGAAGAAAATACATCTATTTTCAACATTAAAGGAGCATCAAGTATTGGCTTGGAGACTGATTGAAAATATGTCCTTGGCATTTTTAACTTTTTGCTCTAAAGACTAAACTAATAGGCTCACTAAATATATAGCATACTATTGAAGAAATAGCAGATGATGAAGTGCAACCGATTGTTAACCCGGGATAGTTGGAAAGCTTATATTCAGCTGTTTACATTCATACTATCTTTATATTTCATCAACAAGACAAAACAAAAATGACGTCAATAAATTGCAATAAATAAGAGATTAAGTTACTTGGCGTTAGAACTTAGAACCATTAATAGATATTTCAGGAGCTTTCAGAATAATAATTAATTCTACAACTATATCAAATGTATTTATCCAATCCTTCAAGCAGTGTTTGATCCAAGGTGATAAACAGTCAAAAATGAGACACAAGAAAAATTAATCTTTTTTCAAACAATTAAACTTGGCCTGTACAGGGATCGAACCTGTGACCTTGGCGTTATTAGCACCACGCTCTAACCATCGGAGCTAACAGGCCGTTTTGCACAATTTCCTGGAAGTCCAGCATATGAAGAAGTGCTAATGATAGTTAACCCGGGAGATTTGGAAAGCTTAATTTCAGAGGTTTACCATGAAGTTATAAATATATAATATCAACATGAAGAAACTAATATGACTTTAAAAAAGTTACAATACAAAAGAGATGTTCATACTTAGTGTTAAAACTTAGAACCATTAATGTTTTTTCCATGTGTTTTAGCAATAAATAACAATTCATCACCTATATGCAATTGATTCATTTAATCATTCTATCAGCTTCCCCTCAAAGGAAATATAGAGATACACATGATACAGAAGAAAATACATCTATTTTCAACATTAAAGGAGCATCAAGTATTGTCTTGGAGACTGATTGAAAATATGTCCTTGGCATTTTTAACTTTTTGCTCTAAAGACTAAACTAATAGGCTCACTAAATATATAGCATACTATTGAAGAAATAGCAGATGATGAAGTGCTACCGATTGTTAACCCGGGATAGTTGGAAAGCTTATATTCAGCTGTTTACATTCATACTATCTTTATATTTCATCAACAAGACAAAACAAAAATGACCTCAATAAATTGTAATAAATAAGAGATTAAGTTACTTGGCGTTAGAACTTAGAACCATTAATAGATATTTCAGGAGCTTTCAGAATAATAATTAATTCTACAACTATATCAAATGTATTTATCCAATCCTTCAAGTAGTGTTTGATCCAAGGTGATAAACAGTCAAAAATGAGACACAAGAAAAATTAATCTTTTTTCAAACAATTAAACTTGGCCTGTACAGGGATCGAACCTGTGACCTTGGCGTTATTAGCACCACGCTCTAACCATCTGAGCTAACAGGCCGTTTTGCACAATTTCCTGGAAGTCCTGCATATGAAGAAGTGCTAATGATAGTTAACCCGGGAGATTTGGAAAGCTTAATTTCAGAGGTTTACCATGAAGTTATAAATATAAAATATCAACATGAAGAAACTAATATGACTTTAAAAAAGTTACAATACAAAAGAGATGTTCATACTTAGTGTTAAAACTTAGAACCATTAATGTTTTTTCCATGTGTTTTAGCAATAAATAACAATTCATCACCTATATGCAATTGATTCATTTAATCATTCTATCAGCTTCCCCTCAAAGGAAATATAGAGATACACATGATACAGAAGAAAATACATCTATTTTCAACATTAAAGGAGCATCAAGTATTGGCTTGGAGACTGATGAA
Source organism: Lissotriton vulgaris (assembly GCF_964263255.1). Lineage (NCBI taxonomy): Eukaryota > Metazoa > Chordata > Amphibia > Caudata > Salamandridae > Lissotriton > Lissotriton vulgaris. The sequence continues at coordinate 445,407,007 of NC_141700.1, forward strand.
AATATGTCCTTGGCATTTTTAACTTTTTGCTCTAAAGACTAAACTAATAGGCTCACTAAATATATAGCATACTATTGAAGAAATAGCAGATGATGAAGTGCTACTGATTGTTAACCCGGGATAGTTGGAAAGCTTATATTCAGCTGTTTACATTCATACTATCTTTATATTTCATCAACAAGACAAAACAAAAATGACCTCAATAAATTGCAATAAATAAGAGATTAAGTTACTTGGCGTTAGAACTTAGAACCATTAATAGATATTTCAGGAGCTTTCAGAATAATAATTAATTCTACAACTATATCAAATGTATTTATCCAATCCTTCAAGCAGTGTTTGATCCAAGGTGATAAACAGTCAAAAATGAGACACAAGAAAAAATAATCTTTTTTCAAACAATTAAACTTGGCCTGTACAGGAATCGAACCTGTGACCTTGGCGTTATTAGCACCACGCTCTAACCATCTGAGCTAACAGGCCGTTTTGCACAATTTCCTGGAAGTCCAGCATATGAAGAAGTGCTAATGATAGTTAACCCGGGAGATTTGGAAAGCTTAATTTCAGAGGTTTACCATGAAGTTATAAATATATAATATCAACATGAAGAAACTAATATGACTTTAAAAAAGTTACAATACAAAAGAGATGTTCATACTTAGTGTTAAAACTTAGAACCATTAATGTTTTTTCCATGTGTTTTAGCAATAAATAACAATTCATCACCTATATGCAATTGATTCATTTAATCATTCTATCAGCTTCCCCTCAAAGGAAATATAGAGATACACATGATACAGAAGAAAATACATCTATTTTCAACATTAAAGGAGCATCAAGTATTGTCTTGGAGACTGATTGAAAATATGTCCTTGGCATTTTTAACTTTTTGCTCTAAAGACTAAACTAATAGGCTCACTAAATATATAGCATACTATTGAAGAAATAGCAGATGATGAAGTGCTACCGATTGTTAACCCGGGATAGTTGGAAAGCTTATATTCAGCTGTTTACATTCATACTATCTTTATATTTCATCAACAAGACAAAACAAAAATGACCTCAATAAATTGCAATAAATAAGAGATTAAGTTACTTGGCGTTAGAACTTAGAACCATTAATAGATATTTCAGGAGCTTTCAGAATAATAATTAATTCTACAACTATATCAAATGTATTTATCCAATCCTTCAAGCAGTGTTTGATCCAAGGTGATAAACAGTCAAAAATGAGACACAAGAAAAATTAATCTTTTTTCAAACAATTAAACTTGGCCTGTACAGGGATCGAACCTGTGACCTTGGCGTTATTAGCACCACGCTCTAACCATCTGAGCTAACAGGCCGTTTTGCACAATTTCCTGGAAGTCCTGCATATGAAGAAGTGCTAATGATAGTTAACCCGGGAGATTTGGAAAGCTTAATTTCAGAGGTTTACCATGAAGTTATAAATATATAATATCAACATGAAGAAACTAATATGACTTTAAAAAAGTTACAATACAAAAGAGATGTTCATACTTAGTGTTAAAACTTAGAACCATTAATGTTTTTTCCATGTGTTTTAGCAATAAATAACAATTCATCACCTATATGCAATTGATTCATTTAATCATTCTATCAGCTTCCCCTCAAAGGAAATATAGAGATACACATGATACAGAAGAAAATACATCTATTTTCAACATTAAAGGAGCATCAAGTATTGGCTTGGAGACTGATGAAAATATGTCCTTGGCATTTTTAACTTTTTGCTCTAAAGACTAAACTAATAGGCTCACTAAATATATAGCATACTATTGAAGAAATAGCAGATGATGAAGTGCTACTGATTGTTAACCCGGGATAGTTGGAAAGCTTATATTCAGCTGTTTACATTCATACTATCTTTATATTTCATCAACAAGACAAAACAAAAATGACCTCAATGAAGTGCAATAAATAAGAGATTTAGTTACTTGGAGTTAGAACTTAGAACCATTAATAGATATTCCAGGAGCTTTCAGAATAATAATTAATTCTACAACTATATCAAATGTATTCATCCAATCCTTCAAGCAGTGTTTGATCCAAGGTGATAAACAGTCAAAAATGAGACACAATATAAACTACTCTTTTTTCAAACAATTATACTTGGCCTGTACAGGGATCGAACCTGTGACCTTGGTGTTTTTAGCACCACGCTCTAACCATCTGAGCTAACAAGCCATTTTGCACAAATTCCTGGAAGACCAGCATTTGAAGAAGTGCTAATGATAGTTAACCCGGGAGATTTGGAAAGCTTAATTTCAGAGGTTTACCATGAAATTATAAATATATAATATCAACATGAAGAAACTAATATGACTTTAAAAAAATTACAATACAAAAGAGATTTTCATACTTAGTGTTAGAACTTAGAACCATTAATGTTTTTTCCATGTGTTTTAGCAATAAATAACAATTCATCACCTATATGCAATTGATTCATTTAATCATTCTATCAGCTCCCCCTCAAAGGAAATATAGAGATACACATGATACAGAAGAAAATACATCTATTTTCAACATTAAAGGAGCATCAAGTATTGGCTTGGAGACTGATTGAAAATATGTCCTTGGCATTTTTAACTTTTTGCTCTAAAGACTAAACTAATAGGCTCACTAAATATATAGCATACTATTGAAGAAATAGCAGATGATGAAGTGCTACCGATTGTTAACCCGGGATAGTTGGAAAGCTTATATTCAGCTGTTTACATTCATACTATCTTTATATTTCATCAACAAGACAAAACAAAAATGACCTCAATGAATTGCAATAAATAAGAGATTTAGTTACTTGGCGTTAGAACTTAGAACCATTAATAGATATTCCAGGAGCTTTCAGAATAATAATTAATTCTACAACTATATCAAATGTATTTATCCAATCCTTCAAGCAGCGTTTGATCCAAGGTAATAAACAGTCAAGAATGAGACGCAAGAAAAAATTAATCTTTTTTCAAACAATTAAACTTGGCCTGTATGGGGATCGAACCTGTGACCTTGTCGCTATTAGAACCATGCTCTAACCATCTGAGCTAACAGGCCATTTTGCATAAACTCCTGGAAGTCCAGCATATGAAGAAGTGCTAATGATAGTTAACCCTGGAGATTTGGAAAGCTTAAATTCAGAGGTTTACCATGAAGTTATAAATATATAATATCAACATGAAGAAACTAATATGACTTTAAAAAAATTACAATACAAAAGAGATTTTCATACTTAGTGTTAGAACTTAGAACCATTAATGTTTTTTCCATGTGTTTTAGCAATAAATAACAATTCATCACCTATATGCAATTGATTCATTTAATCATTCTATCAGCTCCCCCTCAAAGGAAATATAGAGATACACATGATACAGAAGAAAATACATCTATTTTCAACATTAAAGGAGCATCAAGTATTGGCTTGGAGACTGATTGAAAGTATGTCCTTGGCATTTGTAACGTTTTGCTCTAAAGACTAAACTAATAGGCTCACTAAATATATAGCATACTACTGAAGAAATAGCAGATGATGAAGTGCTACTGATTGTTAACCCGGGATAGTTGGAAAGCTTATATTCAGCTGTTTACATTCATACTATCTTTATATTTCATCAACAAGACAAAACAAAAATGACCTCAATGAATTGCAATAAATAAGAGATTTAGTTACTTGGAGTTAGAACTTAGAACCATTAATAGATATTCCAGGAGCTTTCAGAATAATAATTAATTCTACAACTATATCAAATGTATTCATCCAATCCTTCAAGCAGTGTTTGATCCACGGTGATAAACAGTCAAAAAGGAGACACAAGAAAAATTAATCTTTTTTCAAACAATTAAACTTAGCCTGTACAGGGATCTATCCTGTGACCTTGGCGTTATTAGCACCAAGCTCTAACAATCTGAGCTAACAAGCCATTTTGCCCAAATTCCTGGAAGTCCAGCATGTGAAGAACTGCTAATGATAGTTAACCCGGGAGATTTGGATAGCTGAATTTCAGAGGTTTACCATGAAATTATAAATATATAATATCAACATGAAGAAACTAATATGACTTTAAAAAAATTACAATACAAAAGAGATTTTCATATTTAGTGTTAGTACTTAGAACCATTAATGTTTTTTCCATGTGTTTTAGCAATAAATAACAATTCATCACCTATATGCAATTGATTCATCTAATTGTTCTATCAGCTTCCCCTCAAAGGAAATATAGACATACACATGATACAGAAGAAAATACATCTATTTTCAACATTAAAGGAGCATCAAGTATTGGCTTGGAGACTGATTGAAGGTATGTCCTTGGCATTTTTAACTTTATGCTCTAAAGACTAAACTAATAGGCTCAATAAATATATAGCATACCATTGAAGAAATAGCAGATGATGAAGTGCTATTGATTGTTAACCCGGGATAGTTGGAAAGCTTATATTCAGCTGTTTACATTCATACTATCTTTATATTTCATCAACAAGACAAAACAAAAATGACCTCAATAAATTGCAATAAATAAGAGTTTAAGTTACTTGGCGTTAGAACTTAGAACCATTAATAGATATTCCAGGAGCTTTCAGAATAATAATTAATTCTACAACTATATCAAATGTATTTATCCAATCCTTCAAGCAGTGTTTGATCCAAGGTGATAAACAGTCAAAAATGAGACAAAAGAAAAATTAATCTTTTTTCAAACGATTAAACTTGGCCTGTACAGGGATCGAACCTGTGACCTTGGCGTTATTAGCACCACGCTCTAACCATCTGAGCTAACAGGTCGTTTTGCACAATTTCCTGGAAGTCCAGCATATGAAGAAGTGCTAATGATAGTTAACCTGGGAGATTTGGAAAGCTTAATTTCAGAGGTTTACCATGAAGTTATAAATATATAATATCAACATGAAGAAACTAATATGACTTTAAAAAAATTACAATACAAAAGAGATGTTCATACTTAGTGTTAGAACTTAGAACCATTAATGTTTTTTCCATGTGTTTTAGCAATAAATAACAATTCATCACCTATATGCAATTGATTCATTTAATCATTCTATCAGCTTCCCCTCAAAGGAAATATAGAGATACACATGATACAGAAGAAAATACATCTATTTTCAACATTAAAGGAGCATCAAGTATAGGCTTGGAGACTGATTGAAAATATGTCCTTGGCATTTTTAACTTTTTGCTCTAAAGACGAAACTAATAGGCTCACTAAATATATAGCATACTATTGAAGAAATAGCAGATGATGAAGTGCTACCGATTGTTAACCCGGGATAGTTGGAAAGCTTATATTCAGCTGTTTACATTCATACTATCTTTATATTTCATCAACAAGACAAAACAAAAATGACCTCAATGAATTGCAATAAATAAGAGATTTAGTTACTTGGCGTTAGAACTTAGACTCATTATTAGATATTCCAGGAGCTTTCAGAATAATAATTAATTCTACAACTATATGAAATATATTCATCCAATCCTTCAAGCTCCGTTTGATCCAAGGTGATAAACAGTCAAAAATTAGACACAAGAAAAATGTATCTTTTTACAAACAATTAAACTTGGCCTGTACAGGGATCGAACCTGTGACCTTGGCGTTATTAGCACCACACTCTAACCATCTGAGCTAACAGGCCGTTTTGCATGAATTGCTGGAAGTCCAGCATATGAAGAAGTGCTAATGATAGTTAACCCGGGAGATTTGGAAAGCTTAATTTCAGAGGTTTACCATGAAGTTATAAATATATAATATCAACATGAAGAAACTAATATGACTTTAAAACAATTACAATACAAAAGAGATTTTCATACTTAGTGTTAGAACTTAGAACCATTAATGTTTTTTCCATGTGTTTTAGCAATAAATAACAATTCATCACTTATATGCAATTGATTCATTTAATCATTCTATCAGCTTCCCCTCAAAGAAAATATAGAGATACACATGATACAGAAGAAAATACATCTATTTTCAACATTAAAGGAGCATCAAGTATTGGCTAGGAGATTGATTGAAAGTATGTCCTTGGCATTTTTAACTTTATGCTCTAAAGACTAAACTAATAGGCTCACTAAATATATAGCATACCATTGAAGAAATAGCAGATGATGAAGTGCTACCGATTGTTAACCCGGGATAGTTGGAAAGCTTATATTAAGCTGTTTACATTCATACTATCTTTATATTTCATCAACAAGACAAAACAAAAATGACCTCAATGAATTGCAATAAATAAGAGATTTAGTTACTTGGCGTTAGAACTTAGAACCATTAATAGATATTCCAGGAGCTTTCAGAATAATAATTATTCTACAACTATATCAAATGTATTTATCCAATCCTTCAAGCAGCATTTGATCCAAGGTAATAAACAGTCAAGAATGAGACGCAAGAAAAAATTAATCTTTTTTCAAACAATTAAACTTGGCCTGTATAGGGATCGAACTTGTGACCTTGTCGCTATTAGAACCACGCTCTAACCATCTGAGCTAACAGGCCATTTTGCATAAACTCCTGGAAGTCCAGCATATGAAGAAGTGCTAATGATAGTTAACCAGGGAGATTTGGAAAGCTTAATTTCAGAGGTTTACCATGAAGTTATACTTATATAATATCAACATGAAGAAACTAATATGACTCTAAAAAAATTACAATACAAAAGAGATGTTCATACTTAGTGTTAGAACTTAGAACCATTAATGTTTTTTCCATGTGTTTTAGCAATAAATAATAATTCATCACCTATATGCAATTGATTCATCTAATCATTCTATCAGCTTCCCCTCAAAGGAAATATAGACATACACATGATACAGAAGAAAATACATCTATTTTCAACATTAAAGGAGCATCAAGTATTGGCTTGGAGACTGATTGAAAGTATGTCCTTGGCATTTTTAACTTTATGCTCTAAAGACTAAACTAATAGGCTCACTAAATATATAGCATACTATTGAAGAAATAGCAGATGATGAAGTGCTACTGATTGTTAACCCGGGATAGTTGGAAAGCTTATATTCAGCTGTTTACATTCATACTATCTTTATATTTCATCAACAAGACAAAACAAAAATGACCTCAATGAATTGCAATAAATAAGAGATTTAGTTACTTGGCGTTAGAACTTAGACTCATTAATAGATATTCCAGGAGCTTTCAGAATAATAATTAATTCTACAACTATATGAAATATATTCATCCAATCCTTCAAGCTCCGTTTGATCCAAGGTGATAAACAGTCAAAAATGAGACACAAGAAAAATGTATCTTTTTACAAACAATTAAACTTGGCCTGTACAGGGATCGAACCTGTGACCTTGGCGTTATTAGCACCATACTCTAACCATCTGAGCTAACAGGCCGTTTTGCATGAATTGCTGGAAGTCCAGCATATAATGAAGTGCTAATGATAGTTAACCCGGGAGATTTGGAAAGCTTAATTTCAGAGGTTTACCATGAAGTTATAAATATATAATATCAACATGAAGAAACTAATATGACTTTAAAAAAATTACAATACAAAAGAGATTTTCATACTTAGTGTTAGAACTTAGAACCATTAATGTTTTTTCCATGTGTTTTAGCAATAAATAACAATTCATCACCTATATGAAATTGATTCATTTAATCATTCTATCAGCTTCCCCTCAAAGAAAATATAGAGATACACATGATACAGAAGAAAATACATCTATTTTCAACATTAAAGGAGCATCAAGTATTGGCTAGGAGATTGATTGAAAGTATGTCCTTGGCATTTTTAACTTTATGCTCTAAAGACTAAACTAATAGGCTCACTAAATATATAGCATACTATTGAAGAAATAGCAGATGATGAAGTGCTACCGATTGTTAACCCGGGATAGTTGGAAAGCTTATATTCAGCTGTTTACATTCATACTATCTTTATATTTCTTCAACAAGACAAAACAAAATGACCTCAATAAATTGCAATAAATAAGAGATTTAGTTACTTGGCGTTAGAACTTAGAACCATTAATAGATATTTCAGGAGCTTTCAGAATAATAATTATTTCTACAACTATATCAAATGTATTCATCCAATCCTCCAAGCAGCGTTTGATCCAAGGTGATAAACAGTCAAAAATGAGACACAAGAAAAATTAATCTTTTTTCAAACAATTAAACTTGGCCTGTACAGGGATCGAACCTGTGACCTTGGCGTTATTAGCACCACGCTATATCCATCTGAGCTAACTGGCCATTTTGCATAAACTCCTGGAAGTCCAGCGTGTGAAGAACTGCTAATGATAGTTAACCCGGGAGATTTGGATAGCTGAATTTCAGAGGTTTACCATGAAATTATAAATATATAATATCAACATGAAGAAACTAATATGACTTTAAAAAAATTACAAGACAAAAGAGATTTTCATACTCCGTGTTAGAACTTAGAACCATTAATGTTTTTTTCCATGTGTTTTAGCAATAAATAACAATTCATCACCTATATGCAATTGATTCATCTAATCATTCTATCAGCTTCCCCTCAAAGGAAATATAGACATACACATGATACAGAAGAAAATACATCTATTTTCAACATTAAAGGAGCATCAAGTATTGGCTTGGAGACTGATTGAAGGTATGTCCTTGGCATTTTTAACTTTATGCTCTAAAGACTAAACTAATAGGCTCAATAAATATATAGCATACCATTGAAGAAATAGCAGATGATGAAGTGCTATCGATTGTTAACCCGGAATAGTTGGAAAGCTTATATTCAGCTGTTTACATTCATACTATCTTTATATTTCATCAACAAGACAAAACAAAAATGACCTCAATGAATTGCAATAAATAAGAGATTTAGTTACTTGGCGTTAGAACTTAGAACCATTAATAGATATTCCAGGAGCTTTCAGAATAATAATTAATTCTACAACTATATCAAATGTATTTATCCAATCCTTCAAGCAGCGTTTGATCCAAGGTAATAAACAGTCAAGAATGAGACGCAAGAAAAAATTAATCTTTTTTCAAACAATTAAACTTGGCCTGTATAGGGATCGAACCTGTGACCTTGTCGCTATTAGAACCACGCTCTAACCATCTGAGCTAACAGGCCATTTTGCATAAACTCCTGGAAGTCCAGCATATGAAGAAGTGCTAATGATAGTTAACCAGGGAGATTTGGAAAGCTTAATTTCAGAGGTTTACCATGAAGTTATACTTATATAATATCAACATGAAGAAACTAATATGACTCTAAAAAAATTACAATACAAAAGAGATGTTCATACTTAGTGTTAGAACTTAGAACCATTAATGTTTTTTCCATGTGTTTTAGCAATAAATAATAATTCATCACCTATATGCAATTGATTCATCTAATCATTCTATCAGCTTCCCCTCAAAGGAAATATAGACATACACATTATACAGAAGAAAATACATCTATTTTCAACATTAAAGGAGCATCAAGTATTGGCTTGGAGACTGATTGAAAGTATGTCCTTGGCATTTTTAACTTTATGCTCTAAAGACTAAACTAATAGGCTCACTAAATATATAGCATACTATTGAAGAAATAGCAGATGATGAAGTGCTACTGATTGTTAACCCGGGATAGTTGGAAAGCTTATATTCAGCTGTTTACATTCATACTATCTTTATATTTCATCAACAAGACACAACAAAAATGACCTCAATGAATTGCAATAAATAAGAGATTTAGTTACTTGGCGTTAGAACTTAGACTCATTAATAGATATTCCAGGAGCTTTCAGAATAATAATTAATTCTACAACTATATGAAATATATTCATCCAATCCTTCAAGCTCCGTTTGATCCAAGGTGATAAACAGTCAAAAATGAGACACAAGAAAAATGTATCTTTTTACAAACAATTAAACTTGGCCTGTACAGGGATCGAACCTGTGACCTTGGCGTTATTAGCACCACACTCTAACCATCTGAGCTAACTGGCCGTTTTGCATGAATTGCTGGAAGTCCAGCATATAATGAAGTGCTAATGATAGTTAACCCGGGAGATTTGGAAAGCTTAATTTCAGAGGTTTACCATGAAGTTATAAATATATAATATCAACATGAAGAAACTAATATGACTTTAAAAAAATTACAATACAAAAGAGATTTTCATACTTAGTGTTAGAACTTAGAACCATTAATGTTTTTTCCATGTGTTTTAGCAATAAATAACAATTCATCACCTATATGAAATTGATTCATTTAATCATTCTATCAGCTTCCCCTCAAAGAAAATATAGAGATACACATGATACAGAAGAAAATACATCTATTTTCAACATTAAAGGAGCATCAAGTATTGGCTAGGAGATTGATTGAAAGTATGTCCTTGGCATTTTTAACTTTATGCTCTAAAGACTAAACTAATAGGCTCACTAAATATATAGCATACTATTGAAGAAATAGCAGATGATGAAGTGCTACCGATTGTTAACCCGGGATAGATGGAAAGCTTATATTCAGCTGTTTACATTCATACTATCTTTATATTTCTTCAACAAGACAAAACAAAATGACCTCAATAAATTGCAATAAATAAGAGATTTAGTTACTTGGCGTTAGAACTTAGAACCATTAATAGATATTTCAGGAGCTTTCAGAATAATAATTATTTCTACAACTATATCAAATGTATTCATCCAATCCTCCAAGCAGCGTTTGATCCAAGGTGATAAACAGTCAAGAATGAGACGCAAGAAAAAATTAATCTTTTTTCAAACAATTAAACTTGGCCTGTATAGGGATCGAACCTGTGACCTTGTCGCTATTAGAACCACGCTCTAACCATCTGAGCTAACAGGCCATTTTGCATAAACTCCTGGAAGTCCAGCATATGAAGAAGTGCTAATGATAGTTAACCCGGGAGATTTGGAAAGCTTAAATTCAGAGGTTTACCATGAAGTTATAAATATATAATATCAACATGAAGAAACTAATATGACTTTAAAAAAATTACAATACAAAAGAGATTTTCATACTTAGTGTTAGAACTTAGAACCATTAATGTTTTTTCCATGTGTTTTAGCAATAAATAACAATTCATCACCTATATGAAATTGATTCATTTAATCATTCTATCAGCTTCCCCTCAAAGAAAATATAGAGATACACATGATACAGAAGAAAATACATCTATTTTCAACATTAAAGGAGCATCAAGTATTGGCTAGGAGATTGATTGAAAGTATGTCCTTGGCATTTTTAACTTTATGCTCTAAAGACTAAACTAATAGGCTCACTAAATATATAGCATACTATTGAAGAAATAGCAGATGATGAAGTGCTACCGATTGTTAACCCGGGATAGTTGGAAAGCTTATATTCAGCTGTTTACATTCATACTATCTTTATATTTCTTCAACAAGACAAAACAAAATGACCTCAATAAATTGCAATAAATAAGAGATTTAGTTACTTGGCGTTAGAACTTAGAACCATTAATAGATATTTCAGGAGCTTTCAGAATAATAATTATTTCTACAACTATATCAAATGTATTCATCCAATCCTCCAAGCAGCGTTTGATCCAAGGTGATAAACAGTCAAAAATGAGACACAAGAAAAATTAATCTTTTTTCAAACAATTAAACTTGGCCTGTACAGGGATCGAACCTGTGACCTTGGCGTTATTAGCACCACGCTCTATCCATCTGAGCTAACAGGCCATTTTGCATAAACTTCTGGAAGTCCAGCATGTGAAGAACTGCTAATGATAGTTAACCCGGGAGATTTGGATAGCTGAATTTCAGAGGTTTACCATGAAATTATAAATATATAATATCAACATGAAGAAACTAATATGACTTTAAAAAAATTACAAGACAAAAGAGATTTTCATACTCAGTGTTAGAACTTAGAACCATTAATGTTTTTTTCCATGTGTTTTAGCAATAAATAACAATTCATCACCTATATGCAATTGATTCATCTAATCATTCTATCAGCTTCCCCTCAAAGGAAATATAGACATACACATGATACAGAAGAAAATACATCTATTTTCAACATTAAAGGAGCATCAAGTATTGGCTTGGAGACTGATTGAAAGTATGTCCTTGGCATTTTTAACTTTATGCTCTAAAGACTAAACTAATAGGCTCAATAAATATATAGCATACCGTTGAAGAAATAGCAGATGATGAAGTGCTATCGATTGTTAACCCGGGATAGTTGGAAAGCTTATATTCAGCTGTTTACATTCATACTATCTTTATATTTCATCAACAAGACAAAACAAAAATGACCTCAATAAATTGCAATAAATAGAAGATTTAGTTACTTGGCGTTTGAACTTAGAACCATTAATAGATATTCCAGGAGCTTTCAGAATAATAATTAATTCTACAACTATATCAAATGTATTCATCCAATCCTTCAAGCAGCGTTTGATCCAAGGTGATAAACAGTCAAGAATGAAACACAAGAAAAATTAATCTTTTTTCAAACAATTAAACTTGGCCTGTACAGGGATCGAACCTGTGACCTTGGCGTTATTAGCACCACGCTCTAACCATCTGAGCTAACAGGCCGTTTTGCACAATTTCCTGGAAGTCCAGCATATGAAGAAGTGCTAATGATAGTTAACCAGGGAGATTTGGAAAGCTTAATTTCAGAGGTTTACCATGAAGTTATACTTATATAATATCAACATGAAGAAACTAATATGACTCTAAAAAAATTACAATACAAAAGAGATGTTCATACTTAGTGTTAGAACTTAGAACCATTAATGTTTTTTCCATGTGTTTTAGCAATAAATAATAATTCATCACCTATATGCAATTGATTCATCTAATCATTCTATCAGCTTCCCCTCAAAGGAAATATAGACATACACATGATACAGAAGAAAATACATCTATTTTCAACATTAAAGGAGCATCAAGTATTGGCTTGGAGACTGATTGAAAGTATGTCCTTGGCATTTTTAACTTTATGCTCTAAAGACTAAACTAATAGGCTCACTAAATATATAGCATACTATTGAAGAAATAGCAGATGATGAAGTGCTACTGATTGTTAATCCGGGATAGTTGGAAAGCTTATATTCAGCTGTTTACATTCATACTATCTTTATATTTCATCAACAAGACAAAACAAAAATGACCTCAATGAATTGCAATAAATAAGAGATTTAGTTACTTGGCGTTAGAACTTAGACTCATTAATAGATATTCCAGGAGCTTTCAGAATAATAATTAATTCTACAACTATATGAAATATATTCATCCAATCCTTCAAGCTCCGTTTGATCCAAGGTGATAAACAGTCAAAAATGAGACACAAGAAAAATGTATCTTTTTACAAACAATTAAACTTGGCCTGTACAGGGATCGAACCTGTGACCTTGGCGTTATTAGCACCATACTCTAACCATCTGAGCTAACAGGCCGTTTTGCATGAATTGCTGGAAGTCCAGCATATAATGAAGTGCTAATGATAGTTAACCCGGGAGATTTGGAAAGCTTAATTTCAGAGGTTTACCATGAAGTTATAAATATATAATATCAACATGAAGAAACTAATATGACTTTAAAAAAATTACAATACAAAAGAGATTTTCATACTTAGTGTTAGAACTTAGAACCATTAATGTTTTTTCCATGTGTTTTAGCAATAAATAACAATTCATCACCTATATGAAATTGATTCATTTAATCATTCTATCAGCTTCCCCTCAAAGAAAATATAGAGATACACATGATACAGAAGAAAATACATCTATTTTCAACATTAAAGGAGCATCAAGTATTGGCTAGGAGATTGATTGAAAGTATGTCCTTGGCATTTTTAACTTTATGCTCTAAAGACTAAACTAATAGGCTCACTAAATATATAGCATACTATTGAAGAAATAGCAGATGATGAAGTGCTACCGATTGTTAACCCGGGATAGTTGGAAAGCTTATATTCAGCTGTTTACATTCATACTATCTTTATATTTCTTCAACAAGACAAAACAAAATGACCTCAATAAATTGCAATAAATAAGAGATTTAGTTACTTGGCGTTAGAACTTAGAACCATTAATAGATATTTCAGGAGCTTTCAGAATAATAATTATTTCTACAACTATATCAAATGTATTCATCCAATCCTCCAAGCAACGTTTGATCCAAGGTGATAAACAGTCAAAAATGAGACACAAGAAAAATTAATCTTTTTTCAAACAATTAAACTTGGCCTGTACAGGGATCGAACCTGTGACCTTGGCGTTATTAGCACCACGCTCTATCCATTTGAGCTAACTGTCCATTTTGCATAAACTCCTGGAAGTCCAGCATGTGAAGAACTGCTAATGATAGTTAACCCGGGAGATTTGGATAGCTGAATTTCAGAGGTTTACCATGAAATTATAAATATATAATATCAACATGAAGAAACTAATATGACTTTAAAAAAATTACAAGACAAAAGAGATTTTCATACTCAGTGTTAGAACTTAGAACCATTAATGTTTTTTTCCATGTGTTTTAGCAATAAATAACAATTCATCACCTATATGCAATTGATTCATCTAATCATTCTATCAGCTTCCCCTCAAAGGAAATATAGACATACACATGATACAGAAGAAAATACATCTATTTTCAACATTAAAGGAGCATCAAGTATTGGCTTGGAGACTGATTGAAGGTATGTCCTTGGCATTTTTAACTTTATGCTCTAAAGACTAAACTAATAGGCTCAATAAATATATAGCATACCGTTGAAGAAATAGCAGATGATGAAGTGCTATCGATTGTTAACCCGGGATAGTTGGAAAGCTTATATTCAGCTGTTTACATTCATACTATCTTTATATTTCATCAACAAGACAAAACAAAAATGACCTCAATGAATTGCAATAAATAAGAGATTTAGTTACTTGGCGTTAGAACTTAGAACCATTAATAGATATTCCAGGAGCTTTCAGAATAATAATTAATTCTACAACTATATCAAATGTATTTATCCAATCCTTCAAGCAGCGTTTGATCCAAGGTAATAAACAGTCAAGAATGAGACGCAAGAAAAAATTAATCTTTTTTCAAACAATTAAACTTGGCCTGTATAGGGATCGAACCTGTGACCTTGTCGCTATTAGAACCACGCTCTAACCATCTGAGCTAACAGGCCATTTTGCATAAACTCCTGGAAGTCCAGCATATGAAGAAGTGCTAATGATAGTTAACCAGGGAGATTTGGAAAGCTTAATTTCAGAGGTTTACCATGAAGTTATACTTATATAATATCAACATGAAGAAACTAATATGACTCTAAAAAAATTACAATACAAAAGAGATGTTCATACTTAGTGTTAGAACTTAGAACCATTAATGTTTTTTCCATGTGTTTTAGCAATAAATAATAATTCATCACCTATATGCAATTGATTCATCTAATCATTCTATCAGCTTCCCCTCAAAGGAAATATAGACATACACATGATACAGAAGAAAATACATCTATTTTCAACATTAAAGGAGCATCAAGTATTGGCTTGGAGACTGATTGAAAGTATGTCCTTGGCATTTTTAACTTTATGCTCTAAAGACTAAACTAATAGGCTCACTAAATATATAGCATACTATTGAAGAAATAGCAGACGATGAAGTGCTACTGATTGTTAACCCGGGATAGTTGGAAAGCTTATATTCAGCTGTTTACATTCATACTATCTTTATATTTCATCAACAAGACACAACAAAAATGACCTCAATGAATTGCAATAAATAAGAGATTTAGTTACTTGGCGTTAGAACTTAGACTCATTAATAGATATTCCAGGAGCTTTCAGAATAATAATTAATTCTACAACTATATGAAATATATTCATCCAATCCTTCAAGCTCCGTTTGATCCAAGGTGATAAACAGTCAAAAATGAGACACAAGAAAAATGTATCATTTTACAAACTATTAAACTTGGCCTGTACAGGGATCGAACCTGTGACCTTGGCGTTATTAGCACCACACTCTAACCATCTGAGCTAACAGGCCGTTTTGCATGAATTGCTGGAAGTCCAGCATATAATGAAGTGCTAATGATAGTTAACCCGGGAGATTTGGAAAGCTTAATTTCAGAGGTTTACCATGAAGTTATAAATATATAATATCAACATGAAGAAACTAATATGACTTTAAAAAAATTACAATACAAAAGAGATTTTCATACTTAGTGTTAGAACTTAGAACCATTAATGTTTTTTCCATGTGTTTTAGCAATAAATAACAATTCATCACCTATATGAAATTGATTCATTTAATCATTCTATCAGCTTCCCCTCAAAGAAAATATAGAGATACACATGATACAGAAGAAAATACATCTATTTTCAACATTAAAGGAGCATCAAGTATTGGCTAGGAGATTGATTGAAAGTATGTCCTTGGCATTTTTAACTTTATGCTCTAAAGACTAAACTAATAGGCTCACTAAATATATAGCATACTATTGAAGAAATAGCAGATGATGAAGTGCTACCGATTGTTAACCCGGGATAGTTGGAAAGCTTATATTCAGCTGTTTACATTCATACTATCTTTATATTTCATCAACAAGACAAAACAAAAATGACCTCAATAAATTGCAATAAATAAGAGATTTAGTTACTTGGCGTTAGAACTTAGAACCATTAATAGATATTTCAGGAGCTTTCAGAATAATAATTAATTCTACAACTATATCAAATGTATTCATCCAATCCTCCAAGCAGCGTTTGATCCAAGGTGATAAACAGTCAAAAATGAGACACAAGAAAAATTAATCTTTTTTCAAACAATTAAACTTGACCTGTACAGGGATCGAACCTGTGACCTTGGCATTATTAGCACCACCCTCTATCCATCTGAGCTAACAGGCCATTTTGCACAAACTCCTGGAAGTCCAGCATGTGAAGAAGTGCTAATGATAGTTAACCCGGGAGATTTGGAAAGCTTAATTTCAGAGGCTTACCATGAACTTATAAATATATATTTTCAACATGATGAAACTAATATGACTTTAAAAAAATTACAATACAAAAGAGATTTTCATACTTAGTGTTAGAACTTAGAACCATTAATGTTTTTTCCATGTGTTTTAGCAATAAATAACAATTCATCACCTATATGCAATTGATTCATTTAATCATTCTATCAGCTTCCCCTCAAAGAAAATATAGAGATACGCATGATACAGAAGAAAATACATCTATTTTCAACATTAAAGGAGCATCAAGTATTGGCTAGGAGATTGATTGAAAGGTGTCCTTGGCATTTTTACCTTTATGCTCTAAAGACTAAACTAATAGGCTCACTAAATATATAGCATACTATTGAAGAAATAGCAGATGATGAAGTGCTACCGATTGTTAACCCCGGATAGTTGGAAAGCTTATATTCAGCTGTTTACATTCATACTATCTTTATATTTCATCAACAAGACAAAACAAAAATGACCTCAATAAATTGCAATAAATAAGAGATTTAGTTACTTGGCGTTAGAACTTAGAACCATTAATAGATATTTCAGGAGCTTTCAGAATAATAATTAATTCTACAACTATATCAAATGTATTCATCCAATCCTCCAAGCAGCGTTTGATCCAAGGTGATAAACAGTCAAAAATGAGACACAAGAAAAATTAATCTTTTTTCAAACAATTAAACTTGGCCTGTACAGGGATCGAACCTGTGACCTTGGCGTTATTAGCACCACGCTCTATCCATCTGAGCTAACAGGCGGTTTTGCACAATTTCCTGGAAGTCCAGCATATGAAGAAGTGCTAATGATAGTTAACCCGGGAGATTTGGAAAGCTTAATTTCAGAGGTTTACCATGAAGTTATAAATATATAATATCAACATGAAGAAACTAATATGACTTTAAAAAAATTACAATACAAAAGAGATGTTCATACTTAGTGTTAAAACTTAGAACCATTAATGTTTTTTCCATGTGTTTTAGCAATAAATAACAATTCATCACCTATATGCAATTGATTCATTTAATCATTCTATCAGCTTCCCCTCAAAGGAAATATAGAGATACACATGATACAGAAGAAAATACATCTATTTTCAACATTAAAGCATCAAGTATTGGCTTGGAGACTGATGAAAATATGTCCTTGGCATTTTTAACTTTTTGCTCTAAAGACTAAACTAATAGGCTCACTAAATATATAGCATACTATTGAAGAAATAGCAGATGATGAAGTGCTACTTATTGTTAACCCGGGATAGTTGGAAAGCTTATATTCAGCTGTTTACATTCATACTATCTTTATATTTCATCAACAAGATAAAACAAAAATGACCTCAATGAATTGCAATAAATAAGAGATTTAGTTACTTGGAGTTAGAACTTAGAACCATTAATAGATATTCCAGGAGCTTTCAGAATAATAATTAATTCTACAACTATATCAAATGTATTCATCCAATCCTTCAAGCAGTGTTTGATCCAAGGTGATAACCAGTCAAAAATGAGACACAAGAAAAATTACTCTTTTTTCAAACAATTAAACTTGGCCTGTACAGGGATCGAACCTGTGACCTTGGCGTTATTAGCACCACGCTCTAACCATCTGAGCTAACAGGCCATTTTGCACAAATTCCTGGAAGTCCAGCATGTGAAGAAGTGCTAATGATAGTTAACCCGGGAGATTTGGAAAGCTTAATTTCAGAGGTTTACCATGAAATTATAAATATATAATATCAACATGAAGAAACTAATATGACTTTAAAAAAATTACAATACAAAAGAGATTTTCATACTCAGTGTTAGAACTTAGAACCATTAATGTTTTTTTCCATGTGTTTTAGCAATAAATAACAATTCATCACCTATATGCAATTGATTCATCTAATCATTCTATCAGCTTCCCCTCAAAGGAAATATAGACATACACATGATACAGAAGAAAATACATCTATTTTCAACATTAAAGGATCATCAAGTATTGGCTTGGAGACTGATTGAAGGTATGTCCTTGGCATTTTTAACTTTATGCTCTAAAGACTAAACTAATAGGCTCAATAAATATATAGCATACCGTTGAAGAAATAGCAGATGATGAAGTGCTATCGATTGTTAACCCGGGATAGTTGGAAAGCTTATATTCAGCTGTTTACATTCATACTATCTTTATATTTCATCAACAAGACAAAACAAAAATGACCTCAATAAATTGCAATAAATAGAAGATTTAGTTACTTGGCGTTTGAACTTAGAACCATTAATAGATATTCCAGGAGCTTTCAGAATAATAATTAATTCTACAACTATATCAAATGTATTCATCCAATCCTTCAAGCAGCGTTTGATCCAAGGTGAAAAACAGTCAAGAATGAAACACAAGAAAAATTTATCTTTTTTCAAACAATTAAACTCGGCCTGTACAGGGATCGAACCTGTGACCTTGGCGTTATTAGCACCACGCTCTAACCATCTGAGCTAACAGGCCGTTTTGCACAATTTCCTGGAAGTCCAGCATATGAAGAAGTGCTAATGATAGTTAACCAGGGAGATTTGGAAAGCTTAATTTCAGAGGTTTACCATGAAGTTATAAATATATAATATCAACATGAAGAAACTAATATGACTTTAAAAAAATTACAATACAAAAGAGATGTTCATACTTAGTGTTAGAACTTAGAACCATTAATGTTTTTTCCATGTGTTTTAGCAATAAATAACAATTCATCACCTATATGCAATTGATTCATTTAATCATTCTATCAGCTTCCCCTCAAAGGAAATATAGAGATACACATGATACAGAAGAAAATACATCTATTTTCAACATTAAAGGAGCATCAAGTATTGGCTTGGAGACTGATTGAAAATATGTCCTTGGCATTTTTAACTTTTTGCTCTAAAGACTACACTAATAGGCTCACTAAATATATAGCATACTATTGAAGAAATAGCAGATGATGAAGTGCTACCGATTGTTAGCCCGGGATAGTTGGAAAGCTTATATTCAGCTGTTTACATTCATACTATCTTTATATTTCATCAACAAGACAAAACAAAAATGACCTCAATAAATTGCAATAAATAAGAGATTTAGTTACTTGGAGTTAGAACTTAGAACCATTAATAGATATTCCAGGAGCTTTCAGAATAATAATTAATTCTACAACTATATCAAATGTATTCATCCAATCCTTCAAGCAGTGTTTGATCCAAGGTGATAAACAGTCAAAAATGAGACAAAATATAAACTACTCTTTTTTCAAACAATTATACTTGGCCTGTACAGGGATCGAACCTGTGACCTTGGTGTTATTAGCACCACGCTCTAACCATCTGAGCTAACAAGCCATTTTGCACAAATTCCTGGAAGTCCAGCATGTGAAGAAGTGCTAATGATAGTTAACCCGGGAGATTTGGAAAGCTTAATTTCAGAGGTTTACCATGGAATTATAAATATATAATATCAACATGAAGAAACTAATATGACTTTAAAAAAATTACGATACAAAAGAGATTTTCATACTTAGTGTTAGAACTTAGAACCATTAATGTTTTTTCCATGTGTTTTAGCAATAAATAACAATTCATCACCTATATGCAATTGATTCAACTAATCGTTCTATCAGCTTCCCCTCAAAGGAAATATAGACATACACATGATACAGAAGAAAATACATCTATTTTCAACATTAAAGGAGCATCAAGTATTGGCTTGGAGACTGATTGAAGGTATGTCCTTGGCATTTTTAACTGTATGCTCTAAAGACTAAACTAATAGGCTCAAAAAATATATAGCATACCATTGAAGAAATAGCAGATGATGAAGTGCTACTGATTGTTAACCCGGGATAATTGGAAAGCTTATATTCAGCTGTTTACATTCATACTATCTTTATATTTCATCAACAAGACAAAACAAAAATGACCTCAATAAATTGCAATAAATAGAAGATTTAGTTACTTGGCGTTTGAACTTAGAACCATTAATAGATATTCCAGGAGCTTTCAGAATAATAATTAATTCTACAACTATATCAAATGTATTCATCCAATCCTTCAAGCAGCGTTTGATCCAAGGTGAAAAACAGTCAAGAATGAAACACAAGAAAAATTTATCTTTTTTCAAACAATTAAACTCGGCCTGTACAGGGATCGAACCTGTGACCTTGGCGTTATTAGCACCACGCTCTAACCATCTGAGCTAACAGGCCGTTTTGCACAATTTCCTGGAAGTCCAGCATATGAAGAAGTGCTAATGATAGTTAACCAGGGAGATTTGGAAAGCTTAATTTCAGAGGTTTACCATGAAGTTATAAATATATAATATCAACATGAAGAAACTAATATGACTTTAAAAAAATTACAATACAAAAGAGATGTTCATACTTAGTGTTAGAACTTAGAACCATTAATGTTTTTTCCATGTGTTTTAGCAATAAATAACAATTCATCACCTATATGCAATTGATTCATTTAATCATTCTATCAGCTTCCCCTCAAAGGAAATATAGAGATACACATGATACAGAAGAAAATACATCTATTTTCAACATTAAAGGAGCATCAAGTATTGGCTTGGAGACTGATTGAAAATATGTCCTTGGCATTTTTAACTTTTTGCTCTAAAGACTACACTAATAGGCTCACTAAATATATAGCATACTATTGAAGAAATAGCAGATGATGAAGTGCTACCGATTGTTAGCCCGGGATAGTTGGAAAGCTTATATTCAGCTGTTTACATTCATACTATCTTTATATTTCATCAACAAGACAAAACAAAAATGACCTCAATAAATTGCAATAAATAAGAGATTTAGTTACTTGGAGTTAGAACTTAGAACCATTAATAGATATTCCAGGAGCTTTCAGAATAATAATTAATTCTACAACTATATCAAATGTATTCATCCAATCCTTCAAGCAGTGTTTGATCCAAGGTGATAAACAGTCAAAAATGAGACAAAATATAAACTACTCTTTTTTCAAACAATTATACTTGGCCTGTACAGGGATCGAACCTGTGACCTTGGTGTTATTAGCACCACGCTCTAACCATCTGAGCTAACAAGCCATTTTGCACAAATTCCTGGAAGTCCAGCATGTGAAGAAGTGCTAATGATAGTTAACCCGGGAGATTTGGAAAGCTTAATTTCAGAGGTTTACCATGGAATTATAAATATATAATATCAACATGAAGAAACTAATATGACTTTAAAAAAATTATGATACAAAAGAGATTTTCATACTTAGTGTTAGAACTTAGAACCATTAATGTTTTTTCCATGTGTTTTAGCAATAAATAACAATTCATCACCTATATGCAATTGATTCAACTAATCGTTCTATCAGCTTCCCCTCAAAGGAAATATAGACATACACATGATACAGAAGAAAATACATCTATTTTCAACATTAAAGGAGCATCAAGTATTGGCTTGGAGACTGATTGAAGGTATGTCCTTGGCATTTTTAACTGTATGCTCTAAAGACTAAACTAATAGGCTCAAAAAATATATAGCATACCATTGAAGAAATAGCAGATGATGAAGTGCTACTGATTGTTAACCCGGGATAATTGGAAAGCTTATATTCAGCTGTTTACATTCATACTATCTTTATATTTCATCAACAAGACAAAACAAAAATGACCTCAATAAATTGCAATAAATAGAAGATTTAGTTACTTGGCGTTTGAACTTAGAACCATTAATAGATATTCCAGGAGCTTTCAGAATAATAATTAATTCTACAACTATATCAAATGTATTCATCCAATCCTTCAAGCAGCGTTTGATCCAAGGTGATAAACAGTCAAGAATGAAACACAAGAAAAATTAATCTTTTTTCAAACAATTAAACTTGGCCTGTACAGGGATCGAACCTGTGACCTTGGCGTTATTAGCACCACGCTCTAAACATCTGAGCTAACAAGCCGTTTTGCCCAAATTCCTGGAAGTCCAGCATGTGAAGAACTGCTAATGATAGTTACCCGGGAGATTTGGATAGCTGAATTTCAGAGGTTTACCATGAAATTATAAATATATAATATCAACATAAAGAAACTAATATGACTTTAAAAAAATTACAATACAAAAGAGATTTTCTTACTTAGTGTTAGAACTTAGAACCATTAATCTTTTTTCCATGTGTTTTAGCAATAAATAACAATTCATCACCTATATGCAATTGATTCATCTAATCGTTCTATCAGCTTCCCCTCAAAGGAAATATAGACATACACATGATACAGAAGAAAATACATCTATTTTCAACATTAAAGGAGCATCAAGTATTGGCTTGGAGACTGATTGAAGGTATGTCCTTGGCATTTTTAACTTTATGCTCTAAAGACTAAACTAATAGGCTCAATAAATATATAGCATACCATTGAAGAAATAGCAGATGATGAAGTGCTATTGATTGTTAACCCGGGACAGTTGGAAAGCTTATATTCAGCTGTTTACATTCATACTATCTTTATATTTTATCAACAAGACAAAACAAAAATGACCTCAATAAATTGCAATAAATAAGAGTTTAAGTTACTTGGCGTTAGAACTTAGAACCATTAATAGATATTCCAGGAGCTTTCAGAATAATAATTAATTCTACAACTATATCAAATGTATTTATCCAATCCTTCAAGCAGTGTTTGATCCAAGGTGATAAACAGTCAAAAATGAGACACAAGAAAAATTAATCTTTTTTCAAACAATTAAACTTGGCCTGTACAGGGATCGAACCTGTGACCTTGACGTTATTAGCACCACGCTCTAACCATCTGAGCTAACAGGCCGTTTTGCACAATTTCCTGGAAGTCCAGCATATGAAGAAGTGCTAATGATAGTTAACCTGGGAGATTTGGAAAGTTTAATTTCAGAGGTATACCATGAAGTTATAAATATATAATATCAACATGAAGAAACTAATATGACTTTAAAAAAATTACAATACAAAAGAGATGTTCATACTTAGTGTTAGAACTTAGAACCATTAATGTTTTTTCCATGTGTTTTAGCAATAAATAACAATTCATCACCTATATGCAATTGATTCATTTAATCATTCTATCAGCTTCCCCTCAAAGGAAATATAGAGATACACATGATACAGAAGAAAATACATCTATTCTCAACATTAAAGGAGCATCAAGTATTGGCTTGGAGACTGATTGAAAATATGTCCTTGGCATTTTTAACTTTTTGCTCTAAAGACTACACTAATAGGCTCACTAAATATATAGCATACTATTGAAGAAATAGCAGATGATGAAGTGCTACTGATTGTTAACCCGGGATAGTTGGAAAGCTTATATTCAGCTGTTTACATTCATACTATCTTTATATTTCATCAACAAGACAAAACAAAAATGACCTCAATGAATTGCAATAAATAAGAGATTTAGTTACTTGGAGTTAGAACTTAGAACCATTAATAGATATTCCAGGAGCTTTCAGAATAATAATTAATTCTACAACTACATCAAATGTATTCATCCAATCCTTCAAGCAGCGTTTCATCCAAGGTGATAAACAGTCAAAAATGAGACAAAAGAAAAATTAATCTTTTTACAAACAATTAAACTTGGCCTGTACAGGGATAGAACCTGTGACCTTGGTGTTATTAGCACCACGCTCTAACCATCTGAGCTAACAGGCCTTTTTGCACAAATTCCTGGAGGTCCAGCATATGAAGAAGTGCTAATGATAGTTAACCCGGGAGATTTGGAAAGCTTAATTTCAGAGGTTTACCATGAAGTTATAAATATATAATATCAACATGAAGAAACTAATATGACTTTAAAATAATTACAATACAAAAGAGATGTTCATACTTAGTGTTAGAACTTAGAACCATTAATGTTTTTTCCATGTGTTTTAGCAATAAATAACAATTCATCACCTATATGCAATTGATTCATTTAATCATTCTATCAGCTTCCCCTCAAAGAAAATATAGAGATACGCATGATACCGAAGAAAATACATCTATTTTCAACATTAAAGGAGCATCAAGTATTGGCTAGGAGATTGATTGAAAGGTGTCCTTGGCATTTTTACCTTTATGCTCTAAAGACTAAACTAATAGGCTCACTAAATATATAGCATACTATTGAAGAAATAGCAGATGATGAAGTGCTACCGATTGTTAACCCCGGATAGTTGGAAAGCTTATATTCAGCTGTTTACATTCATACTATCTTTATATTTCATCAACAAGACAAAACAAAAATGACCTCAATAAATTGCAATAAATAAGAGATTTAGTTACTTGGCGTTAGAACTTAGAACCATTAATAGATATTTCAGGAGCTTTCAGAATAATAATTAATTCTACAACTATATCAAATGTATTCATCCAATCCTCCAAGCAGCGTTTGATCCAAGGTGATAAACAGTCAAAAATGAGACACAAGAAAAATTAATCTTTTTTCAAACAATTAAACTTGGCCTGTACAGGGATCGAACCTGTGACCTTGGCGTTTTTGGCACCACGCTCTATCCATCTGAGCTAACAGGCGGTTTTGCACAATTTCCTGGAAGTCCAGCATATGAAGAAGTGCTAATGATAGTTAACCCGGGAGATTTGGAAAGCTTAATTTCAGAGGTTTACCATGAAGTTATAAATATATAATATCAACATGAAGAAACTAATATGACTTTAAAAAAATTACAATACAAAAGAGATGTTCATACTTAGTGTTAAAACTTAGAACCATTAATGTTTTTTCCATGTGTTTTAGCAATAAATAACAATTCATCACCTATATGCAATTGATTCATTTAATCATTCTATCAGCTTCCCCTCAAAGGAAATATAGAGATACACATGATACAGAAGAAAATACATCTATTTTCAACATTAAAGCATCAAGTATTGGCTTGGAGACTGATGAAAATATGTCCTTGGCATTTTTAACTTTTTGCTCTAAAGACTAAACTAATAGGCTCACTAAATATATAGCATACTATTGAAGAAATAGCAGATGATGAAGTGCTACTTATTGTTAACCCGGGATAGTTGGAAAGCTTATATTCAGCTGTTTACATTCATACTATCTTTATATTTCATCAACAAGATAAAACAAAAATGACCTCAATGAATTGCAATAAATAAGAGATTTAGTTACTTGGAGTTAGAACTTAGAACCATTAATAGATATTCCAGGAGCTTTCAGAATAATAATTAATTCTACAACTATATCAAATGTATTCATCCAATCCTTCAAGCAGTGTTTGATCCAAGGTGATAAACAGTCAAAAATGAGACACAAGAAAAATTACTCTTTTTTCAAACAATTAAACTTGGCCTGTACAGGGAACGAACCTGTGACCTTGGCGTTATTAGCACCACGCTCTAACCATCTGAGCTAACAGGCCATTTTGCACAAATTCCTGGAAGTCCAGCATGTGAAGAAGTGCTAATGATAGTTAACCCGGGAGATTTGGAAAGCTTAATTTCAGAGGTTTACCATGAAATTATAAATATATAATATCAACATGAAGAAACTAATATGACTTTAAAAAAATTACAATACAAAAGAGATTTTCATACTCAGTGTTAGAACTTAGAACCATTAATGTTTTTTTCCATGTGTTTTAGCAATAAATAACAATTCATCACCTATATGCAATTGATTCATCTAATCATTCTATCAGCTTCCCCTCAAAGGAAATATAGACATACACATGATACAGAAGAAAATACATCTATTTTCAACATTAAAGGATCATCAAGTATTGGCTTGGAGACTGATTGAAGGTATGTCCTTGGCATTTTTAACTTTATGCTCTAAAGACTAAACTAATAGGCTCAATAAATATATAGCATACCGTTGAAGAAATAGCAGATGATGAAGTGCTATCGATTGTTAACCCGGGATAGTTGGAAAGCTTATATTCAGCTGTTTACATTCATACTATCTTTATATTTCATCAACAAGACAAAACAAAAATGACCTCAATAAATTGCAATAAATAGAAGATTTAGTTACTTGGCGTTTGAACTTAGAACCATTAATAGATATTCCAGGAGCTTTCAGAATAATAATTAATTCTACAACTATATCAAATGTATTCATCCAATCCTTCAAGCAGCGTTTGATCCAAGGTGAAAAACAGTCAAGAATGAAACACAAGAAAAATTTATCTTTTTTCAAACAATTAAACTCGGCCTGTACAGGGATCGAACCTGTGACCTTGGCGTTATTAGCACCACGCTCTAACCATCTGAGCTAACAGGCCGTTTTGCACAATTTCCTGGAAGTCCAGCATATGAAGAAGTGCTAATGATAGTTAACCAGGGAGATTTGGAAAGCTTAATTTCAGAGGTTTACCATGAAGTTATAAATATATAATATCAACATGAAGAAACTAATATGACTTTAAAAAAATTACAATACAAAAGAGATGTTCATACTTAGTGTTAGAACTTAGAACCATTAATGTTTTTTCCATGTGTTTTAGCAATAAATAACAATTCATCACCTATATGCAATTGATTCATTTAATCATTCTATCAGCTTCCCCTCAAAGGAAATATAGAGATACACATGATACAGAAGAAAATACATCTATTTTCAACATTAAAGGAGCATCAAGTATTGGCTTGGAGACTGATTGAAAATATGTCCTTGGCATTTTTAACTTTTTGCTCTAAAGACTACACTAATAGGCTCACTAAATATATAGCATACTATTGAAGAAATAGCAGATGATGAAGTGCTACCGATTGTTAGCCCGGGATAGTTGGAAAGCTTATATTCAGCTGTTTACATTCATACTATCTTTATATTTCATCAACAAGACAAAACAAAAATGACCTCAATAAATTGCAATAAATAAGAGATTTAGTTACTTGGAGTTAGAACTTAGAACCATTAATAGATATTCCAGGAGCTTTCAGAATAATAATTAATTCTACAACTATATCAAATGTATTCATCCAATCCTTCAAGCAGTGTTTGATCCAAGGTGATAAACAGTCAAAAATGAGACAAAATATAAACTACTCTTTTTTCAAACAATTATACTTGGCCTGTACAGGGATCGAACCTGTGACCTTGGTGTTATTAGCACCACGCTCTAACCATCTGAGCTAACAAGCCATTTTGCACAAATCCCTGGAAGTCCAGCATGTGAAGAAGTGCTAATGATAGTTAACCCGGGAGATTTGGAAAGCTTAATTTCAGAGGTTTACCATGGAATTATAAATATATAATATCAACATGAAGAAACTAATATGACTTTAAAAAAATTACGATACAAAAGAGATTTTCATACTTAGTGTTAGAACTTAGAACCATTAATGTTTTTTCCATGTGTTTTAGCAATAAATAACAATTCATCACCTAAATGCAATTGATTCAACTAATCGTTCTATCAGCTTCCCCTCAAAGGAAATATAGACATACACATGATACAGAAGAAAATACATCTATTTTCAACATTAAAGGAGCATCAAGTATTGGCTTGGAGACTGATTGAAGGTATGTCCTTGGCATTTTTAACTGTATGCTCTAAAGACTAAACTAATAGGCTCAAAAAATATATAGCATACCATTGAAGAAATAGCAGATGATGAAGTGCTACTGATTGTTAACCCGGGATAATTGGAAAGCTTATATTCAGCTGTTTACATTCATACTATCTTTATATTTCATCAACAAGACAAAACAAAAATGACCTCAATAAATTGCAATAAATAAGAGTTTAAGTTACTTGGCGTTAGAACTTAGAACCATTAATAGATATTCCAGGAGCTTTCAGAATAATAATTAATTCTACAACTATATCAAATGTATTTATCCAATCCTTCAAGCAGTGTTTGATCCAAGGTGATAAACAGTCAAAAATGAGACACAAGAAAAATTAATCTTTTTTCAAACAATTAAACTTGGCCTGTACAGGGATCGAACCTGTGACCTTGGCGTTATTAGCTCCACGCTCTAACCATCTGAGCTAACAGGCCGTTTTGCACAATTTCCTGGAAGTCCAGCATATGAAGAAGTGCTAATGATAGTTAACCTGGGAGATTTGGAAAGCTTAATTTCAGAGGTTTACCATGAAGTTATAAATATATAATATCAACATCAAGAAACTAAAATGACTTTAAAAAAATTACAATACAAAAGAGATGTTCATACTTAGTGTTAGAACTTAGAACCATTAATGTTTTTTCCATGTGTTTTAGCAATAAATAACAATTCATCACCTATATCCAATTGATTCATTTAATCATTCTATCAGCTTCCCCTCAAAGGAAATATAGAGATACACATGATACAGAAGAAAATACATCTATTTTCAACATTAAAGGAGCATCAAGTATTGGCTTGGAGACTGATTGAAAATATGTCCTTGGCATTTTTAACTTTTTGCTCTAAAGACTAAACTAATAGGCTCACTAAATATATAGCATACTATTGAAGAAATAGCAGATGATGAAGTGCTACCGATTGTTAACCCGGGATAGTTGGAAAGCTTATATTCAGCTGTTTACATTCATACTATCTTTATATTTCATCAACAAGACAAAACAAAAATGACCTCAATGAATTGCAATAAATAAGAGATTTAGTTACTTGGAGTTAGAACTTAGAACCATTAATAGATATTCCAGGAGCTTTCAGAATAATAATTAATTCTACAACTATATCAAATGTATTCATCCAATCCTTCAAGCAGTGTTTGATCCACGGTGATAAACAGTCAAAAAGGAGACACAAGAAAAATTAATCTATTTTCAAACAATTAAACTTGGCCTGTACAGGGATCTAACCTGTGACCTTGGCGTTATTAGCACCAAGCTCTAACAATCTGAGCTAACAAGCCATTTTGCCCAAATTCCTGGAAGTCCAGCATGTGAAGAACTGCTAATGATAGTTAACCCGGGAGATTTGGATAGCTGAATTTCAGAGGTTTACCATGAAATTATAAATATATAATATCAACATGAAGAAACTAATATGACTTTAAAAAAATTACAATACAAAAGAGATTTTCATATTTAGTGTTAGTACTTAGAACCATTAATGTTTTTTCCATGTGTTTTAGCAATAAATAACAATTCATCACCTATATGCAATTGATTCATCTAATCGTTCTATCAGCTTCCCCTCAAAGGAAATATAGACATACACATGATACAGAAGAAAATACATCTATTTTCAACATTAAAGGAGCATCAAGTATTGGCTTGGAGACTGATTGAAGGTATGTCCTTGGCATTTTTAACTTTATGCTCTAAAGACTAAACTAATAGGCTCAATAAATATATAGCATACCATTGAAGAAATAGCAGATGATGAAGTGCTATTGATTGTTAACCCGGGATAGTTGGAAAGCTTATATTCAGCTGTTTACATTCATACTATCTTTATATTTCATCAACAAGACAAAACAAAAATGACCTCAATATATTGCAATAAATAAGAGTTTAAGTTACTTGGCGTTAGAACTTAGAACCATTAAAAGATATTCCAGGAGCTTTCAGAATAATAATTAATTCTACAACTATATCAAATGTATTTATCCAATCCTTCAAGCAGTGTTTGATCCAAGGTGATAAACAGTCAAAAATGAGACAAAAGAAAAATTAATCTTTTTTCAAACAATTAAACTTGGCCTGTACAGGGATCGAACCTGTGACCTTGGCGTTATTAGCACCACACTCTAACCATCTGAGCTAACAGGCCGTTTTGCACAATTTCCTGGAAGTCCAGCATATGAAGAAGTGCTAATGATAGTTAACCCGGGAGATTTGGAAAGCTTAATTTCAGAGGTTTACCATGAAGTTATAAATATATAATATCAACATGAAGAAACTAATATGACTTTAAAAAAATTACAATACAAAAGAGATGTTCATACTTAGTGTTAAAACTTAGAACCATTAATGTTTTTTCCATGTGTTTTAGCAATAAATAACAATTCATCACCTATATGCAATTGATTCATTTAATCATTCTATCAGCTTCCCCTCAAAGGAAATATAGAGATACACATGATACAGAAGAAAATACATCTATTTTCAACATTAAAGCATCAAGTATTGGCTTGGAGACTGATGAAAATATGTCCTTGGCATTTTTAACTTTTTGCTCTAAAGACTAAACTAATAGGCTCACTAAATATATAGCATACTATTGAAGAAATAGCAGATGATGAAGTGCTACCGATTGTTAACCCGGGATAGTTGGAAAGCTTATATTCAGCTGTTTACATTCATACTATCTTTATATTTCATCAACAAGACAAAACAAAATGACCTCAATAAATTGCAATAAATAAGAGATTTAGTTACTTGGCGTTAGAACTTAGAACCATTAATAGATATTTCAGGAGCTTTCAGAATAATAATTATTTCTACAACTATATCAAATGTATTCATCCAATCCTCCAAGCAGCATTTGATCCAAGGTGATAAACAGTCAAAAATGAGACTCAAGAAAAATTAATCTTTTTTCAAACAATTAAACTTGGCCTGTACAGGGATCGAACCTGTGACCTCGGCGTTATTAGCACCACGCTCTATCCATCTGAGCTAACAGGCCATTTTGCATAAACTCCTGGAAGTCCAGCATGTGAAGAACTGCTAATGATAGTTAACCCGGGAGATTTGGATAGCTGAATTTCAGAGGTTTACCATGAAATTATAAATATATAATATCAACATGAAGAAACTAATATGACTTTAAAAAAATTACAATACAAAAGAGATTTTCATACTCAGTGTTAGAACTTAGAACCATTAATGTTTTTTTCCATGTGTTTTAGCAATAAATAACAATTCATCACCTATATGCAATTGATTCATCTAATCATTCTATCAGCTTCCCCTCAAAGGAAATATAGACATACACATGATACAGAAGAAAATACATCTATTTTCAACATTAAAGGAGCATCAAGTATTGGCTTGGAGACTGATTGAAGGTATGTCCTTGGCATTTTTAACTTTATGCTTTAAAGACTAAACTAATAGGCTCAATAAATATATAGCATACCGTTGAAGAAATAGCAGATGATGAAGTGCTATCGATTGTTAACCCGGGATAGTTGGAAAGCTTATATTCAGCTGTTTACATTCATACTATCTTTATATTTCATCAACAAGACAAAACAAAAATGACCTCAATAAATTGCAATAAATAGAAGATTTAGTTACTTGGCGTTTGAACTTAGAACCATTAATAGATATTCCAGGAGCTTTCAGAATAATAATTAATTCTACAACTATATCAAATGTATTCATCCAATCCTTCAAGCAGCGTTTGATCCAAGGTGATAAACAGTCAAGAATGAAACACAAGAAAAATTAATCTTTTTTCAAACAATTAAACTTGGCCTGTACAGGGATCGAACCTGTGACCTTGGTGTTATTAGCACCACGCTCTAAACATCTGAGCTAACAAGCCGTTTTGCCCAAGTTCCTGGAAGTCCAGCATGTGAAGAACTGCTAATGATAGTTAACCCGGGAGATTTGGATAGCTGAATTTCAGAGGTTTACCATGAAATTATAAATATATAATATCAACATGAAGAAACTAATATGACTTTAAAAAAATTACAATACAAAAGAGATTTTCATACTTAGTGTTAGAACTTAGAACCATTAAACTTTTTTCCATGTGTTTTAGCAATAAATAACAATTCATCACCTATATGCAATTGATTCATCTAATCGTTCTATCAGCTTCCCCTGAAAGGAAATATAGACATAGACATGATACAGAAGAAAATACATCTATTTTCAACATTAAAAGAGCATCAAGTATTGGCTTGGAGACTGATTGAAGGTATGTCCTTGGCATTTTTAACTTTATGCTCTAAAGACTAAACTAATAGGCTCAATAAATATATAGCATACCATTGAAGAAATAGCAGATGATGAAGTGCTATTGATTGTTAACCCGGGATAGATGGAAAGCTTATATTCAGCTGTTTACATTCATACTATCTTTATATTTTATCAACAAGACAAAACAAAAATGACCTCAATAAATTGCAATAAATAAGAGTTTAAGTTACTTGGCGTTAGAACTTAGAACCATTAATAGATATTCCAGGAGCTTTCAGAATAATAATTAATTCTACAACTATATCAAATGTATTTATCCAATCCTTCAAGCAGTGTTTGATCCAAGGTGATAAACAGTCAAAAATGAGACACAAGAAAAATTAATCTTTTTTCAAACAATTAAACTTGGCATGTACAGGGATCGAACCTGTGACCTTGGCGTTATTAGCACCACGCTCTAACCATCTGAGCTAACAGGCCGTTTTGCACAATTTCCTGGAAGTCCAGCATATGAAGAAGTGCTAATGATAGTTAACCTGGGAGATTTGGAAAGTTTAATTTCAGAGGTTTACCATGAAGTTATAAATATATAATATCAACATGAAGAAACTAATATGACTTTAAAAAAATTACAATACAAAAGAGATGTTCATACTTAGTGTTAGAACTTAGAACCATTAATGTTTTTTCCATGTGTTTTAGCAATAAATAACAATTCATCACCTATATGCAATTGATTCATTTAATCATTCTATCAGCTTCCCCTCAAAGGAAATATAGAGATACACATGATACAGAAGAAAATACATCTATTTTCAACATTAAAGGAGCATCAAGTATTGGCTTGGAGACTGATTGAAAATATGTCCTTGGCATTTTTAACTTTTTGCTCTAAAGACTACACTAATAGGCTCACTAAATATATAGCATACTATTGAAGAAATAGCAGATGATGAAGTGCTACCGATTGTTAACCCGGGATAGTTGGAAAGCTTATATTCAGCTGTTTACATTCATACTATCTTTATATTTCATCAACAAGACAAAACAAAAATGACCTCAATGAATTGCAATAAATAAGAGATTTAGTTACTTGGAGTTAGAACTTAGAACCATTAATAGATATTCCAGGAGCTTTCAGAATAATAATTAATTCTACAACTATATCAAATGTATTCATCCAATCCTTCAAGCAGCGTTTCATCCAAGGTGATAAACAGTCAAAAATGAGGCAAAAGAAAAATTAATCTTTTTACAAACAATTAAACTTGGCCTGTACAGGGATAGAACCTGTGACCTTGGTGTTATTAGCACCACGCTCTAACCATCTGAGCTAACAGGCCGTTTTGCACAAATTCCTGGAGGTCCAGCATATGAAGAAGTGCTAATGATAGTTAACCCGGGAGATTTGGAAAGCTTAATTTCAGAGGTTTACCATGAAGTTATAAATATATAATATCAACATGAAGAAACTAATATGACTTTAAAATAATTACAATACAAAAGAGATGTTCATACTTAGTGTTAGAACTTAGAACCATTAATGTTTTTTCCATGTGTTTTAGCAATAAATAACAATTCATCACCTATATGCAATTGATTCATTTAATCATTCTATCAGCTTCCCCTCAAAGAAAATATAAAGATACACATGATACAGAAGAAAATACATCTATTTTCAACATTAAAGGAGCATCAAGTATTGGCTAGGAGATTGTTTGAAAGGTGTCCTTGGCATTTTTAACTTTATGCTCTAAAGACTAAACTAATAGGCTCACTAAATATATAGCATACTATTGAAGAAATAGCAGATGATGAAGTGCTACCGATTGTTAACCCGGGATAGTTGGAAAGCTTATATTCAGCTGTTTACATTCATACTATCTTTATATTTCATCAACAAGACAAAACAAAAATGACCTCAATATATTGCAATAAATAAGAGATTTAGTTACTTGGCGTTAGAACTTAGAACCATTAATAGATATTTCAGGAGCTTTCAGAATAATAATTAATTCTACAACTATATCGAATGTATTCATCCAATCCTCCAAGCAGCGTTTGATCCAAGGTGATAAACAGTCAAAAATGAGACACAAGAAAAATTAATCTTTTTTCAAACAATTAAACTTGGCCTGTACAGGGATCGAACCTGTGACCTTGGCGTTATTAGCACCACGCTCTATCCATCTGAGCTAACAGGCCATTTTGCACAAACTCCTGGAAGTCCAGCATATGAAGAAGTGCTAATGATAGTTAACCCGGGAGATTTGGAAAGCTTAATTTCAGAGGTTTACCATGAACTTATAAATATATATTTTCAACATGAAGAAACTAATATGACTTTAAAAAAATTACAATACAAAAGAGATTTTCATACTTAGTGTTAGAAATTAGAACCATTAATGTTTTTTCCATGTGTTTTAGCAATAAATAACAATTCATCACCTATATGCAATTGATTCAACTAATCGTTCTATCAGCTTCCCCTCAAAGGAAATATAGACATACACATGATACAGAAGAAAATACATCTATTTTCAACATTAAAAGAGCATCAAGTATGGGCTTGGAGACTGATTGGAGGTATGTCCTTGGCATTTTTAACTTTATGCTCTAAAGACTAAACTAATAGGCTCAATAAATATATAGCATACCATTGAAGAAATAGCAGATGATGAAGTGCTATCGATTGTTAACCCGGGATAGTTGGAAAGCTTAAATTCAGCTGTTTACATTCATACTATCTTTATATTTCATCAACAAGACAAAACAAAAATGTCCTCAATAATTTGCAATAAATAAGAGTTTAAGTTACTTGGCGTTAGAACTTAGAACCATTAATAGATATTCCAGGAGCTTTCAGAATAATAATTAATTCTACAACTATATCAAATGTATTTATCCAATCCTTCAAGCAGTGTTTGATCCAAGGTGATAAACAGTCAAAAATGCGACACAAGAAAAATTAATCTTTTTTCAAACAATTAAACTTGGCCTGTACAGGGATCGAACCTGTGACCTTGGCGTTATTAGCACCAAGCTCTAACCATCTGAGCTAACAGGCCGTTTTGCACAATTTCCTGGAAGTCCAGCATATGAAGGAGTGCTAATGATAGTTAACCCGGGAGATTTGGAAAGCTTAATTTCAGAGGTTTACCATGAAGTTATAAATATATAATATCAACATGAAGAAACTAATATGACTTAAAAAAAATTACAATACAAAAGAGATGTTCATACTTAGTGTTAGAACTTAGAACCATTAATGTTTTTTCCATGTGTTTTAGCAATAAATAACAATTCATCACCTATATGCAATTGATTCATTTAATCATTCTATCAGCTTCCCCTCAAAGGAAATATAGAGATACACATGATACAGAAGAAAATACATCTATTTTCAACATTAAAGGAGCATCAAGTATTGGCTTGGAGACTGATTGAAAATATGTCCTTGCCATTTTTAACTTTTTGCTCTAAAGACTAAACTAATAGGCTCACTAAATATATAGCATACTATTGAAGAAATAGCAGATGATGAAGTGCTACCGATTGTTAACCCAGGATAGTTGGAAAGCTTATATTCAGCTGTTTACATTCATACTATCTTTATATTTCATCAACAAGACAAAACAAAAATTACCTCAATAAATTGCAATTAATAAGAGATTAAGTTACTTAGCGTTAGAACTTAGAACCATTAATAGATATTCCAGGAGCTTTCAGAATAATAATTAATTCTACAACTATATCAAATGTATTTATCCAATCCTTCAAGCAGTGTTTGATCCAAGGTGATAAACAGTCAAAAATGAGACACAAGAAAAATTAATCTTTTTTCAAACAATTAAACTTGGCCTGTACAGGGATCGAACCTGTGACCTTGGCGTTATTAGCACCACGCTCTAACCATCTGAGCTAATTTGATTTGGAAAGCTTAATTTCAGAGGTTTACCATGAAGTTATAAATATATAATATCAACATGAAGAAACTAATATGACTTTAAAATAATTACAATACAAAAGAGATGTTCATACTTAGTGTTAGAACTTAGAACCATTAATGTTTTTTCCATGTGTTTTAGCAATAAATAACAATTCATCACCTATATGCAATTGATTTATTTAATCATTCTATCAGCTTCCCCTCAAAGAAAATATAAAGATACACATGATACAGAAGAAAATACATCTATTTTCAACATTAAAGGAGCATCAAGTATTGGCTAGGAGATTGATTGAAAGTATGTCCTTGCCATTTTTAACTTTATGCTCTAAAGACTAAACTAATAGGCTCACTAAATATATAGCATACTATTGAAGAAATAGCAGATGATGAAGTGCTACCGATTGTTAACCCGGGATAGTTGGAAAGCTTATATTCAGCTGTTTACATTCATACTATCTTTATATTTCATCAACAAGACAAAACAAAAATGACCTCAATAAATTGCAATAAATAAGAGATTTAGTTACTTGGCGTAAGAACTTAGAACCATTAATAGATATTTCAGGAGCTTTCAGAATAATAATTAATTCTACAATTATATCAAATGTATTCATCCAATCCTCCAAGCAGCGTTTGATCCAAGGTGATAAACAGTCAAAAATGAGACACAAGAAAAATTAATCTTTTTTCAAACAATTAAACTTGGCCTGTACAGGGATCGAACCTGTGACCTTGGCGTTATTAGCACCACGCTCTATCCATCTGAGCTAACAGGCCATTTTGCATAAACTCCTGGAAGTCCAGCATATGAAGAAGTGCTAATGATAGTTAACCCGGGAGATTTGGAAAGCTTAATTTCAGAGGTTTACCATGAACTTATAAATATATATTTTCAACATGAAGAAACTAATATGACTTTAAAAAAATTACAATACAAAAGAGATTTTCATACTTATTGTTAGAACTTAGAACCATTAATGTTTTTTCCATGTGTTTTAGCAATAAATAACAATTCATCACCTATATGCAATTGATTCAACTAATCGTTCTATCAGCTTCCCCTCAAAGGAAATATAGACATACACATGATACAGAAGAAAATACATCTATTTTCAACATTAAAAGAGCATCAAGTATTGGCTTGGAGACTGATTGGAGGTATGTCCTTGGCATTTTTAACTTTATGCTCTAAAGACTAAACTAATAGGCTCAATAAATATATAGCATACCATTGAAGAAATAGCAGATGATGAAGTGCTATCGATTGTTAACCCGGGATAGTTGTAAAGCTTATATTCAGCTGTTTACATTCATACTATCTTTATATTTCATCAACAAGACAAAACAAAAATGACCTCAATAAATTGCAATAAATAAGAGTTTAAGTTACTTGGCGTTAGAACTTAGAACCATTAATAGATATTCCAGGAGCTTTCAGAATAATAATTAATTCTACAACTATATCAAATGTATTTATCCAATCCTTCAAGCAGTGTTTGATCCAAGGTGATAAACAGTCAAAAATGCAACACAAGAAAAATTAATCTTTTTTCAAACAATTAAACTTGGCCTGTACAGGGATCGAACCTGTGACCTTGGCGTTATTAGCACCACGCTCTAACCATCTGAGCTAACAGGCCGTTTTGCACAATTTCCTGGAAGTCCAGCATATGAAGAAGTGCTAATGATAGTTAACCTGGGAGATTTGGAAAGCTTAATTTCAGAGGTTTACCATGAAGTTATAAATATATAATATCAACATGAAGAAACTAATATGACTTTAAAAAAATTACAATACAAAAGAGATGTTCATACTTAGTGTTAGAACTTAGAACCATTAATGTTTTTTCCATGTGTTTTAGCAATAAATAATAATTCATCACCTACATGCAATTGATTCATCTAATCATTCTATCAGCTTCCCCTCAAAGGAAATATAGACATACACCGGATACAGAAGAAAATACATCTATTTTCAACATTAAAGGAGCATCAAGTATTGGCTTGGAGACTGATTGAAAGTATGTCCTTGGCATGTTTAACTTTATGCTCTAAAGACTAAACTAATAGGCTCACTAAATATATAGCATACTATTGAAGAAATAGCAGATGATGAAGTGCTACTGATTGTTAACCCGGGATAGTTGGAAAGCTTATATTCAGCTGTTTACATTCATACTATCTTTATATTTCATCAACAAGACAAAACAAAAATGACCTCAATGAATTGCAATAAATAAGAGATTTAGTTACTTGGCGTTAGAACTTAGACTCATTATTAGATATTCCAGGAGCTTTCAGAATAATAATTAATTCTACAACTATATGAAATATATTCATCCAATCCTTCAAGCTCCGTTTGATCCAAGGTGATAAACAGTCAAAAATGAGACACAAGAAAAATGTATATTTTTACAAACAATTAAACTTGGCCTGTACAGGGATCGAACCTGTGACCTTGGCGTTATTAGCACCACACTCTAACCATCTGAGCTAACAGGCCGTTTTGCATGAATTGCTTGAAGTCCAGCATATAATGAAGTGCTAATGATAGTTAACCCGGGAGATTTGGAAAGCTTAATTTCAGAGGTTTACCATGAAGTTATAAATATATAATATCAACATGAAGAAACTAATATGACTTTAAAAAAATTACAATACAAAAGAGATTTTCATACTTAGTGTTAGAACTTAGAACCATTAATGTTTTTTCCATGTGTTTTAGCAATAAATAACAATTCATCACCTATATGCAATTGATTCATTTAATCATTCTATCAGCTTCCCCTCAAAGGAAATATAGAGATACACATGATACAGAAGAAAATACATCAATTTTCAACATTAAAGGAGCATCAAGTATTGGCTTGGAGACTGATTGAAAATATGTCCTTGGCATTTTTAACTTTTTGCTCTAAAGACTACACTAATAGGCTCACTAAATATATAGCATACTATTGAAGAAATAGCAGATGATGAAGTGCTACCGATTGTTAACCCGGGATAGTTGGAAAGCTTATATTCAGCTGTTTACATTCATACTATCTTTATATTTCATCAACAAGACAAAACAAAAATGACCTCAATGAATTGCAATAAATAAGAGATTTAGTTACTTGACGTTAGAACTTAGAACCATTAATAGATATTGCAGGAGCTTTCAGAATAATAATTAATTCTACAACTATATCAAATGTATTCATCCAATCCTTCAAGCAGCGTTTCATCCAAGGTGATAAACAGTCAAAAATGAGACAAAAGAAAAATTAATCTTTTTACAAACAATTAAACTTGGCCTGTACAGGGATAGAACCTGTGACCTTGGTGTTATTAGCACCACGCTCTAACCATCTGAGCTAACAGGCCGTTTTGCACAAATTCCTGGAGGTCCAGCATATGAAGAAGTGCTAATGATAGTTAACCCGGGAGATTTGGAAAGCTTAATTTCAGAGGTTTACCATGAAGTTATAAATATATAATATCAACATGAAGAAACTAATATGACTTTAAAAAAATTACAATACAAAAGAGATTTTCATACTTAGTGTTAGAACTTAAAACCATTAAACTTTTTTCCATGTGTTTTAGCAATAAATAACAATTCATCACCTATATGCAATTGATTCATCTAATCGTTCTATCAGCTTCCCCTGAAAGGAAATATAGACATACACATGATACAGAAGAAAATACATCTATTTTCAACATTAAAGGAGCATCAAGTATTGGCTTGGAGACTGATTGAAGGTATGTCCTTGGCATTTTTAACTTTATGCTTTAAAGACTAAACTAATAGGCTCAAAAAATATATAGCATACCGTTGAAGAAATAGCAGATGATGAAGTGCTATCGATTGTTAACCCGGGATAGTTGGAAAGCTTATATTCAGCTGTTTACATTCATACTATCTTTATATTTCATCAACAAGACAAAACAAAAATGACCTCAATAAATTGCAATAAATAGAAGATTTAGTTACTTGGCGTTTGAACTTAGAACCATTAATAGATATTCCAGGAGCTTTCAGAATAATAATTAATTCTACAACTATATCAAATGTATTCATCCAATCCTTCAAGCAGCGTTTGATCCAAGGTGATAAACAGTCAAGAATGAAACACAAGAAAAATTAATCTTTTTTCAAACAATTAAACTTGGCCTGTACAGGGATCGAACCTGTGACCTTGGCGTTATTAGCACCACGCTCTAAACATCTGAGCTAACAAGCCGTTTTGCCCAAATTCCTGGAAGTCCAGCATGTGAAGAACTGCTAATGATAGTTAACCCGGGAGATTTGGATAGCTGAATTTCAGAGGTTTACCATGAAATTATAAATATATAATATCAACATGAAGAAACTAATATGACTTTAAAAAAATTACAATACAAAAGAGATTTTCATACTTAGTGTTAGAACTTAAAACCATTAAACTTTTTTCCATGTGTTTTAGCAATAAATAACAATTCATCACCTATATGCAATTGATTCATCTAATCGTTCTATCAGCTTCCCCTGAAAGGAAATATAGACATACACATGATACAGAAGAAA
The DNA here is from genome assembly GCF_964263255.1 of Lissotriton vulgaris. NCBI lineage: Eukaryota > Metazoa > Chordata > Amphibia > Caudata > Salamandridae > Lissotriton > Lissotriton vulgaris. The sequence goes on from NC_141700.1 coordinate 445,448,297, forward strand.
ATACATCTATTTTCAACATTAAAGGAGCATCAAGTATTGGCTTGGAGACTGATTGAAGGTATGTCCTTGGCATTTTTAACTTTATGCTCTAAAGACTAAACTAATAGGCTCAATAAATATATAGCATACCATTGAAGAAATAGCAGATGATGAAGTGCTATTGATTGTTAACCCGGGATAGTTGGAAAGCTTATATTCAGCTGTTTACATTCATACTATCTTTATATTTTATCAACAAGACAAAACAAAAATGACCTCAATAAATTGCAATAAATAAGAGTTTAAGTTACTTGGCGTTAGAACTTAGAACCATTAATAGATATTCCAGGAGCTTTCAGAATAATAATTAATTCTACAACTATATCAAATGTATTTATCCAATCCTTCAAGCAGTGTTTGATCCAAGGTGATAAACAGTCAAAAATGAGACACAAGAAAAATTAATCTTTTTTCAAACAATTAAACTTGGCATGTACAGGGATCGAACCTGTGACCTTGGCGTTATTAGCACCACGCTCTAACCATCTGAGCTAACAGGCCGTTTTGCACAATTTCCTGGAAGTCCAGCATATGAAGAAGTGCTAATGATAGTTAACCTGGGAGATTTGGAAAGTTTAATTTCAGAGGTTTACCATGAAGTTATAAATATATAATATCAACATGAAGAAACTAATATGACTTTAAAAAAATTACAATACAAAAGAGATGTTCATACTTAGTGTTAGAACTTAGAACCATTAATGTTTTTTCCATGTGTTTTAGCAATAAATAACAATTCATCACCTATATGCATTTGATTCATTTAATCATTCTATCAGCTTCCCCTCAAAGGAAATATAGAGATACACATGATACAGAAGAAAATACATCTATTTTCAACATTAAAGGAGCATCAAGTATTGGCTTGGAGACTGATTGAAAATACGTCCTTGGCATTTTTAACTTTTTGCTCTAAAGACTACACTAATAGGCTCACTAAATATATAGCATACTATTGAAGAAATAGCAGATGATGAAGTGCTACCGATTGTTAACCCGGGATAGTTGGAAAGCTTATATTCAGCTGTTTACATTCATACTATCTTTATATTTCATCAACAAGACAAAACAAAAATGACCTCAATGAATTGCAATAAATAAGAGATTTAGTTACTTGGAGTTAGAACTTAGAACCATTAATAGATATTCCAGGAGCTTTCATAATAATAATTAATTCTACAACTATATCAAATGTATTCATCCAATCCTTCAAGCAGCGTTTCATCCAAGGTGATAAACAGTCAAAAATGAGGCAAAAGAAAAATTAATCTTTTTACAAACAATTAAACTTGGCCTGTACAGGGATAGAACCTGTGACCTTGGTGTTATTAGCACCACGCTCTAACCATCTGAGCTAACAGGCCGTTTTGCACAAATTCCTGGAGGTCCAGCATATGAAGAAGTGCTAATGATAGTTAACCCGGGAGATTTGGAAAGCTTAATTTCAGAGGTTTACCATGAAGTTATAAATATATAATATCAACATGAAGAAACTAATATGACTTTAAAATAATTACAATACAAAAGAGATGTTCATACTTAGTGTTAGAACTTAGAACCATTAATGTTTTTTCCATGTGTTTTAGCAATAAATAACAATTCATCACCTATATGCAATTGATTCATTTAATCATTCTATCAGCTTCCCCTCAAAGAAAATATAAAGATACACATGATACAGAAGAAAATACATCTATTTTCAACATTAAAGGAGCATCAAGTATTGGCTAGGAGATTGATTGAAAGGTGTCCTTGGCATTTTTAACTTTATGCTTTAAAGACTAAACTAATAGGCTCACTAAATATATAGCATACTATTGAAGAAATAGCAGATGATGAAGTGCTACCGATTGTTAACCCGGGATAGTTGGAAAGCTTATATTCAGCTGTTTACATTCATACTATCTTTATATTTCATCAACAAGACAAAACAAAAATGACCTCAATATATTGCAATAAATAAGAGATTTAGTTACTTGGCGTTAAAACTTAGAACCATTAATAGATACTTCAGGAGCTTTCAGAATAATAATTATTTCTACAACTATATCAAATGTATTCATCCAATCCTCCAAGCAGCGTTTGATCCAAGGTGATAAACAGTCAAAAATGAGACACAAGAAAAATTAATCTTTTTTCAAACAATTAAACTTGGCCTGTACAGGGATCGAACCTGTGACCTTGGCGTTATTAGCACCAAGCTCTAACCATCTGAGCTAACAGGCCGTTTTGCACAATTTCCTGGAAGTCCAGCATATGAAGGAGTGCTAATGATAGTTAACCCGGGAGATTTGGAAAGCTTAATTTCAGAGGTTTACCATGAAGTTATAAATATATAATATCAACATGAAGAAACTAATATGACTTTAAAAAAATTACAATACAAAAGAGATGTTCATACTTAGTGTTAGAACTTAGAACCATTAATGTTTTTTCCATGTGTTTTAGCAATAAATAACAATTCATCACCTATATGCAATTGATTCATTTAATCATTCTATCAGCTTCCCTTCAAAGGAAATATAGAGATACACATGATACAGAAGAAAATACATCTATTTTCAACATTAAAGGAGCATCAAGTATTGGCTTGGAGACTGATTGAAAATATGTCCTTGGCATTTTTAACTTTTTGCTCTAAAGACTAAACTAATAGGCTCACTAAATATATAGCATACTATTGAAGAAATAGCAGATGATGAAGTGCTACCGATTGTTAACCCAGGATAGTTGGAAAGCTTATATTCAGCTGTTTACATTCATACTATCTTTATATTTCATCAACAAGACAAAACAAAATTTACCTCAATAAATTGCAATAAATAAGAGATTAAGTTACTTAGCGTTAGAACTTAGAACCATTAATAGATATTCCAGGAGCTTTCAGAATAATAATTAATTCTACAACTATATCAAATGTATTTATCCAATCCTTCAAGCAGTGTTTGATCCAAGGTGATAAACAGTCAAAAATGAGACACAAGAAAAATTAATCTTTTTTCAAGCAATTAAACTTGGCCTGTACAGGGATCGAACCTGTGACCTTGGCGTTATTAGCACCACGCTCTAACCATCTGAGCTAACAGGCCGTTTTGCACAATTTCCTGGAAGTCCAGCATATGAAGAAGTGCTAATGATAGTTAACCCGGGAGATTTGGAAAGCTTAATTTCAGAGGTTTACCATGAAGTTATAAATATATAATATCAACATGAAGAAACTAATATGACTTTAAAAAAATTACAATACAAAAGAGATGTTCATACTTAGTGTTAAAACTTAGAACCATTAATGTTTTTTCCATGTGTTTTAGCAATAAATAACAATTCATCACCTATATGCAATTGATTCATTTAATCATTCTATCAGCTTCCCCTCAAAGGAAATATAGAGATACACATGATACAGAAGAAAATACATCTATTTTCAACATTAAAGGAGCATCAAGTATTGGCTTGGAGACTGATTGAAGGTATGTCCTTGGCATTTTTAACTTTATGCTCTAAAGACTAAACTAATAGGCTCAATAAATATATAGCATACCGTTGAAGAAATAGCAGATGATGAAGTGCTATCGATTGTTAACCCGGGATAGTTGGAAAGCTTATATTCAGCTGTTTACATTCATACTATCTTTATATTTCATCAACAAGACAAAACAAAAATGACCTCAATAAATTGCAATAAATAGAAGATTTAGTTACTTGGCGTTTGAACTTAGAACCATTAATAGATATTCCAGGAGCTTTCAGAATAATAATTAATTCTACAACTATATCAAATGTATTCATCCAATCCTTCAAGCAGCGTTTGATCCAAGGTGAAAAACAGTCAAGAATGAAACACAAGAAAAATTAATCTTTTTTCAAACAATTAAACTCGGCCTGTACAGGGATCGAACCTGTGACCTTGGCGTTATTAGCACCACGCTCTAACCATCTGAGCTAACAGGCCGTTTTGCACAATTTCCTGGAAGTCCAGCATATGAAGAAGTGCTAATGATAGTTAACCAGGGAGATTTGGAAAGCTTAATTTCAGAGGTTTACCATGAAGTTATAAATATATAATATCAACATGAAGAAACTAATATGACTTTAAAAAAATTACAATACAAAAGAGATGTTCATACTTAGTGTTAGAACTTAGAACCATTAATGTTTTTTCCATGTGTTTTAGCAATAAATAACAATTCATCACCTATATGCAATTGATTCATTTAATCATTCTATCAGCTTCCCCTCAAAGGAAATATAGAGATACACATGATACAGAAGAAAATACATCTATTTTCAACATTAAAGGAGCATCAAGTATTGGCTTGGAGACTGATTGAAAATATGTCCTTGGCATTTTTAACTTTTTGCTCTAAAGACTACACTAATAGGCTCACTAAATATATAGCATACTATTGAAGAAATAGCAGATGATGAAGTGCTACCGATTGTTAGCCCGGGATAGTTGGAAAGCTTATATTCAGCTGTTTACATTCATACTATCTTTATATTTCATCAACAAGACAAAACAAAAATGACCTCAATGAATTGCAATAAATAAGAGATTTAGTTACTTGGCGTTAGAACTTAGAACCATTAATAGATATTCCAGGAGCTTTCAGAATAATAATTAATTCTACAACTATATCAAATGTATTCATCCAATCCTTCAAGCAGCATTTCATCCAGGGTGATAAACAGTCAAAAATGAGACAAAAGAAAAACTAATCTTTTTACAAACAATTAAACTTGGCCTGTACAGGGATAGAACCTGTGACCTTGGTGTTATTAGCACCACGCTCTAACCATCTGAGCTAACAGGCTGTTTTGCACAAATTCCTGGAGGTCCAGCATATGAAGAAGTGCTAATGATAGTTAACCCGGGAGATTTGGAAAGCTTAATTTCAGAGGTTTACCATGAAGTTATAAATATATAATATCAACATGAAGAAACTAATATGACTTTAAAATAATTACAATACAAAAGAGATGTTCATACTTAGTGTTAGAACTTAGAACCATTAATGTTTTTCCATGTGTTTTAGCAATAAATAACAATTCATCACCTATATGCAATTGATTCAACTAATCGTTCTATCAGCTTCCCCTCAAAGGAAATATAGACATACACATGATACAGAAGAAAATACATCTATTTTCAACATTAAAGGAGCATCAAGTATTGGCTAGGAGATTGATTGAAAGTATGTCCTTGCCATTTTTAACTTTATGCTCTAAAGACTAAACTAATAGGCTCAATAAATATATAGCATACCATTGAAGAAATAGCAGATGATGAAGTTCTATCGATTGTTAACCCGGGATAGTTGGAAAGATTATATTCAGCTGTTTACATTCATACTATCTTTATATTTCATCAACAAGACAAAACAAAAATGACCTCAATAAATTGCAATAAATAAGAGATTAAGTTACTTGGCGTTAGAACTTAGAACCATTAATAGATATTCCAGGAGCTTTTAGAATAATAATTAATTCTACAACTATATCAAATGTATTTATCCAATCCTTCAAGCAGCGTTTGATCCAAGGTAATAAACAGTCAAGAATGAGACGCAAGAAAAAATTAATCTTTTTTCAAACAATTAAACTTGGCCTGTACAGGGATCGAACCTGTGACCTTGTCGTTATTAGAACCACGCTCTGAACATCTGAGCTAACAGGCCATTTTGCATAAACTCCTGGAAGTCCAGCATATGAAGAAGTGCTAATGATAGTTAACCCGGGAGATTTGGAAAGCTTAATTTCAGAGGTTTACCATGAAATTATAAATATATAATATCAACATGAAGAAACTAATATGACTTTAAAAAAATTACAATACAAAAGAGATTTTCATACTCAGTGTTAGAACTTAGAACCATTAATGTTTTTTTCCATGTGTTTTAGCAATAAATAACAATTCATCACCTATATGCAATTGATTCATCTAATCATTCTATCAGCTCCCCCTCAAAGGAAATATAGACATACACATGATACAGAAGAAAATACATCTATTTTCAACATTAAAGGAGCATCAAGTATTGGCTTGGAGACTGATTGAAGGTATGTCCTTGGCATTTTTAACTTTATGCTCTAAAGACTAAACTAATAGGCTCAATAAATATATAGCATACCATTGAAGAAATAGCAGATGATGAAGTGCTATCGATTGTTAACCCGGGATAGTTGGAAAGCTTATATTCAGCTGTTTACATTCATACTATCTTTATATTTCATCAACAAGACAAAACAAAAATGACCTCAATAAATTGCAATAAATAAGAGATTAAGTTACTTGGCGTTAGAACTTAGAACCATTAATAGATATTCCAGGAGCTTTCAGAATAATAATTAATTCTACAACTATATCAAATGTATTTATCCAATCCTTCAAGCTGTGTTTGATCCAAGGTGACAAACAGTCAAAAATGAGACACAAGAAAAATTAATCTTTTTTCAAACAATTAAACTTGGCCTGTACAGGGATCGAACCTGTGACCTTGGCGTTATTAGCACCACGCTCTAACCATCTGAGCTAACAGGCCATTTTGCACAATTTCCTGGAAGTCCAGCATATGAACAAGTGCTAATGATAGTTAACCCGGGAGATTTGGAAAGCTTAATTTCAGAGGTTTACCATGAAGGTATAAATATATAATATCAACATGAAGAAACTAATATGACTTTAAAAAAATTACAATACAAAAGAGATGTTCATACTTAGTGTTAGAACTTAGAACCATTAATGTTTTTTCCATGTGTTTTAGCAATAAATACCAATTCATCACCTATATGCAATTGATTCATTTAATCATTCTATCAGCTTCCCCTCAAAGGAAATATAGAGATACACATGATACAGAAGAAAATACATCTATTTTCAACATTAAAGGAGCATCAAGTATTGGCTTGGAGACTGATTGAAGGTATGTCCTTGGCATTTTTAACTTTATGCTCTAAAGACTAAACTAATAGGCTCAATAAATATATAGCATACCATTGAAGAAATAGCAGATGATGAAGTGCTATCGATTGTTAACCCGGGATAGTTGGAAAGCTTATATTCAGCTGTTTACATTCATACTATCTTTATATTTCATCAACAAGACAAAACAAAGATGACCTCAATAAATTGCAATAAATAAGAGTTTAAGTTACTTGGCGTTAGAACTTAAAACCATTAATAGATATTCCAGGAGCTTTCAGAATAATAATTAATTCTACAACTATATCAAATGTATTTATCCAATCCTTCAAACAGTGTTTGATCCAAGGTGATAAACAGTCAAAAATGAGACACAAGAAAAATTAATCTTTTTTCAAACAATTAAACTTGGCCTGTACAGGGATCGAACCTGTGACCTTGGCGTTATTAGCACCACGCTCTAACCATCTGAGCTAACAGGCCATTTTGCACAATTTCCTGGAAGTCCAGCATATGAAGAAGTGCTAATGATAGTTAACCTGGGAGATTTGGAAAGCTTAATTTCAGAGGTTTACCATGAAGTTATAAATATATAATATCAACATGAAGAAACTAATATGACTTTAAAAAAATTACAATACAAAAGAGATGTTCATACTTAGTGTTAGAACTTAGAACCATTAATGTTTTTTCCATGTGTTTTAGCAATAAATAACAATTCATCACCTATATGCAATTGATTCATTTAATCATTCTATCAGCTTCCCCTCAAAGGAAATATAGAGATACACATGATACAGAAGAAAATACATCTATTTTCAACATTAAAGGAGCATCAAGTATTGGCTTGGAGACTGATTGAAAATATGTCCTTGGCATTTTTAACTTTTTGCTCTAAAGACTACACTAATAGGCTCACTAAATATATAGCATACTATTGAAGAAATAGCAGATGATGAAGTGCTACCGATTGTTAACCCGGGATAGTTGGAAAGCTTATATTCAGCTGTTTACATTCATACTATCTTTATATTTCATCAACAAGACAAAACAAAAATGACCTCAATGAATTGCAATAAATAAAAGATTTAGTTACTTGGCGTTAGAACTTAGAACCATTAATAGATATTCCAGGAGCTTTCAGAATAATAATTAATTCTACAACTATATCAAATGTATTCATCCAATCCTTCAAGCAGCGTTTCATCCAAGGTGATAAACAGTCAAAAATGAGACAAAAGAAAAATTAATCTTTTTACAAACAAATAAACTTGGCCTGTACAGGGATAGAACCTGTGACCTTGGTGTTATTATCACCACGCTCTAACCATCTGAGCTAACAGGCCATTTTGCCCAAATACCTGGAGGTCCAGCATATGAAGAAGTGCTAATGATAGTTAACCCGGGAGATTTGGAAAGCTTAATTTCAGAGGTTTACCATGAAGTTATAAATATATAATATCAACATGAAGAAACTAATATGACTTTAAAATAATTACAATACAAAAGAGATGTTCATACTTAGTGTTAGAACTTAGAACCATTAATGTTTTTTCCATGTGTTTTAGCAATAAATAACAATTCATCACCTATATGCAATTGATTCATTTAATCATTCTATCAGCTTCCCCTCAAAGGAAATATAGAGATACACATGATACAGAAGAAAATACATCTATTTTCAACATTAAAGGAGCATCAAGTATTGGCTTGGAGACTGATTGAAAGTATGTCCTTGGCATTTTTAACTTTATGCTCTAAAGACTAAACTAATAGGCTCAATAAATATATAGCATACTATTGAAGAAATAGCAGATGATGAAGTGCTACCGATTGTTAACCCGGAATAGTTGGAAAGCTTATATTCAGCTGTTTACATTCATACTATCTTTATATTTAATCAACAAGACAAAACAAAAATGACCTCAATAAATTGCAATAAATAAGAGATTAAGTTACTTGGCGTTAGAACTTAGAACCATTAATAGATATTCCAGAAGCTTTCAGAATAATAATTAATTCTACAACTATATCAAATGTATTTATCCAATCCTTCAAGCAGTGTTTGATCCAAGGTGATAAACAGTCAAAAGTGAGACACAAGAAAAATTAATCTTTTTTCAAACAATTAAACTTGGCCTGTACAGGGATCGAACCTGTGACCTTGGCGTTATTAGCACCACGCTCTAACCATCTGAGCTAACAGGCCATTTTGCACAATTTCCTGGAAGTCCAGCATATGAAGAAGTGCTAATGATAGTTAACCCGGGAGATTTGGAAAGCTTAATTTCAGAGGTTTACCATGAAGTTATAAATATATAATATCAACATGAAGAAACTAATATGACTTTAAAAAAATTACAAAACAAAAGAGATGTTCATACTTAGTGTTAGAACTTAGAACCATTAATGTTTTTTCCATGTGTTTTAGCAATAAATAACAATTCATCACCTATATGCAATTGATTCATTTAATCATTCTATCAGCTTCCCCTCAAAGGAAATATAGAGATACACATGATACAGAAGAAAATACATCTATTTTCAACATTAAAGGAGCATCAAGTATTGGCTTGGAGACTGATTGAAAATATGTCCTTGCTATTTTTAACTTTTTGCTCTAAAGACTAAACTAATAGACTCACTAAATATATAGCATACTATTGAAGAAATAGCAGATGATGAAGTGCTACTGATTGTTAACCCGGGATAGTTGGAAAGCTTATATTCAGCTGTTTACATTCATACTATCTTTATATTTCATCAACAAGACAAAACAAAAATGACCTCAATGAATTGCAATAAAGAAGAGATTTAGTTACTTGGAGTTAGAACTTAGAACCATTAATAGATATTCCAGGAGCTTTCAGAATAATAATTAATTCTACAACTATATCAAATGTATTCATCCAATCCTTCAAGCAGTGTTTGATCCAAGGTGATAAACAGTCAAAAATGAGACACAAGAAAAATTAATCTTTTTTCAAACAATTAAACTTGGCCTGTACAGGGATCGAACCTGTGACCTTGGCATTATTAGCACCACGCTCTAACCATCTGAGCTAACAGGCCGTTTTGCACAATTTCCTGGAAGTCCAGCATATGAAGAAGTGCTAATGATAGTTAACCCGGGAGATTTGGAAAGCTTAATTTCAGAGGTTTACCATGAAGTTATAAATATATAATATCAACATGAAGAAACTAATATGACTTTAAAAAAATTACAATACAAAAGAGATGTTCATACTTAGTGTTAGAACTTAGAACCATTAATGTTTTTCCATGTGTTTTAGCAATAAATAACAATTCATCACCTATATGCAATTGATTCATTTATCATTCTATCAGCTTCCCCTCAAAGGAAATATAGAGATACACATGATACAGAAGAAAATACATCTATTTTCAACATTAAAGGAGCATCAAGTATTGGCTTGGAGACTGATTGAAAATATGTCCTTGGCATTTTTAACTTTTTGCTCTAAAGACTACACTAATAGGCTCACTAAATATATAGCATACTATTGAAGAAATAGAAGATGATGAAGTGCTACCGATTGTTAGCCCGGGATAGTTGGAAAGCTTATATTCAGCTGTTTACATTCATACTATCTTTATATTTCATCAACAAGACAAAACAAAAATGACCTCAATGAATTGCAATAAATAAGAGATTTAGTTACTTGTCGTTAGAACTTAGAACCATTAATAGATATTCCAGGAGCTTTCAGAATAATAATTAATTCTACAACTATATCAAATGTATTCATCCAATCCTTCAAGCAGCATTTCATCCAGGGTGATAAACAGTCAAAAATGAGACAAAAGAAAAATTAATCTTTTTACAAACAATTAAACTTGGCCTGTACAGGGATAGAACCTGTGACCTTGGTGTTATTAGCACCACGCTCTAACCATCTGAGCTAACAGGCTGTTTTGCACAAATTCCTGGAGGTCCAGCATATGAAGAAGTGCTAATGATAGTTAACCCGGGAGATTTGGAAAGCTTAATTTCAGAGGTTTACCATGAAGTTATAAATATATAATATCAACATGAAGAAACTAATATGACTTTAAAATAATTACAATACAAAAGAGATGTTCATACTTAGTGTTAGAACTTAGAACCATTAATGTTTTTTCCATGTGTTTTAGCAATAAATAACAATTCATCACCTATATGCAATTGATTCATTTAATCATTCTATCAGCTTCCCCTCAAAGAAAATATAGAGATACACATGATACAGAAGAAAATACATCTATTTTCAACAATAAAGGAGCATCAAGTATTGGCTAGGAGATTGACTGAAAGTATGTCCTTGCCATTTTTAACTTTATGCTCTAAAGACTAAACTAATAGGCTCACTAAATATATAACATACTATTGAAGAAATAGCAGATGATGAAGTGCTACCGATTGTTAACCCGGGATAGTTGGAAAGCTTATATTCAGCTGTTTACATTCATACTATCTTTATATTTCATCAACAAGACAAAACAAAAATGACCTCAATAAATTGCAATAAATAAGAGATTTAGTTACTTGGCGTTAGAACTTAGAACCATTAATAGATATTTCAGGAGCTTTCAGAATAATAATTAATTCTACAACTATATCAAATGTATTTATCCAATCCTCCAAGCAGCGTTTGATCCAAGGTGATAAACAGTCAAAAATGAGACACAAGAAAAATTAATCTTTTTTCAAACAATTAAACTTGGCCTGTACAGGGATCGAACCTGTGACCTTGGCGTTATTAGCACCACGCTCTATCCATCTGAGCTAACAGGCCATTTTGCATAAACTCCTGGAAGTCCAGCATATGAAGAAGTGCTAATGATAGTTAACCCGGGAGATTTGGAAAGCTTAATTTCAGAGGTTTACCATGAACTTATAAATATATATTTTCAACATGAAGAAACTAATATGACTTTAAAAAAATTACAATACAAAAGAGATTTTCATACTTATTGTTAGAACTTAGAACCATTAATGTTTTTTCCATGTGTTTTAGCAATAAATAACAATTCATCACCTATATGCAATTGATTCAACTAATCATTCTATCAGCTTCCCCTCAAAGAAAATATAGAGATACACATGATACAGAAGAAAATACATCTATTTTCAACATTAAAAGAGCATCAAGTATTGGCTTGGAGACTGATTGGAGGTATGTCCTTGGCATTTTTAACTTTATGCTCTAAAGACTAAACTAATAGGCTCAATAAATATATAGCATACCATTGAAGAAATAGCAGATGATGAAGTGCTATCGATTGTTAACCCGGGATAGTTGGAAAGCTTATATTCAGCTGTTTACATTCATACTATCTTTATATTTCATCAACAAGACAAAACAAAAATGACCTCAATAAATTGCAATAAATAAGAGTTTAAGTTACTTGGCGTTAGAACTTAGAACCATTAATAGATATTCCAGGAGCTTTCAGAATAATAATTAATTCTACAACTATATCAAATGTATTTATCCAATCCTTCAAGCAGTGTTTGATCCAAGGTGATAAACAGTCAAAAATGCAACACAAGAAAAATTAATCTTTTTTCAAACAATTAAACTTGGCCTGTACAGGGATCGAACCTGTGACCTTGGCGTTATTAGCACCACGCTCTAACCATCTGAGCTAACAGGCCGTTTTGCACAATTTCCTGGAAGTCCAGCATATGAAGAAGTGCTAATGATAGTTAACCTGGGAGATTTGGAAAGCTTAATTTCAGAGGTTTACCATGAAGTTATAAATATATAATATCAACATGAAGAAACTAATATGACTTTAAAAAAATTACAATACAAAAGAGATGTTCATACTTAGTGTTAGAACTTAGAACCATTAATGTTTTTTCCATGTGTTTTAGCAATAAATAACAATTCATCACCTATATACAATTGATTCATTTAATCATTCTATCAGCTTCCCCTCAAAGGAAATATAGAGATACACATGATACAGAAGAAAATACATCTATTTTCAACATTAAAGGAGCATCAAGTATTGGCTTGGAGACTGATTGAAAATATGTCCTTGGCATTTTTAACTTTTTGCTCTAAAGACTAAACTAATAGGCTCACTAAATATATAGCATACTATTGAAGAAATAGCAGATGATGAAGTGCTACCGATTGTTAACCCGGGATAGTTGGAAAGCTTATATTCAGCTGTTTACATTCATACTATCTTTATATTTCATCAACAAGACAAAACAAAAATGACCTCAATGAATTGCAATAAATAAGAGATTTAGTTACTTGGCGTTAGAACTTAGAACCATTAATAGATATTCCAGGAGCTTTTAGAATAATAATTAATTCTACAACTATATCAAATGTATTTATCCAATCCTTCAAGCAGTGTTTGATCCAAGGTGATAAACAGTCAAAAATGAGACACAAGAAAAATTAATCTTTTTTCAAACAATTAAACTTGGCCTGTACAGGGATCGAACCTGTGACCTTGGCGTTATTAGCACCACGCTCTAACCATCTGAGCTAACTGGCCGTTTTGCACAATTTCCTGGAAGTCCAGCATATGAAGAAGTGCTAATGATAGTTAACCCGGGAGATTTGGAAAGCTTAATTTCAGAGGTTTACCATGAAGTTATAAATATATAATATCAACATGAAGAAACTAATATGACTTTAAAAAAATTACAATACAAAAGAGATGTTCATACTTAGTGTTAGAACTTAGAACCATTAATGTTTTTTCCATGTGTTTTAGCAATAAATAACAATTCATCACCTATATGCAATTGATTCATTTAATCATTCTATCAGCTTCCCCTCAAAGAAAATATAGAGATACACAAGATACAGAAGAAAATACATCTATTTTCAACATTAAAGGAGCATCAAGTATTGGCTAGGAGATTGATTGAAAGTATGTCCTTGGATTTTTAACTTTATGCTCTAAAGACCAAACTAATAGGCTCACTAAATATATAGCATACTATTGAAGAAATAGCAGATGATGAAGTGCTACCGATTGTTAACCCGGGATAGTTGGAAAGCTTATATTCAGCTGTTTACATTCATACTATCTTTATATTTCATCAACAAGACAAAACAAAAATGACCTCAATAAATTGCAATAAATAAGAGATTTAGTTACTTGGCGTTAGAACTTAGAACCATTAATAGATATTTCAGGAGCTTTCAGAATAATAATTAATTCTACAACTATATCAAATGTATTCATCCAATCCTCCAAGCAGCGTTTGATCCAAGGTGATAAACAGTCAAAAATGAGACACAAGAAAAATTTATCTTTTTTCAAACAATTACACTTGGCCTGTACAGGGATCGAACCTGTGACCTTGGCGTTATTAGCACCACGCTCTATCCATCTGAGCTAACAGGCCATTTTGCATACACTCCTGGAAGTCCAGCATATGAAGAAGTCCTAATGATAGTTAACCCGGGAGATTTGGAAAGCTTAATTTCAGAGGTTTACCATGAACTTATAATTATATATTTTCAACATGAAGAAACTAATATGACTTTAAAAAAATTACAATACAAAAGAGATTTTCATACTTAGTGTTAGAACTTAGAACCATTAATGTTTTTTCCATGTGTTTTAGCAATAAATAACAATTCATCACCTATATGCAATTGATTCATCTAATCATTCTATCAGCTTCCCCTCAAAGGAAATATAGACATACACATGATACAGAAGAAAATACATCTATTTTCAACATTAAAAGAGCATCAAGTATTGGCTTGGAGACTGATTGGAGGTATGTCCTTGGCATTTTTAACTTTATGCTCTAAAGACTAAACTAATAGGCTCAATAAATATATAGCATACCATTGAAGAAATAGCAGATGATGAAGTGCTATCGATTGTTAACCCGGGATAGTTGGAAAGCTTATATTCAGCTGTTTACATTCATACTATCTTTATATTTCATCAACAAGACAAAACAAAAATGACCTCAATAAATTGCAATAAATAAGAGTTTAAGTTACTTGGCGTTAGAACTTAGAACCATTAATAGATATTCCAGGAGCTTTCAGAATAATAATTAATTCTACAACTATATCAAATGTATTTATCCAATCCTTCAAGCAGTGTTTGATCCAAGGTGATAAACAGTCAAAAATGCGACACAAGAAAAATTAATCTTTTTTCAAACAACTAAACTTGGCCTGTACAGGGATCGAACCTGTGACCTTGGTGTTATTAGCACCACGCTCTAACCATCTGAGCTAACAGGCCATTTTGCACAATTTCCTGGAAGTCCAGCATATGAAGAAGTGCTAATGATAGTTAACCCATGAGATTTGGAAAGCTTAATTTCAGAGGTTTACCATGAAGTTATAAATATATAATATCAACATGAAGAAACTAATATGACTTTAAAAAAATTACAATACAAAAGAGATGTTCATACTTAGTGTTAGAACTTAGAACCATTAATGTTTTTTCCATGTGTTTTAGCAATAAATAACAATTCATCACCTATATGCAATAGATTCATTTAATCATTCTATCAGCTTCCCCTCAAAGGAAATATAGAGATACACATGATACAGAAGAAAATACATCTATTTTCAACATTAAAGGAGCATCAAGTATTGGCTTGGAGACTGATTGAAAATATGTCCTTGGCATTTTTAACTTTTTGCTCTAAAGACTAAACTAATAGGCTCACTAAATATATAGCATACTATTGAAGAAATAGCAGATGATGAAGTGCTACGGATTGTTAACCCAGGATAGTTGGAAAGCTTATATTCAGCTGTTTATATTCCGACTATCTTTATATTTCATCAACAAGACAAAACAAAAATGACCTCGATAAATTGCAATGAATAAGAGATTAAGTTACTTGGCGTTAGAACTTAGAACCATTAATAGATATTCCAGGAGCTTTCAGAATAATAATTAATTCTACAACTATATCAAATGTTTTTATCCAATCCTTCAAGCAGTGTTTGATCCAAGGTGATAAACAGTCAAAAATGAGACGCAAGAAAAATTAATCTTTTTTCAAACAATTAAACTTGGCCTGTACAGGGATCGAACCTGTGACCTTGGCGTTATTAGCACCACGCTCTATCCATCTGAGCTAACAGGCGGTTTTGCACAATTTCCTGGAAGTCCAGCATATGAAGAAGTGCTAATGATAGTTAACCCGGGAGATTTGGAAAGCTTAATTTCAGAGGTTTACCATGAACTTATAAATATATATTTTCAACATGAAGAAACTAATATGACTTTAAAAAAATTACAATACAAAAGAGATTTTCATACTTAGTGTTAGAACTTAGAACCATTAATGTTTTTTCCATGTGTTTTAGCAATAAATAACAATTCATCACCTATATGCAATTGATTCATCTAATCATTCTATCAGCTTCCCCTCAAAGGAAATATAGACATACACATGATACAGAAGAAAATACATCTATTTTCAACATTAAAAGAGCATCAAGTATTGGCTTGGAGACTGATTGGAGGTATGTCCTTGGCATTTTTAACTTTATGCTCTAAAGACTAAACTAATAGGCTCAATAAATATATAGCATACCATTGAAGAAATAGCAGATGATGAAGTGCTATCGATTGTTAACCCGGGATAGTTGGAAAGCTTATATTCAGCTGTTTACATTCATACTATCTTTATATTTCATCAACAAGACAAAACAAAAATGACCTCAATAAATTGCAATAAATAAGAGTTTAAGTTACTTGGCGTTAGAACTTAGAACCATTAATAGATATTCCGGGAGCTTTCAGAATAATAATTAATTCTACAACTATATCAAATGTATTTATCCAATCCTTCAAGCAGTGTTTGATCCAAGGTGATAAACAGTCAAAAATGCGACACAAGAAAAATTAATCTTTTTTCAAACAATTAAACTTGGCCTGTACAGGGATCGATCCTGTGACCTTGGCGTTATTAGCACCACGCTCTAACCATCTGAGCTAACAGGCCATTTTGCACAATTTCCTGGAAGTCCAGCATATGAAGAAGTGCTAATGATAGTTAACCCATGAGATTTGGAAAGCTTAATTTCAGAGGTTTACCATGAAGTTATAAATATATAATATCAACATGAAGAAACTAATATGACTTTAAAAAAATTACAATACAAAAGAGATGTTCATACTTAGTGTTAGAACTTAGAACCATTAATGTTTTTTCCATGTGTTTTAGCAATAAATAACAATTCATCACCTATATGCAATAGATTCATTTAATCATTCTATCAGCTTCCCCTCAAAGGAAATATAGAGATACACATGATACAGAAGAAAATACATCTATTTTCAACATTAAAGGAGCATCAAGTATTGGCTTGGAGACTGATTGAAAATATGTCCTTGGCATTTTTAACTTTTTGCTCTAAAGACTAAACTAATAGGCTCACTAAATATATAGCATACTATTGAAGAAATAGCAGATGATGAAGTGCTACGGATTGTTAAACCAGGATAGTTGGAAAGCTTATATTCAGCTGTTTACATTCATACTATCTTTATATTTCATCAACAAGACAAAACAAAAATGACCTCAATGAATTGCAATAAAGAAAAGATTTAGTTACTTGGCGTTAGAACTTAGAACCATTAATAGATATTCCAGGAGCTTTCAGAATAATAATTAATTCTACAACTATATCAAATGTATTCATCCAATCCTTCAAGCAGCGTTTCATCCAAGGTGATAAACAGTCAAAAATGAGACAAAAGAAAAATTAATCTTTTTACAAACAAATAAACTTGGCCTGTACAGGGATAGAACCTGTGACCTTGGTGTTATTAACACCACGCTCTAACCATCTGAGCTAACAGGCCATTTTGCCCAAATTCCTGGAGGT
This sequence comes from Lissotriton vulgaris, assembly GCF_964263255.1. Classification (NCBI taxonomy): domain Eukaryota; kingdom Metazoa; phylum Chordata; class Amphibia; order Caudata; family Salamandridae; genus Lissotriton; species Lissotriton vulgaris. The sequence continues at coordinate 445,466,117 of NC_141700.1, forward strand.
CCAGCATATGAAGAAGTGCTAATGATAGTGAACCCGGGAGATTTGGAAAGCTTAATTTCAGAGGTTTACCATGAAGTTATAAATATATAATATCAACATGAAGAAACTAATATGACTTTAAAATAATTACAATACAAAAGAGATGTTCATACTTAGTGTTAGATCTTAGAGCCATTAATGTTTTTTCCATGTGTTTTAGCAATAAATAACAATTCATCACCTATATGCAATTGATTCATTTAATCATTCTATCAGCTTCCCCTCAAAGGAAATATAGAGATACACATGATACAGAAGAAAATACATCTATTTTCAACATTAAAGGAGCATCAAGTATTGGCTTGGAGACTGATTGAAAGTATGTCCTTGGCATTTTTAACTTTATGCTCTAAAGACTAAACTAATAGGCTCAATAAATATATAGCATACTATTGAAGAAATAGCAGATGATGAAGTGCTACCGATTGTTAACCCGGAATAGTTGGAAAGCTTATATTCAGCTGTTTACATTCATACTATCTTTATATTTAATCAACAAGACAAAACAAAAATGACCTCAATAAATTGCAATAAATAAGAGATTAAGTTACTTGGCGTTAGAACTTAGAACCATTAATAGATATTCCAGAAGCTTTCAGAATAATAATTAATTCTACAACTATATCAAATGTATTTATCCAATCCTTCAAGCAGTGTTTGATCCAAGGTGATAAACAGTCAAAAGTGAGACACAAGAAAAATTAATCTTTTTTCAAACAATTAAACTTGGCCTGTACAGGGATCGAACCTGTGACCTTGGCGTTATTAGCACCACGCTCTAACCATCTGAGCTAACAGGCCATTTTGCACAATTTCCTGGAAGTCCAGCATATGAAGAAGTGCTAATGATAGTTAACCCGGGAGATTTGGAAAGCTTAATTTCAGAGGTTTACCATGAAGTTATAAATATATAATATCAACATGAAGAAACTAATATGACTTTAAAAAAATTACAATACAAAAGAGATGTTCATACTTAGTGTTAGAACTTAGAACCATTAATGTTTTTTCCATGTGTTTTAGCAATAAATAACAATTCATCACCTATATGCAATTGATTCATTTAATCATTCTATCAGCTTCCCCTCAAAGGAAATATAGAGATACACATGATACAGAAGAAAATACATCTATTTTCAACATTAAAGGAGCATCAAGTATTGGCTTGGAGACTGATTGAAAATATGTCCTTGCTATTTTTAACTTTTTGCTCTAAAGACTAAACTAATAGACTCACTAAATATATAGCATACTATTGAAGAAATAGCAGATGATGAAGTGCTACTGATTGTTAACCCGGGATAGTTGGAAAGCTTATATTCAGCTGTTTACATTCATACTATCTTTATATTTCATCAACAAGACAAAACAAAAATGACCTCAATGAATTGCAATAAAGAAGAGATTTAGTTACTTGGAGTTAGAACTTAGAACCATTAATAGACATTCCAGGAGCTTTCAGAATAATAATTAATTCTACAACTATATCAAATGTATTCATCCAATCCTTCAAGCAGTGTTTGATCCAAGGTGATAAACAGTCAAAAATGAGACACAAGAAAAATGAATCTTTTTTCAAACAATTAAACTTGGCCTGTACAGGGATCGAACCTGTGACCTTGGCATTATTAGCACCACGCTCTAACCATCTGAGCTAACAGGCCGTTTTGCACAATTTCCTGGAAGTCCAGCATATGAAGAAGTGCTAATGATAGTTAACCCGGGAGATTTGGAAAGCTTAATTTCAGAGGTTTACCATGAAGTTATAAATATATAATATCAACATGAAGAAACTAATATGACTTTAAAAAAATTACAATACAAAAGAGATGTTCATACTTAGTGTTAGAACTTAGAACCATTAATGTTTTTTCCATGTGTTTTAGCAATAAATAACAATTCATCACCTATATGCAATTGATTCATTTAATCATTCTATCAGCTTCCCCTCAAAGGAAATATAGAGATACACATGATACAGAAGAAAATACATCTATTTTCAACATTAAAGGAGCATCAAGTATTGGCTTGGAGACTGATTGAAAATATGTCCTTGCTATTTTTAACTTTTTGCTCTAAAGACTAAACTAATAGACTCACTAAATATATAGCATACTATTGAAGAAATAGCAGATGATGAAGTGCTACTGATTGTTAACCCGGGATAGTTGGAAAGCTTATATTCAGCTGTTTACATTCATACTATCTTTATATTTCATCAACAAGACAAAACAAAAATGACCTCAATGAATTGCAATAAAGAAGAGATTTAGTTACTTGGAGTTAGAACTTAGAACCATTAATAGACATTCCAGGAGCTTTCAGAATAATAATTAATTCTACAACTATATCAAATGTATTCATCCAATCCTTCAAGCAGTGTTTGATCCAAGGTGATAAACAGTCAAAAATGAGACACAAGAAAAATGAATCTTTTTTCAAACAATTAAACTTGGCCTGTACAGGGATCGAACCTGTGACCTTGGCATTATTAGCACCACGCTCTAACCATCTGAGCTAACAGGCCGTTTTGCACAATTTCCTGGAAGTCCAGCATATGAAGAAGTGCTAATGATAGTTAACCCGGGAGATTTGGAAAGCTTAATTTCAGAGGTTTACCATGAAGTTATAAATATATAATATCAACATGAAGAAACTAATATGACTTTAAAAAAATTACAATACAAAAGAGATGTTCATACTTAGTGTTAGAACTTAGAACCATTAATGTTTTTCCATGTGTTTTAGCAATAAATAACAATTCATCACCTATATGCAATTGATTCAACTAATCGTTCTATCAGCTTCCCCTCAAAGGAAATATAGACATACACATGATACAGAAGAAAATACATCTATTTTCAACATTAAAAGAGCATCAAGTATTGGCTTGGAGACTGATTGGAGGTATGTCCTTGGCATTTTTAACTTTATGCTCTAAAGACTAAACTAATAGGCTCAATAAATATATAGCATACCATTGAAGAAATAGCAGATGATGAAGTGCTATCGATTGTTAACCCGGGATAGTTGGAAAGCTTATATTCAGCTGTTTACATTCATACTATCTTTATATTTCATCAACAAGACAAAACAAAAATGACCTCAATAAATTGCAATAAATAAGAGTTTAAGTTACTTGGCGTTAGAACTTAGAACCATTAATAGATATTCCAGGAGCTTTCAGAATAATAATTAATTCTACAACTATATCAAATGTATTTATCCAATCCTTCAAGCAGTGTTTGATCCAAGGTGATAAACAGTCAAAAATGAGACACAAGAAAAATGAATCTTTTTTCAAACAATTAAACTTGGCCTGTAAGGGATCGAACCTGTGACCTTGGCATTATTAGCACCACGCTCTAACCATCTGAGCTAACAGGCCGTTTTGCACAATTTCCTGGAAGTCCAGCATATGAAGAAGTGCTAATGATAGTTAACCCGGGAGATTTGGAAAGCTTAATTTCAGAGGTTTACCATGAAGTTATAAATATATAATATCAACATGAAGAAACTAATATGACTTTAAAAAAATTACAATACAAAAGAGATGTTCATACTTAGTGTTAGAACTTAGAACCATTAATGTTTTTCCATGTGTTTTAGCAATAAATAACAATTCATCACCTATATGCAATTGATTCATTTATCATTCTATCAGCTTCCCCTCAAAGGAAATATAGAGATACACATGATACAGAAGAAAATACATCTATTTTCAACATTAAAGGAGCATCAAGTATTGGCTTGGAGACTGATTGAAAATATGTCCTTGGCATTTTTAACTTTTTGCTATAAAGACTACACTAATAGGCTCACTAAATATATAGCATACTATTGAAGAAATAGCAGATGATGAAGTGCTACCGATTGTTAGCCCGGGATAGTTGGAAAGCTTATATTCAGCTGTTTACATTCATACTATCTTTATATTTCATCAACAAGACAAAACAAAAATGACCTCAATGAATTGCAATAAATAAGAGATTTAGTTACTTGGCGTTAGAACTTAGAACCATTAATAGATATTCCAGGAGCTTTCAGAATAATAATTAATTCTACAACTATATCAAATGTATTCATCCAATCCTTCAAGCAGCATTTCATCCAGGGTGATAAACAGTCAAAAATGAGACAAAAGAAAAATTAATCTTTTTACAAACAATTAAACTTGGCCTGTACAGGGATAGAACCTGTGACCTTGGTGTTATTAGCACCACGCTCTAACCATCTGAGCTAACAGGCTGTTTTGCACAAATTCCTGGAGGTCCAGCATATGAAGAAGTGCTAATGATAGTTAACCCGGGAGATTTGGAAAGCTTAATTTCAGAGGTTTACCATGAAGTTATAAATATATAATATCAACATGAAGAAACTAATATGACTTTAAAATAATTACAATACAAAAGAGATGCTCATACTTAGTGTTAGAACTTAGAACCATTAATGTTTTTTTTTTCCATGTGTTTTAGCAATAAATAACAATTCATCACCTATATGCAATTGATTCATTTAATCATTCTATCAGCTTCCCCTCAAAGAAAATATAGAGATACACATGATACAGAAGAAAATACATCTATTTTCAACATTAAAGGAGCATCAAGTATTGGCTAGGAGATTGATTGAAAGTATGTCCTTGCCATTTTTAACTTTATGCTCTAAAGACTAAACTAATAGGCTCACTAAATATATAGCATACTATTGAAGAAATAGCAGATGATGAAGTGCTACCGATTGTTAACCCGGGATAGTTGGAAAGCTTATATTCAGCTGTTTACATTCATACTATCTTTATATTTCATCAACAAGACAAAACAAAAATGACCTCAATAAATTGCAATAAATAAGAGATTTAGTTACTTGGCGTTAGAACTTAGAACCATTAATAGATATTTCAGGAGCTTTCAGAATAATAATTAATTCTACAACTATATCAAATGTATTCATCCAATCCTCCAAGCAGCGTTTGATCCAAGGTGATAAACAGTCAAAAATGAGACACAAGAAAAATTAATCTTTTTTCAAACAATTAAACTTGGCCTGTACAGGGATCGAACCTGTGACCTTGGCGTTATTAGCACCACGCTCTATCCATCTGAGCTAACAGGCCATTTTGCATAAACTCCTGGAAGTCCAGCATATGAAGAAGTGCTAATGATAGTTAACCCGGGAGATTTGGAAAGCTTAATTTCAGAGGTTTACCATGAACTTATAAATATATATTTTCAACATGAAGAAACTAATATGACTTTAAAAAAATTACAATACAAAAGAGATTTTCATACTTATTGTTAGAACTTAGAACCATTAATGTTTTTTCTATGTGTTTTAGCAATAAATAACAATTCATCACCTATATGCAATTGATTCAACTAATCGTTCTATCAGCTTCCCCTCAAAGGAAATATAGACATACACATGATACAGAAGAAAATACATCTATTTTCAACATTAAAAGAGCATCAAGTATTGGCTTGGAGACTGATTGGAGGTATGTCCTTGGCATTTTTAACTTTATGCTCTAAAGACTAAACTAATAGGCTCAATAAATATATAGCATACCATTGAAGAAATAGCAGATGATGAAGTGCTATCGATTGTTAACCCGGGATAGTTGGAAAGCTTATATTCAGCTGTTTACATTCATACTATCTTTATATTTCATCAACAAGACAAAACAAAAATGACCTCAATAAATTGCAATAAATAAGAGTTTAAGTTACTTGGCGTTAGAACTTAGAACCATTAATAGATATTCCAGGAGCTTTCAGAATAATAATTAATTCTACAACTATATCAAATGTATTTATCCAATCCTTCAAGCAGTGTTTGATCCAAGGTGATAAACAGTCAAAAATGCAACACAAGAAAAATTAATCTTTTTTCAAACAATTAAACTTGGCCTGTACAGGGATCGAACCTGTGACCTTGGCGTTATTAGCACCATGCTCTAACCATCTGAGCTATCAGGCCGTCTTGCACAATTTCCTGGAAGTCCAGCATATGAAGAAGTGCTAATGATAGTTAACCTGGGAGATTTGGAAAGCTTAATTTCAGAGGTTTACCATGAAGTTATAAATATATAATATCAACATGAAGAAACTAATATGACTTTAAAAAAATTACAATACAAAAGAGATGTTCATACTTAGTGTTAGAACTTAGAACCATTAATGTTTTTTCCATGTGTTTTAGCAATAAATAACAATTCATCACCTATATGCAATTGATTCATTTAATCATTCTATCAGCTTCCCCTCAAAGGAAATATATAGATACACATGATACAGAAGAAAATACATCTATTTTCAACATTAAAGGAGCATCAAGTATTGGCTTGGAGACTGATTGAAAATATGTCCTTGGCATTTTTAACTTTTTGCTCTAAAGACTAAACTAATAGGCTCACTAAATATATAGCATACTATTGAAGAAATAGCAGATAATGAAGTGCTACCGATTGTTAACCCGGGATAGTTGGAAAGCTTATATTCAGCTGTTTACATTCATACTATCTTTATATTTCATCAACAAGACAAAACAAAAATGACCTCAATGAATTGCAATAAATAAGAGATTTAGTTACTTGGCGTTAGAACTTAGAACCATTAATAGATATTCCAGGAGCTTTTAGAATAATAATTAATTCTACAACTATATCAAATGTATTTATCCAATCCTTCAAGCAGCGTTTGATCCAAGGTAATAAACAGTCAAGAATGAGACGCAAGAAAAAATTAATCTTTTTTCAAACAATTAAACTTGGCCTGTACAGGGATCGAACCTGTGACCTTGTCGTTATTAGAACCACGCTCTGAACATCTGAGCTAACAGGCCATTTTGCATAAACTCCTGGAAGTCCAGCATATGAAGAAGTGCTAATGATAGTTAACCCGGGAGATTTGGAAAGCTTAATTTCAGAGGTTTACCATGAAATTATAAATATATAATATCAACATGAAGAAACTAATATGACTTTAAAAAAATTACAATACAAAAGAGATTTTCATACTCAGTGTTAGAACTTAGAACCATTAATGTTTTTTTCCATGTGTTTTAGCAATAAATAACAATTCATCACCTATATGCAATTGATTCATCTAATCATTCTATCAGCTTCCCCTCAAAGGAAATATAGACATACACATGATACAGAAGAAAATACATCTATTTTCAACATTAAAGGAGCATCAAGTATTGGCTTGGAGACTGATTGAAGGTATGTCCTTGGCATTTTTAACTTTATGCTCTAAAGACTAAACTAATAGGCTCAATAAATATATAGCATACCATTGAAGAAATAGCAGATGATGAAGTGCTATCGATTGTTAACCCGGGATAGTTGGAAAGCTTATATTCAGCTGTTTACATTCATACTATCTTTATATTTCATCAACAAGACAAAACAAAGATGACCTCAATAAATTGCAATAAATAAGAGTTTAAGTTACTTGGCGTTAGAACTTAAAACCATTAATAGATATTCCAGGAGCTTTCAGAATAATAATTAATTCTACAACTATATCAAATGTATTTATCCAATCCTTCAAGCAGTGTTTCATCCAAGGTGATAAACAGTCAAAAATGAGACACAAGAAAAATTAATCTTTTTTCAAACAATTAAACTTGGCCTGTACAGGGATCGAACCTGTGACCTTGGCGTTATTAGCACCACGCTCTAACCATCTGAGCTAACAGGCCATTTTGCACAATTTCCTGGAAGTCCAGCATATGAAGAAGTGCTAATGATAGTTAACCTGGGAGATTTGGAAAGCTTAATTTCAGAGGTTTACCATGAAGTTATAAATATATAATATCAACATGAAGAAACTAATATGACTTTAAAAAATTACAATACAAAAGAGATGTTCATACTTAGTGTTAGAACTTAGAACCATTAATGTTTTTTCCATGTATTTTAGCAATAAATAACAATTCATCACCTATATGCAATTGATTCATCTAATCATTCTATCAGCTTCCCCTCAAAGGAAATATAGAGATACACATGATACAGAAGAAAATACATCTATTTTCAACATTAAAGGAGCATCAAGTATTGGCTAGGAGATTGATTGAAAGTATGTCCTTGGATTTTTAACTTTATGCTCTAAAGACTAAACTAATAGGCTCACTAAATATATAGCATACTATTGAAGAAATAGCAGATGATGAAGTGCTACCGATTGTTAACCCGGGATAGTTGGAAAGCTTATATTCAGCTGTTTACATTCATACTATCTTTATATTTCATCAACAAGACAAAACAAAAATGACCTCAATAAATTGCAATAAATAAGAGATTTAGTTACTTGGCGTTAGAACTTAGAACCATTAATAGATATTTCAGGAGCTTTCAGAATAATAATTAATTCTACAACTATATCAAATGTATTCATCCAATCCTCCAAGCAGCGTTTGATCCAAGGTGATAAACAGTCAAAAATGAGACACAAGAAAAATTAATCTTTTTTCAAACAATTAAACTTGGCCTGTACAGGGATCGAACCTGTGACCTTGGCGTTATTAGCACCACGCTCTATCCATCTGAGCTAACAGGCCATTTTGCATACACTCCTGGAAGTCCAGCATATGAAGAAGTCCTAATGATAGTTAACCCGGGAGATTTGGAAAGCTTAATTTCAGAGGTTTACCATGAACTTATAAATATATATTTTCAACATGAAGAAACTAATATGACTTTAAAAAAATTACAATACAAAAGAGATTTTCATACTTAGTGTTAGAACTTAGAACCATTAATGTTTTTTCCATGTGTTTTAGCAATAAATAACAATTCATCACCTATATGCAATTGATTCATCTAATCATTCTATCAGCTTCCCCTCAAAGGAAATATAGACATACACATGATACAGAAGAAAATACATCTATTTTCAACATTAAAAGAGCATCAAGTATTGGCTTGGAGACTAATTGGAGGTATGTCCTTGGCATTTTTAACTTTATTTTTAACTTTATGCTCTAAAGACTAAACTAATAGGCTCAATAAATATATAGCATACCATTGAAGAAATAGCAGATGATGAAGTGCTATCGATTGTTAACCCGGGATAGTTGGAAAGCTTATATTCAGCTGTTTACATTCATACTATCTTTATATTTCATCAACAAGACAAAACAAAAATGACCTCAATAAATTGCAATAAATAAGAGTTTAAGTTACTTGGCGTTAGAACTTAGAACCATTAATAGATATTCCAGGAGCTTTCAGAATAATAATTAATTCTACAACTATATCAAATGTATTTATCCAATCCTTCAAGCAGTGTTTGATCCAAGGTGATAAACAGTCAAAAATGCGACACAAGAAAAATTAATCTTTTTTCAAACAATTAAACTTGGCCTGTACAGGGATCGAACCTGTGACCTTGGCGTTATTAGCACCACGCTCTAACCATCTGAGCTAACAGGCCATTTTGCACAATTTCCTGGAAGTCCAGCATATGAAGAAGTGCTAATGATAGTTAACCCATGATATTTGGAAAGCTTAATTTCAGAGGTTTACCATGAAGTTATAAATATATAATATCAACATGAAGAAACTAATATGACTTTAAAAAAATTACAATACAAAAGAGATGTTCATACTTAGTGTTAGAACTTAGAACCATTAATGTTTTTTCCATGTGTTTTAGCAATAAATAACAATTCATCACCTATATGCAATAGATTCATTTAATCATTCTATCAGCTTCCCCTCAAAGGAAATATAGAGATACACATGATACAGAAGAAAATACATCTATTTTCAACATTAAAGGAGCATCAAGTATTGGCTTGGAGACTGATTGAAAATATGTCCTTGGCTTTTTTAACTTTTTGCTCTAAAGACTAAACTAATAGGCTCACTAAATATATAGCATACTATTGAAGAAATAGCAGATGATGAAGTGCTACGGATTGTTAACCCAGGATAGTTGGAAAGCTTATATTCAGATGTTTACATTCCGACTATCTTTATATTTCATCAACAAGACAAAACAAAAATGACCTCAATAAATTGCAATGAATAAGAGATTAAGTTACTTGGCGTTAGAACTTAGAACCATTAATAGATATTCCAGGAGCTTTCAGAATAATAATTAATTCTACAACTATATCAAATGTTTTTATCCAATCCTTCAAGCAGTGTTTGATCCAAGGTGATAAACAGTCAAAAATGAGACGCAAGAAAAATTAATCTTTTTTCAAACAATTAAACTTGGCATGTACAGGGATCGAACCTGTGACCTTGGCGTTATTAGCACCACGCTCTAACCATCTGAGCTAACAGGCCATTTTGCACAAATTCCTGGAAGTCCAGCATGTGAAGAAGTGCTAATGATAGTTAACCCGGGAGATTTGGAAAGCTTAATTTCAGAGGTTTACCATAAAATTATAAATATATAATATCAACATGAAGAAACTAATATGACTTTAAAAAAATTACAATACAAAAGAGATTTTCATACTTAGTGTTAGAACTTAGAACCATTAATGTTTTTTCCATGTGTTTTAGCAATAAATAACAATTCATCACCTATATGCAATTGATTCATTTAATCATTCTATCAGCTTCCCCTCAAAGAAAATATAGAGATACACATGATACAGAAGAAAATACATCTATTTTCAACATTAAAGGAGCATCAAGTATTGGCTTGGAGATTGATTGAAAGTATGTCCTTGGCATTTTTAACTTTATGCTCTAAAGACTAAACTAATAGGCTCACTAAATATATAGCATACTATTGAAGAAATAGCAGATGATGAAGTGCTACCGATTGTTAACCCGGGATAGTTGGAAAGCTTATATTCAGCTGTTTACATTCATACTATCTTTATATTTCATCAACAAGACAAAACAAAAATGACCTCAATAAATTGCAATAAATAAGAGTTTAAGTTACTTGGCGTTAGAACTTAGAACCATTAATAGATATTCCAGGAGCTTTCAGAATAATAATTAATTCTACAACTATATCAAATGTATTTATCCAATCCTTCAAGCAGTGTTTGATCCAAGGTGATAAACAGTCAAAAATGCAACACAAGAAAAATTAATCTTTTTTCAAACAATTAAACTTGGCCTGTACAGGGATCGAACCTGTGACCTTGGCGTTATTAGCACCACGCTCTAACCATCTGAGCTAACAGGCCGTTTTGCACAATTTCCTGGAAGTCCAGCATATGAAGAAGTGCTAATGATAGTTAACCTGGGAGATTTGGAAAGCTTAATTTCAGAGGTTTACCATGAAGTTATAAATATATAATATCAACATGAAGAAACTAATATGACTTTAAAAAAATTACAATACAAAAGAGATGTTCATACTTAGTGTTAGAACTTAGAACCATTAATGTTTTTTCCATATGTTTTAGCAATAAATAACAATTCATCACCTATATGCAATTGATTCATTTAATCATTCTATCAGCTTCCCCTCAAAGGAAATATAGAGATACACATGATACAGAAGAAAATACATCTATTTTCAACATTAAAGGAGCATCAAGTATTGGCTTGGAGACTGATTGAAGGTATGTCCTTGGCATTTTTAACTTTATGCTCTAAAGACTAAACTAATAGGCTCAATAAATATATAGCATACCATTGAAGAAATAGCAGATGATGAAGTGCTATCGATTGTTAACCCGGGATAGTTGGAAAGCTTATATTCAGCTGTTTACATTCATACTATCTTTATATTTCATCAACAAGACAAAACAAAAATGACCTCAATAAATTGCAATAAATAAGAGTTTAAGTTACTTGGCGTTAGAACTTAAAACCATTAATAGATATTCCAGGAGCTTTCAGAATAATAATTAATTCTACAACTATATCAAATGTATTTATCCAATCCTTCAAGCAGTGTTTGATCCAAGGTGATAAACAGTCAAAAATGAGACACAAGAAAAATTAATCTTTTTCAAACAATTAAACTTGGCCTGTACAGGGATCGAACCTGTGACCTTGGCGTTATTAGCACCACGCTCTAACCATCTGAGCTAACAGGCCATTTTGCACAATTTCCTGGAAGTCCAGCATATGAAGAAGTGCTAATGATAGTTAACCTGGGAGATTTGGAAAGCTTAATTTCAGAGGTTTACCATGAAGTTATAAATATATAATATCAACATGAAGAAACTAATATGGCTTCAAAAAAATTACAATACAAAAGAGATGTTCATACTTAGTGTTAGAACTTAGAACCATTAATGTTTTTTCCATGTGTTTTAGCAATAAATAACAATTCATCACCTATATGCAATTGATTCACTTAATCATTCTATCAGCTTCCCCTAAAAGAAAATATAGAGATACACATGATACAGAAGAAAATACATCTATTTTCAACATTAAAGGAGCATCAAGTATTGGCTAGGAGATTGATTGAAAGTATGTCCTTGGATTTTTAACTTTATGCTCTAAAGACTAAACTAATAGGCTCACTAAATATATAGCATACTATTGAAGAAATAGCAGATGATGAAGTGCTACCGATTGTTAACCCGGGATAGTTGGAAAGCTTATATTCAGCTGTTTACATTCATACTATCTTTATATTTCATCAACAAGACAAAACAAAAATGACCTCAATAAATTGCAATAAATAAGAGATTTAGTTACTTGGCGTTAGAACTTAGAACCATTAATAGATATTTCAGGAGCTTTCAGAATAATAATTAATTCTACAACTATATCAAATGTATTCATCCAATCCGCCAAGCAGCGTTTGATCCAAGGTGATAAACAGTCAAAAATGAGACACAAGAAAAATTAATCTTTTTTCAAACAATTAAACTTGGCCTGTACAGGGATCGAACCTGTGACCTTGGCGTTATTAGCACCACGCTCTATCCATCTGAGCTAACAGGCCATTTTGCATACACCCCTGGAAGTCCAGCATATGAAGAAGTCCTAATGATAGTTAACCCGGGAGATTTGGAAAGCTTAATTTCAGAGGTTTACCATGAACTTATAAATATATATTTTCAACATGAAGAAACTAATATGACTTTAAAAAAATTACAATACAAAAGAGATTTTCATACTTAGTGTTAGAACTTAGAACCATTAATGTTTTTTCCATGTGTTTTAGCAATAAATAACAATTCATCACCTATATGCAATTGATTCATCTAATCCTTCTATCAGCTTCCCCTCAAAGGAAATATAGACATACACATGATACAGAAGAAAATACATCTATTTTCAACATTAAAAGAGCATCAAGTATTGGCTTGGAGACTGATTGGAGGTATGTCCTTGGCATTTTTAACTTTATGCTCTAAAGACTAAACTAATAGGCTCAATAAATATATAGCATACCATTGAAGAAATAGCAGATGATGAAGTGCTATCGATTGTTAACCCGGGATAGTTGGAAAGCTTATATTCAGCTGTTTACATTCATACTATCTTTATATTTCATCAACAAGACAAAACAAAAATGACCTCAATAAATTGCAATGAATAAGAGATTAAGTTACTTGGCGTTAGAACTTAGAACCATTAATAGATATTCCAGGAGCTTTCAGAATAATAATTAATTCTACAACTATATCAAATGTTTTTATCCAATCCTTCAAGCAGTGTTGGATCCAAGGTGATAAACAGTCAAAAATGAGACGCAAGAAAAATTAATCTATTTTCAAACAATTAAACTTGGCCTGTACAGGGATCGAACCTGTGACCTTGGCGTTATTAGCACCACGCTCTAACCATCTGAGCTAACAGGCCATTTTGCACAAATTCCTGGAAGTCCAGCATGTGAAGAAGTGCTAATGATAGTTAACCCGGGAGATTTGGAAAGCTTAATTTCAGAGGTTTACCATAAAATTATAAATATATAATATCAACATGAAGAAACTAATATGACTTTAAAAAAATTACAATACAAAAGAGATTTTCATACTTAGTGTTAGAACTTAAAACCATTAATGTTTTTTCCATGTGTTTTAGCAATAAATAACAATTCATCACCTATATGCAATTGATTCATTTAATCATTCTATCAGCTTCCCCTCAAAGAAAATATAGAGATACACATGATACAGAAGAAAATACATCTATTTTCAACATTAAAGGAGCATCAAGTATTGGCTAGGAGATTGATTGAAAGTATGTCCTTGGCATTTTTAACTTTATGCTCTAAAGACTAAACTAATAGGCTCACTAAATATATAGCATACTATTGAAGAAATAGCAGATGATGAAGTGCTACCGATTGTTAATCCGGGATAGTTGGAAAGCTTATATTCAGCTGTTTACATTCATACTATCTTTATATTTCATCAACAAGACAAAACAAAAATGACCTCAATAAATTGCAATAAATAAGAGATTTAGTTACTTGGCGTTAGAACTTAGAACCATTAATAGATATTTCAGGAGCTTTCAGAATAATAATTAATTCTACAACTATATCAAATGTATTCATCCAATCCTCCAAGCAGCGTTTGATCCAAGGTGATAAACAGTCAAAAATGAGACAAAAGAAAAATTAATCTTTTTTCAAACAATTAAACTTGGCCTGTACAGGGATCGAACCTGTGACCTTGGCGTTATTAGCACCATGCTCTAACCATCTGAGCTAACAGGCCATTTTGCATAAACTCCTGGAAGTCCAGCATATGAAGAAGTGCTAATGATAGTTAACCCGGGAGATTTGGAAAGCTTAATTTCAGAGGTTTACCATGAACTTATAAATATATATTATCAACATGAAGAAACTAATATGACTTTAAAAAAATTACAATACAAAAGAGATTTTCATACTTAGTGTTAGAACTTAGAACCATTAATGTTTTTTCCATGTGTTTTAGCAATAAATAACAATTCATCACCTATATGCAATTGATTCATTTAATCATTCTATCAGCTTCCCCTCAAAGGAAATATAGAGATACACATGATACAGAAGAAAATACATCTATTTTCAACATTAAAGGAGCATCAAGTATTGGCTTGGAGACTGATTGAAAGTATGTCCTTGGCATTTTTACCTTTATGCTCTAAAGACTAAACTAATAGGCTCACTAAATATATAGCATACTATTGAAGAAATAGCAGATGATGAAGTGCTACTGATTGTTAACCCGGGATAATTGGAAAGCTTATATTCAGCTGTTTACATTCATACTATCTTTATATTTCATCAACAAGACAAAACAAAAATGACCTCAATAAATTGCAATAAATAAGAGATTAAGTTACTTGGCGTTAGAACTTAGAACCATTAATAGATATTCCAGGAGCTTTCAGAATAATAATTAATTCTACAACTATATCAAATGTATTTATCCAATCCTTCAAGCAGTGTTTGATCCAAGGTGACAAACAGTCAAAAATGAGACACAAGAAAAATTAATCTTTTTTCAAACAATTAAACTTGGCCTGTACAGGGATCGAACCTGTGACCTTGGCGTTATTAGCACCACGCTCTAACCATCTGAGCTAACAGGCCATTTTGCACAATTTCCTGGAAGTCCAGCATATGAACAAGTGCTAATGATAGTTAACCCGGGAGATTTGGAAAGCTTAATTTCAGAGGTTTACCATGAAGTTATAAATATATAATATCAACATGAAGAAACTAATATGACTTTAAAAAAATTACAATACAAAAGAGATGTTCATACTTAGTGTTAGAACTTAGAACCATTAATGTTTTTTCCATGTGTTTTAGCAATAAATAACAATTCATCACCTATATGCAATTGATTCATTTAATCATTCTATCAGCTTCCCCTCAAAGGAAATATAGAGATACACATGATACAGAAGAAAATACATCTATTTTCAACATTAAAGGAGCATCAAGTATTGGCTTGGAGACTGATTGAAAATATGTCCTTGCTATTTTTAACTTTATGCTCTAAAGACTAAACTAATAGGCTCAATAAATATATAGCATACCATTGAAGAAATAGCAGATGATGAAGTTCTATCGATTGTTAACCCGGGATAGTTGGAAAGCTTATATTCAGCTGTTTACATTCATACTATCTTTATATTTCATCTACAAGACAAAACAAAAATGACCTCAATAAATTGCAATAAATAAGAGTTTAAGTTACTTGGCGTTAGAACTTAGAACCATTAATAGATATTCCAGGAGCTTTCAGAATAATAATTAATTCTACAACTATATCAAATGTATTTATCCAATCCTTCAAGCAGTGTTTGATCCTAGGTGATAAACAGTCAAAAATGAGACACAAGAAAAATTCATCTTTTTTCAAACAATTAAACTTGGCCTGTACGGGGATCGAACCTGTGATCTTGGCGTTATTAGCACCACGCTCTAACCATCTGAGCTAACAGGCCGTTTTGCACAATTTCCTGGAAGTCCAGCATATGAAGAAGTGCTAATGATAGTTAACCTGGGAGATTTGGAAAGCTTAATTTCAGAGGTTTACCATGAAGTTATAAATATATAATATCAACATGAAGAAACTAATATGACTTTAAAAAAATTACAATACAAAAGAGATGTTCATACTTAGTGTTAGAACTTAGAACCATTAATGTTTTTTCCATGTGTTTTAGCAATAAATAACAATTCATCACCTATATGCAATTGATTCATTTAATCATTCTATCAGCTTCCCCTCAAAGGAAATATAGAGATACACATGATACAGAAGAAAATACATCTATTTTCAACATTAAAGGAGCATCAAGTATTGGCTTGGAGACTGATTGAAAATATGTTTTTGGCATTTTTAACTTTTTGCTCTAAAGACTAAACTAATAGGCTCAATAAATATATAGCATACCATTGAAGAAATAGCAGATGATGAAGTGCTATCGATTGTTAACCCGGGATAGTTGGAAAGCTTATATTCAGCTGTTTACATTCATACTATCTTTATATTTCATCAACAAGACAAAACAAAAATGACCTCAATAAATTGCAATAAATAAGAGTTTAAGTTACTTGGCGTTAGAACTTAAAACCATTAATAGATATTCCAGGAGCTTTCAGAATAATAATTAATTCTACAACTATATCAAATGTATTCATCCAATCCTTCAAGCAGCGTTTCATCCAAGGTGATAAACAGTCAAAAATGAGACAAAAGAAAAATTAAAATTTTTACAAACAAATAAACTTGGCCTGTACAGGGATAGAACCTGTGACCTTGGTGTTATTAACACCACGCTCTAACCATCTGAGCTAACAGGCCATTTTGCCCAAATTCCTGGAGGTCCAGCATATGAAGAAGTGCTAATGATAGTTAACCCGGGAGATTTGGAAAGCTTAATTTCAGAGGTTTACCATGAAGTTATAAATATATAATATCAACATGAAGAAACTAATATGACTTTAAAATAATTACAATACAAAAGAGATGTTCATACTTAGTGTTAGAACTTAGAACCATTAATGTTTTTTCCATGTGTTTTAGCAATAAATAACAATTCATCACCTATATGCAATTGATTCATTTAATCATTCTATCAGCTTCCCCTCAAAGGAAATATAGAGATACACATGATACAGAAGAAAATACATATATTTTCAACATTAAAGGAGCATCAAGTATTGGCTTGGAGACTGATTGAAAGTATGTCCTTGGCATTTTTAACTTTATGCTCTAAAGACTAAACTAATAGGCTCAATAAATATATAGCATACTATTGAAGAAATAGCAGATGATGAAGTGCTACCGATTGTTAACCCGGGATAGTTGGAAAGCTTATATTCAGCTGTTTACATTCATACTATCTTTATATTTCATCAACAAGACAAAACAAAAATGACCTCAATGAATTGCAATAAAGAAGAGATTAAGTTACTTGGAGTTAGAACTTAGAACCATTAATAGATATTCCAGGAGCTTTCAGAATAATAATTAATTCTACAACTATATCAAATGTATTCATCCAATCCTTCAAGCAGTGTTTGATCCAAGGTGATAAACAGTCAAAAATGAGACACAAGAAAAATTAATCTTTTTTCAAACAATTAAACTTGGCCTGTACAGGGATCGAACCTGTGACCTTGGCATTATTAGCACCACGCTCTAACCATCTGAGCTATCAGGCCGTTTTGCACAATTTCCTGGAAGTCCAGCATATGAAGAAGTGCTAATGATAGTTAACCCGGGAGATTTGCAAAGCTTAATTTCAGAGGTTTACCATGAAGTTATAAATATATAATATCAACATGAAGAAACTAATATGACTTTAAAAAAATTACAATACAAAAGAGATGTTCATACTTAGTGTTAGAACTTAGAACCATTAATGTTTTTCCATGTGTTTTATCAATAAATAACAATTCATCACCTATATGCAATTGATTCATTTATCATTCTATCAGCTTCCCCTCAAAGGAAATATAGAGATACACATGATACAGAAGAAAATACATCTATTTTCAACATTAAAGGAGCATCAAATATTGGCTAGGAGATTGATTGAAAGTATGTCCTTGGCATTTTTAACTTTATGCTCTAAAGACTAAACTAATAGGCTCAATAAATATATAGCATACCATTGAAGAAATAGCAGATGATGAAGTTCTATCGATTGTTACCCCGGTATAGTTGGAAAACTTATATTCAGCTGTTTACATTCATACTATCTTTATATTTCATCTACAAGACAAAACAAAAATGACCTCAATAAATTGCAATAAATAAGAGTTTAAGTTACTTGGCGTTAGAACTTAGAACCATTAATAGATATTCCAGGAGCTTTCAGAATAATAATTAATTCTACAACTATATCAAATGTATTTATCCAATCCTTCAAGCAGTGTTTGATCCAAGGTGATAAACAGTCAAAAATGAGACACAAGAAAAATTAATCTTTTTTCAAACAATTAAACTTGGCCTGTACAGGGATCGAACCTGTGATCTTGGCGTTATTAGCACCACGCTCTAACCATCTGAGCTAACAGGCCGTTTTGCACAATTTCCTGGAAGTCCAGCATATGAAGAAGTGCTAATGATAGTTAACCTGGGAGATATGGAAAGCTTAATTTCAGAGGTTTACCATGAAGTTATAAATATATAATATCAACATGAAGAAACTAATATGACTTTAAAAAAATTACAATACAAAAGAGATGTTCATACTTAGTGTTAGAACTTAGAACCATTAATGTTTTTCCATGTGTTTTAGCAATAAATAACAATTCATCACCTATATGCAATTGATTCATTTATCATTCTATCAGCTTCCCCTCAAAGGAAATATAGAGATACACATGATACAGAAGAAAATACATCTATTTTCAACATTAAAGGAGCATCAAGTATTGGATTGGAGACTGATTGAAAATATGTCCTTGGCATTTTTAACTTTTTGCTCTAAAGACTACACTAATAGTCTCACTAAATATATAGCATACTATTGAAGAAATAGCAGATGATGAAGTGCTACCGATTGTTAACCCGGGATAGGTGGAAAGCTTATATTCAGCTGTTTACATTCATACTATCTTTATATTTCATCAACAAGACAAAACAAAAATGACCTCAATGAATTGCAATAAATAAGAGATTTAGTTACTTGGCATTAGAACTTAGAACCATTAATAGATATTCCAGGAGCTTTCAGAATAATAATTAATTCTACAACTATATCAAATGTATTCATCCAATCCTTCAAGCAGCGTTTCATCCAAGGTGATAAACAGTCAAAAATGAGACAAAAGAAAAATTAATCTTTTTACAAACAATTAAACTTGGCCTGTACAGGGATATAACCTGTGACCTTGGTGTTATTAACACCACGCTCTAACCATCTGAGCTAACAGGCCATTTTGCCCAAATTCCTGGAGGTCCAGCATATGAAGAAGTGCTAATGATAGTTAACCCGGGAGATTTGGAAAGCTTAATTTCAGAGGTTTACCATGAAGTTATAAATATATAATATCAACATGAAGAAACTAATATGACTTTAAAATAATTACAATACAAAAGAGATGTTCATACTTAGTGTTAGAACTTAGAACCATTAATGTTTTTTCCATGTGTTTTAGCAATAAATAACAATTCATCACCTATATGCAATTGATTCATTTAATCATTCTATCAGCTTCCCCTCAAAGGAAATATAGAGATACACATGATACAGAAGAAAATACATATATTTTCAACATTAAAGGAGCATCAAGTATTGGCTTGGAGACTGATTGAAAGTATGTCCATGGCATTTTTAACTTTATGCTCTAAAGACTAAACTAATAGGCTCAATAAATATATAGCATACTATTGAAGAAATAGCAGATGATGAAGTGCTACCGATTGTTAACCCGGGATAGTTGGAAAGCTTATATTCAGCTGTTTACATTCATACTATCTTTATATTTCATCAACAAGACAAAACAAAAATGACCTCAATGAATTGCAATAAAGAAGAGATTAAGTTACTTGGAGTTAGAACTTAGAACCATTAATAGATATTCCAGGAGCTTTCAGAATAATAATTAATTCTACAACTATATCAAATGTATTCATCCAATCCTTCAAGCAGTGTTTGATCCAAGGTGATAAACAGTCAAAAATGAGACACAAGAAAAATTAATCTTTTTTCAAACAATTAAACTTGGCCTGTACAGGGATCGAACCTGTGACCTTGGCATTATTAGCACCACGCTCTAACCATCTGAGCTATCAGGCCGTTTTGCACAATTTCCTGGAAGTCCAGCATATGAAGAAGTGCTAATGATAGTTAACCCGGGAGATTTGGAAAGCTTAATTTCAGAGGTTTACCATGAAGTTATAAATATATAATATCAACATGAAGAAACTAATATGACTTTAAAAAAAATTACAATACAAAAGAGATGTTCATACTTAGTGTTAGAACTTAGAACCATTAATGTTTTTCCATGTGTTTTAGCAATAAATAACAATTCATCACCTATATGCAATTGATTCATTTATCATTCTATCAGCTTCCCCTCAAAGGAAATATAGAGATACACATGATACAGACGAAAATACATCTATTTTCAACATTAAAGGAGCATCAAGTATTGGCTAGGAGATTGATTGAAAGTATGTCCTTGGCATTTTTAACTTTATGCTCTAAAGACTAAACTAATAGGCTCAATAAATATATAGCATACCATTGAAGAAATAGCAGATGATGAAGTTTCATCGATTGTTAACCCGGGATAGTTGGAAAGCTTATATTCAGCTGTTTACATTCATACTATCTTTATATTTCATCTACAAGACAAAACAAAAATGACCTCAATAAATTGCAATAAATAAGAGTTTAAGTTACTTGGCGTTAGAACCTAGAACCATTAATAGATATTCCAGGAGCTTTCAGAATAATAATTAATTCTACAACTATATCAAATGTATTTATCCAATCCTTCAAGCAGTGTTTGATCCAAGGTGATAAACAGTCAAAAATGAGACACAAGAAAAATTAATCTTTTTTCAACCAATTAAACTTGGCCTGTACAGGGATCGAACCTGTGATCTTGGCGTTATTAGCACCACGCTCTAACCATCTGAGCTAACAGGCCATTTTGCACAATTTCCTGGAAGTCCAGCATATGAAGAAGTGCTAATGATAGTTAACCCGGGAGATTTGGAAAGCTTAATTTCAGAGGTTTACCATGAAGTTATAAATATATAATATCAACATGAAGAAACTAATATTGTAGTGTAGTTCCTAGTTTCCCACTAGCCCCTGCGCATTGGAATAACATAAACAGTAGTATCGACGTGGAACTGCTTATATTCCAGGCCTCCACTGACTATGCTAAACTTAATTGGGTTGTGTTACCAACTAGCTCAGAGGTCACTGGAAACTTTCTTCTCTGCATAGGAAGTGATCAGCTTCCTTGGCACAGACAAGAAGGGATTCAGTTTTCCAACAACCGTGCAACATGACAACTTTGCTCATCAGATCAAGAGTCGATCTCTAGGGTCGTGTGAAACAATAGACATAGATTTCACTCAGTCAGTCTAGTGCAGTTTACTTTCACAGTATGTAGAGAATAGAGAGACGGGCGTTTATCAATAAAAGGTTAACATTTATTGAACAGTCTTTCTTCTCGTACAAGAGAAATGTATTGCCACAATTGCAATAATTGTTATTATAAAAAGTACGTACAGTAAGATAAGTATTGCGAAATAGAACTGTAAAAGCATTGATATGGTTTCTTAGCCATACAATGGTTTAAAAGTAATAAAACATATATACAGTCATATATACATTAGGCTAACATACTCAACTGGTGCTTCTAACTAAGCCTACCCCAGTGTGCCTGACCTAAGCCTAACACGTGAAAGGGGAGTAAGTAAGTAGCTTAAGTTAAGTTGGTTTTGCCAAGGTTTGT
Source organism: Lissotriton vulgaris (assembly GCF_964263255.1). NCBI lineage: Eukaryota > Metazoa > Chordata > Amphibia > Caudata > Salamandridae > Lissotriton > Lissotriton vulgaris. The sequence continues at coordinate 445,488,493 of NC_141700.1, forward strand.
TTCAAGAATTCTCGTCTAAGGGTTTAGTCAACACCATACCTCTGAATAGAATGATGGAGGATTGGTATCTCCTTCAGGGGTCTCTCTCGATATCCCAGTCACCTGCGAGGGTAAACTGGAAGCGCCGGGACTGGATTTCTCTGCACGAGAAATGCAGCGGCTTCTCTCAGCGCGTCGAGGAAGGAGGGGTGACAGCGTCCGCGGGCAGCTGGGCTGGATGTCTTCGCAGAGGACGGCTGCTCGGCTCCTCAAGCGTACTGCACCATAGTTCGCGCTGTAGCGGCGATAATGGTAATCAGCAGCTTCACCACCACAGGATAGCAGGCTGCAGCGACAGAGTGCTAGTTTTTACCAACACAGGGTCATGCAGGCAGCTGGCATCAGCAACAGGGAACGAACTCGCAGCTCGTATCTTTCTCTCAGCTCACATTGCTTAAGGCAACGTTGGTAATATTTATACCTGACAGGTGCCGGGTTTGACGCAAGTTTGCTGGACATAAGACGTCAATTAAAGATGTCACTAGGAAGTGACAGTTATCAGTTGCTCATTAGAGTTCCATTACTAATCAAAACATAGCAAGCGGGGATTTCCAGGTTTGCTGAGTTTTTATCTTGTTGAAGAACTCGGAGTGTTATCTAGGAATATCAGATAGTGACTGCTGCTCTGTCATTGCACTAATTGGTCGCAAAGGAAGTAGCAGAGAGTCATGCTGGAATGTGGCTCTGTTCGTGTGAGGCCAGAGATGACTTTTCAGAAAATCGCATTTGAACGGTTATGCCAATATAGGGAATAAATGGAGTTATAGCCGAATAGGGGCATAAGGTCACAGTATCGATCAGGAACCTAGATAAGCACGCAACACCCACTCCACGTATACATGTCCATCAAAATTACTAAAACTAAGCAATTAGATGTATGTGTAACATTGCCCACCCCAAAATACATAAATGCATTTGAAATAGGCGTACTTGTAATTCATGGAATTTAGGTACTGTACGTTTCTTAAAGCATAGTAATCATTCAAAGAATTATTGCATTTGAAATTAATGAACGATTATGCAAAAGGAATTACACATGAAGTATCTCTGACAGAAGAAATGCGAGATAAATCATCACATAAAAATGCATTGTAATAACATGTGTGCTAGAGGCTGGTGTTATGTTGTTATGTCTCTAGATGTGTTTTAGAAATAGAAGTGTGAAGCTTCTGTTCTCTAAGAATATTTTTTACGTTAAGCAAAGAATTGTTCGTGCCAAAAAGAGAGGGTCAATATTTTAAAAAAATTGTCCAATTCAAAGAAAATAGATTTTCCAAAGCTCCTGGCAGTTTTTGTTTATCAAAACTGAAGGCCGAATTCAGAGTTCATGGGAACGCTGTGTGTCGGAAAGCTTTTCAAAAGTTATTGTTTCTCTGTGGGTGAGAACATCGTATCAGACAGGCTCGCAAAGAATTGGTCTACAAAATCAGGTGATAGTTCAACCAAATTAGATAGCGCTGTAACTTGGCAGGTGTGAGAATGATTGCTGTCATCGAAGGCAGGACCAGCAATGCTCACAGAACGTTGTACCTGGATGATGTTGCTTTTGTCACTCGCTCCACTGTTACCACTTGGCTGTAGTACAGGAGTCTCCACAAATGCCGTCATCAGGATTGGTAGCCGCTGGGGACAACACAATGCGTGAGCCGTTATTGGACTGAGCAAAGTATCAACGTCCATTGGTACTGCTGATGGAAGTGAAAGACAGATGTCCAACACGCATTCATCGCCGCAAAGCATACACCGTAGCACAGGTAAAATGCAATTTTGCCATATCGGTCTGAATGAAAGGAACCAGGTCATGTTTAGATCTCTCAGCCTGGCCAATCCGAGGACGTTAGTTATCCTGTCCCGGTAGCGCATTGCTAGGATTGTCTCTTCCATTCCCATGGGAGCTATGTCTGAGCCGAGGCTTGCCATAACGTAGCAGGAGGGTCAAAAATAGAATCCCTGCGATGAGTCCCAAAAATAGTGGAATGCCGCCAAAAATGGAGTGTACAAAATTAGGAAAGATTCCCAAAATTGCCTGGAAGGGTGTTAGCAGTCCCGTAAAGACTGTCTTAAATATGCCTGGGATGCTTGTTGCACTAGACATGTTAAGGAGTTGGCTGAACATTTCTACGAAATGCACGGGGCAATTTGTTGATAAAATGTCATGGACTTCAGTAGCCGTCCTTGCGACTAGAAGATCATACGTCTCTTTAGATGACGTTATAGGCACTGTTGTCTGTAAAAGTACAGATTTAATTTTGCTTAATGTATCAATTCGTATAGAATAGAGATTCAGACGAGGCCAGAGGGGAGTCACTATGTCTGGAGGCCCGCTCGGGAACAATGCTTGCATACAACATTTGACCATGGACGTTACTTCTATTAGATAACTTTTCCCTGGCGTCAGGCCACAACATCTGTGATCCGTTCTAAGAATGTAACTCCCGTTTGCGAGTTGCATAAAGAAGGGCTCTATCTGAGTTGCAGGTGTGACTAGCTGGTGGCATGAAAGGTTGTTTGAATTTCCATCACATGCTCCGTGTAAATTAATACCCTGACACAAAAGTATACCGCTTAGTTAATGTTTACAATTTTCACCACTAAGAAATACATTTTTGTCGCTGTCACTATAGCAAGAATGAGTGTATGGTAATTTCCATTCGGATTTAACATATCCCTTACCCAATCGTTCATATTGGCCAGCAGGTATGTACTCAAGGCATTTATGAAATCAGAAAGTTGTTATCGGAATTGTGATAATTCCGTGTATTATCCATTCAATGACAGGACTCTCTGACATTGTCAATGGTAATCTCTCGAGTTTTTCGATGCTCAGGATTGTATAGTCTGCTCCTTTCTGTGCCAAACTGATCTGTTTATCAGTAAGGTTAAAACTGGAAAATAATGACGTTGTGTTGATTAAACGCCAAGGCACATAGCCTGAACGAAGATTGTGCAGCGTCCAGCCTAGTTCTATAATAGAGCGTAATTGAGATTGGCCATGTTGTAACATTAGCAAATCTCTGTCTATCACATCAAAGGCAGAGGATACAATATTGTCCAAAGAATATATTCTGGAAGACAGAGTCATTAACCCATTGTCTACCACAGAAAGTGATTTCTCCAAATTAATACGATCAATTTCTCGTATTTTTTCAGCAGTTTCAATTTGCTTTACTTTCCAAGCCTCGTTGTAAGCAGCATAGATACTGGTCGCTATGAAACGTTTCTGACGCTGTTTGCGTGGTCCAAGAATGAAATCGCGCAAATCAGCACCATCTTTTAATAAAGACAAGTGTTGCTTAATTTCAGCCAGTGTGGATGTAGTTAGCCATTCTAGGCAGAGTTTCCCTACACTGTATGTGGTTATAATCCCTGGATGTTGTCTCTGGGAGTATCTAGAGTCTAATCTGGTCATTTTTAAACCCTGTGTTTTATTCAGGAACCTATCTTGACAGCTATTTGTGTCTGTAGGCCAGATTAACCACTTTTTCCAATCAGGATGTGTTCTGTTGAAATGTAAAATTTGTGACACGTCTAACTCAATATCTGCTGTTGTATTTTCAGGTATTGGCTTTGGTATAGACGGTGTTTTAAGGTCTTTGTTCTTGGCTAGGCCAAGACAAGATGTTTGGTGTACAGTGTCATTTAAAAATAACATTTGTTCTGGTATCATGCAGGTTCTAAATAGTGCTTCAATGCCTTGCACCTGCCAATCTTTTGTACCCCAAATTGTTTTCGTTTCAATATTATTTTTCCAATAATCAAAACCAAATGTCATCATTTTGTCATAAAATGCTTCTGAATATATCAATTTAGAATTTGTCAGCATTGTTTTCATTCCTGTTTTATCTAACAGTTTATAATAAAACGTTTCTGCATTACTTGTGTTAAACCCTGAGAAGTATTTGAATTTCTCAAAAAATGCTTTAGAACTGCTTTTAGGTGGTGTAGCACAATGTTCCCATTGATTATACATAAAAACATTTCTAGGCTGTGCAGATTTATGCAAGTAATGATCCCCATAATGGGTGTAACAGAATAACTGCTCATAACTAGATGAACCTTGTAAATAATCATGATCTGTGAATCTAGCTGACATTACTAAATCAGACATCATGTCATTAATACTGTTAAAGTCCCAATCATCAGAGAATGTACTTGGTGTCACAAAGTCACTTAAGGAAACCTTTAGTTGATGAGGATACTTCAGGATTTCGACCGGACCATAGATCTCATAGTCTGTTTTCTCCCATACTACCCCACCAGGTATTGGAATTGCTGTGACATTTACTGTTGACAGTTCTCTTTTCTTCACGTGGGATGATCTGTGTGGTTTCAGGACTAGGTTGATGTTCTGACTTGCTGTGTCCATTCAATTGTAATGAACTTTCCTAAAATTAAAACTAAAATTAGGCAGAGTAGGAGTATGAATACCCCTGAGATAATCCAATGCTCAATCAACGGTGAATCCAGATATAGTTCTTTGATTTGTTGAAGGAGTCCTGTTGTATTTTCTTTAGAAATCTTTTTTGTTTCTGGCATCACTTCGGGGTCATTTAAATCTTCAGAGAAGTTGTCGAAGTTGATGAAATAACCAGAGGCAGTTCTGTCAATTGATGGGATTGTTCTTTCAATCTGTCTCTCGGTAGCACTTTCTGATGCCACATTAGTGTAGACTGGTGTTGTTTCTTGACGAACTGTTTCAATCTGTGTTTCAAGAGGCACGAGTTCCATGGCATTATTGCATAGTCCTTCATTGTGCACTGCAGGCTGATCGAATGTGATGAGTCTTTCAGTTTGAACCTCTTGGATTGTTGCAAGTTTGGGTATTCTGTTGTTTCTTGGGAGTCCACTGGGCCTACTGTTGATTATAGGCCACATGCTTGTGGTTTTACCAGATCGATAGACACGACTCTGTTCTCCTTTTTACCAGCAAGGGGCGGTAGCACAACTGATCTTGTTCCGGTGACTGCTAAGACAGGTACTGCTTTTCTGTAAGAAGGCCCAAATTCCTTCTCAACCGCGATCTTTTCTCTGACTAGATCCCCAATCTTTGGAATCCAGACAGGCCTTGCTGGGGCTGTTGCGGGTGGTGCCTCGTCAGTGGTACTTGGCTGTAGCTTTAACTTTATGTTGCTTAATGATTTTCTTGTTTCATTCAGTTCCTGTAAAACAGCCAAACGGTCTTTTACATCAAACTGCTTTTTTTCTTCTTGTACCACTGACATCTGACTATCGAGGTCCTGAACGTTCATTCTAATTCCGAACAATAGTTCGTATGGGCTGAAACCTTTTAGAGAATTTCTTGGCATGTTGTTAAGACTAGTCTGGACACTTATTAAATGTTTGACCCACCCAGCGCCTGAACCTAATACCTTCGCTGTTATAGATTGCTTTATGTCACGGTTTTTTCTTTCTACCACACTATTCCCTTCGGGGTGCGACGGACAAGAATACCGCAACCCAATTCCCATGCTGGCCATGGCCTCCATATAGGCTCGAGAGCTGAAAGCAGGACCCTGGTCAGAATGGAACGTGGTAATTGCGTATGTGCCGATAAAGACTCACAAATCTTTTATAACCGTTCTAGCGTCAGCCGAGCGCTGGGGGCCACATCTTTTAAGTGCTTTTCGTCTTAATGGTGTACACTGGGACGCGCTTCTCTTCTTTGATTGCGCAGATAGACCGCCTTATGCTGTCTAGAAGGGATCCTGAAACTACACTGGCCTGTTCATTTCTGCGATCTCGGTTGCAGTTTTCACAATTTTGAGCAAAACATTGAATATCTATACTCGTTCCTGGCCACCAGTACTCTGATTGTAATTCTTTCAGAGAGGCTTTGATTGATTTGTGTCTCAGACCCAACCCCATGTGTGCTTCCAGTAAGAGGAAGCCCCTCCTGCTCCTGTTTGGAATTACTCTGTCCCCCACTCCAGGGATTCGAGCAAACGGAACGGAGTTTGCATCGATTATGTATGCATAATTGAGTGGATAGTTTACGGGTAGTGCTGCACAGTCGCCTTTTACGGTCGTTTTTACTGCCAGCATGGTTTCCCCGTCTATGTACTTGTCTGTACGCTTTTTTGTGGCTACGGAAGCCGGTTTAGTTGCTTCCGCTTTGGCTGTATTAGCCAATGAATTCCCTGCAACGTGAACGCCATCACGTTGAAGATTCTGTGCGTGAATCACGTGAGTCTTTTGTAGTTCTTTGTGTAAAAGAGCTACCTCGTTCCAGAGCAATTTATGCTTTATTGTGGCACCTGTGTCATCTTTGTCGTCGTTTTCGATCCAACTCTGCAGTTTATTGTTGTAAGAGTTGACGCAAAAATGAGAATCGCACACGATAAGTGTCGGGAATTCACGTTCTGCATTTTCGAGCGCCATCTTTAAAGATCTGATTTCAGTTCTCTGAACCGAACAGTTTCTTACAGATTCAGTTTTTGTTACTTTCGGTCTGAATTTACCGCACAGCCAACGACCTTTAATGATCGCACACGCTGCATTGTAGGATTTGCTCTCTACGTTGAAATGCTGTACAAAGCTATCTGTATAGATTATACAGGCGTATTGTGGGAGAGGCAGGATTTCGATTGGCAGAGGATATTCTTCTTCATATTCTAAATCATTCAGTTCTTCAAATTGCGGTGCGAAATAGTATTTCACGTCTTCCGCTCCTAGAGAATCTATGCACTGTATCCATTTCGGATCCAGTGACACTGTAGGCAGGTTTACTGGGCTGAATAGCGCCTCGAAGGCGGATTCCGCTGTAAGGATATTAACCCGTTTGCCGTGTGCTAGTTCTCGTTCATTTGCTAATGCGATTTGCACTGCGTTCACAGTTCTTTCTGTGCGACTGAATGCTTTTTCTGCTTGTGTGTACAAGTGTGATTTAATTGAAATTGGTACCTTTTCTCCCTCATTAGAGGTTAGGTACGTGAATCCGCATCTTCCTGGGATGACTCGGATTACAAGATCGCGTGTGTTGTCACGTGTATCTAATTTTGTTTTTGCTAACATGTCTGTTTGCAGTGATCTCAAAATTTCTGTGTGTTTTTGAGTCCAATTGATTTGTTTTAAATCAGGTTTTATTAATTCGTAGAGAGGTTTAACCCTTTCTGCGTAATTTAGAATGTAAGTTCTTCCGAAATTCAGAAAACCTAGTATTGATTGTAAATTCTTCAGCGTTTTTGGAGCTTGGAGTACAGCGCACTTCTCTAAGAAGTTGTCCGCTAGGCTTTTCCCTTCACTTGATAATTCGTACCCTAAAAATAGTACTGTCAGATGGGCAATTCGGGACTTTTTAAAGTTGAATTTGTAACCCTCTGCTGCGAACCCAAGTATAATGGTGTTCACTCTTTTCAAGTGAGTATCCAAGTCGTCGTCTGTGAGATAAATATCATCTACGTAAGATAATGCTTCATCATCATAGATTTGTAGTAACTCTGTTACCCTAGCTGAGAATAGTCCTGGGCTGTTCTTGAACCCCTGTGGGAGTCGACAGAATTTTTTCTGCGATCCAAATGCGGAGAAAGCGGTCAAATATCTGCTTTCTGGTGCAATGTTTTGACAAAAGAAACCATTAGAAATGTCTAATGTCGTTTTATATTTTTTCCTAACTATGTTATTCATTAGGGCTGCACTATGCGAGTTTTGTACTGCAAAAGTTTTGCAACATGTATTAAGGTGTCTGTAGTCCAAAACTAGACGATATGAATTGTCTGGCTTGGAGACAGGAAACAAAGGATTGTTCATTTGAGAGGTGCATGTTTCAATCACCCCCTGGTACTCAAGTTGATCTAAGATCTCCCTGACTTGTTTTTTAGCTTCTTTCTTTATGGGATACTGCCGTTGGGCAGTTGGTTCACTTTTTAGTTGGATTTTGTGAGGCGGTGAATCCTCATCCCATCCTACATGATTTTTATACAATGCAGGTGCCTGGGCTACTGCCCATTTCCTTGCATATGTGTATTTTTTGTGAATCGGAATGTGATTCGAGAAGGCAGGCATAATCACTTCTTCGCCATGAGGGCACTCCCTGACAAACTCCGGGGGCCAATCTTTTTCAGCTAACAGAATATCATAGCCTTTTGAGAGCCTATCCCAAAATAGACCCTTAATTTTCCTAGTCTTATCACCCTCCATACGCAATGTTATTTCGTATATTTTATGGGGCTCGCTAAGCCTGGCGTCGGCAGTTTCAACCTGAATGTATTCATTCGTGTCCACTGTCTCCAGATGACTCATCAAGATCTTGCGCGCTATACTGATTTCTGCTGCACTGTCCAACATTGTCAATGCCCACTCCCCGTTTTTCAACTGTGTCCTCAGTATTCTCGGCATGGTTGATTACTCTAATACTGGCTACCTTCTTTTTCTGAAATTGAGATTTCTTATTTTGAGCAGGTTCCTTGTCTTTGGACTTGGTGTGCTCTCCTGGGTCTGACCGTCCTCTTCTTTCCGAATTCTGAGGAAAAGATCGAGAGGGACGTGTATCAATACTTTGATATCTATCAGGTTTTTTTATATTATCCCTATTTCTAAGGTTATATCTTTTCTCAGGGGGCTCCCATTGGGGAGACTGGCGTTCTCGAGTCGGAGTTCTTTCCCTCCGTCGAGGAGACCTTCCTCTGGACTGGAAAACTTTTTCCTTGGGAGTGGATTGTTTATTTCCATCCCAGCTCTTTTTAGGAGTGTTTGAATTATTTTTAATAAATAATTTTTCAGGATTTTCGAGCAGTTGGGGCTTAACTGGTTTTCCACCCAAGCTGTCTCTACCTAATTCTTCATAGCATTTTTCTATGATTTTTGCAAGCTCAACAGGATCTTTTATATAGGCATGAGCGAATTTTGCGGATCTCGCGTTCGCGAATTTTGCGGATTTGCGGATTCGCAATCCGCAAAATCCGCGAATTCCCGCGAATTTGCGGATTTTTTTTGTGTTCGCCCGTGTTTCTGCCAGTTCGCGAGGGTTTTTACAATTTCGCAATTTGCGAACTTACCTGTCGGGTCGCAAGTTTTGCGAACTTGTTGTTTCTACGTGTCCAGCCTGTTTGGGACACTCTTCTTCATCACTGCCACTCTCTGTCACCACTGCCACTCTCTGACTACTCATGCCACCCTCTGGCCCACCCATGCCACCCTCTGTTTCATCACCACACCCTCTGGTTGTCCAGTGTACATTATTTTCGGCAAAGCAAAGCGCACCTTCCCTGCCTCAAGTGACCTGAATTAATTTGGGGCTGATTAATGTGTCACAGAATATTTTTTTAGCTGGCACCTGCTTCCTTAGTGCGCCCTGATTAGTGATCTTTTGCACTTGCTTTCATTGTTGCAAAATTAGTTACAACACCTGCCCTGCCCCAACTGACAATAATGAATTAGGGGCTGATTAATGGATTTTAACTTCCAGCCTGGCTCCTGCTTGTCTCCCTTAGCTGTAATTCAGGACCTTTGTGGCATATGTGTAACTATTCTGAGGTTCAGAGCAGGGTCACATAATAGTTTCAACTGGCAACTGAACTCTGGAGGGGCCCCTCAGGAAGCACTACAGGAAATGGCTACTAATGATGAGCCTGAACTTTTGAACCTGGTAAGTAGTTACTTTCAGTTTTGCTAAGATCGTATTTCTGCAATTTTGCACTTATTCGCGGGGCGCGAACTCACGCGAACAGTGCGAGTAGTGCGAGCAAAATCCGCTGCTCGCGGATTTGCGGATTTTGCGGGAGATTCGCGAATCTCGCGGATTGCGGATTTCCCGAAAATCCGCAAAATCCGCGAGCGGAACGGATTTTCCGCCCATGCCTACTTTTATATCTGTTTCCCTCAACTTCTGGCGAATCGCCACAGATGCTGCTTCTCCTTTAATGTTGGCTAATAATATAGCCGTGACCTGCTTGAAGTCTTTCAGTAGTTTCATACCTAGATTTAAAGCGGGTTCTGGACCGAATTCATTTTGAATCTGTTTTAGCACTTCTGGTATTACCGCCATAGACGGAACACCGTGTGTTTTTGTGTAAATGGAAGCAAAGACTGTACCCCAAGTGTCACAGTCCTCCACGTGTGGTGCGATTCCCATAGGAAGGCAGATGGTCAAGATTCTGTGTTTCTCAATAGGGGTAGTATCAGGAAATACTGCCTCTATTTGAGTGATTTTCTGGGCTAACCAGAAAGGAATTTGTTCCCGTTTTACGGGTGTTTTACCAAGACATGACTGTATGTTCTGTGGTGTAATTTTATTTGTGTTCCCCTGATGAGGGGTCAGCTGTGGTACATTAACAGCTGTCTGGACTGTTGCAGTCCGCATTACATATTGGACTAATTGCCTATGTATTTTTATTAATGTGTTTAGCTGTGCTAACAGCTCTTCTCTAGACATTCTTGCAATGTCAGGATGTGGTGTGTAGCTGGCTAGAACCGGCCACGTGTCTCCTGGTCTACCTAGTTGACCGAGCCTGGTTATGTGATCATTGTGTTTTAGGGCGCCATTAAACCAGAGCAGGTGCTCTTGAAATTTAAGTGGAATTTCAATCTCCTCGAAAGGTGTGTACTCTCCCAGAGGTTCCTCTATTTTGTAATAGTGAAACTCTTTTGTTATAGCGTTTACCGCTGGAAAGTTTATCCATGAATAGAATACCTCTGTCTGCCGATACTCGTGAGCCTCTATCACGAAAATTACTGTACCACCTTGAGGTGTCAGTCCGTTCTCTATAAGTTTTAAAGTTATAGATCTTCTTAAGTGGACCGGGATGATTATAGCATCCGGGTCTGTGTATTCAGGACCTTGCTGAGTCGCATCTGCTGCGGCCCCAGAGGTTCCGTTTTCTGGCATTGTAAAAATGCGAGGTTTGCAGAGTAGGTCTCCAAGGAGACAAAGATTAGGTGCACAATATTTTGGAACACTGTATCCTTCAACGTTGAATAAACCAGAGCTTTACATAGGAATCTCTTCCTACTAAGGTCGGGCGGATTTTAACCTTTCACCCACTCCAGACGTCTATTGGAGTATTTACGGGAGAAAGGGGTGTGAAATATGCACGACTGAGTTACTCTATAAGTCTTGCGTTAGTTTATCGCCTTACCAAACGTTTGGGCGCCATGTAGTGTAGTTCCTAGTTTCCCACTAGGCCCTGCGCATTGGAATAACATAAACAGTAGTATCGACGTGGAACTGCTTATATTCCAGGCCTCCACTGACTATGCTAAACTTAATTGGGTTGTGTTACCAACTAGCTCAGAGGTCACTGGAAACTTTCTTCTCTGCATAGGAAGTGATCAGCTTCCTTGGCACAGACAAGAAGGGATTCAGTTTTCCAACAACCGTGCAACATGACAACTTTGCTCCTCAGATCAAGAGTCGATCTCTAGGGTCGTGTGAAACAATAGACATAGATTTCACTCAGTCAGTCTAGTGCAGTTTACTTTCACAGTATGTAGAGAATAGAGAGACGGGCGTTTATCAATAAAAGGTTAACATTTATTGAACAGTCTTTCTTCTCGTACAAGAGAAATGTATTGCCACAATTGCAATAATTGTTATTATAAAAAGTACGTACAGTAAGATAAGTATTGCGAAATAGAACTGTAAAAGCATTGATATGGTTTCTTAGCCATACAATGGTTTAAAAGTAATAAAACATATATACAGTCATATATACATTAGGCTAACATACTCAACTGGTGCTTCTAACTAAGCCTACCCCAGTGTGCCTGACCTAAGCCTAACACGTGAAAGGGGAGTAAGTAAGTAGCTTAAGTTAAGTTGGTTTTGCCAAGGTTTGTTTCAAGAATTTTCGTCTAAGGGTTTAGTCAACACCATACCTCTGAATAGAATGATGGAGGATTGGTATCTCCTTCAGGGGTCTCTCTCGATATCCCAGTCACCTGCGAGGGTAAACTGGAAGCGCCGGGACTGGATTTCTCTGCACGAGAAATGCAGCGGCTTCTCTCAGCGCGTCGAGGAAGGAGGGGTGACAGCGTCCGCGGGCAGCTGGGCTGGATGTCTTCGCAGAGGACGGCTGCTCGGCTCCTCAAGCGTACTGCACCATAGTTCGCGCTGTAGCGGCGATAATGGTAATCAGCAGCTTCACCACCACAGGATAGCAGGCTGCAGCGACAGAGTGCTAGTTTTTACCAACACAGGGTCATGCAGGCAGCTGGCATCAGCAACAGGGAACGAACTCGCAGCTCGTATCTTTCTCTCAGCTCACATTGCTTAAGGCAACGTTGGTAATATTTATACCTGACAGGTGCCGGGTTTGACGCAAGTTTGCTGGACATAAGACGTCAATTAAAGATGTCACTAGGAAGTGACAGTTATCAGTTGCTCATTAGAGTTCCATTACTAATCAAAACATAGCAAGCGGGGATTTCCAGGTTTGCTGAGTTTTTATCTTGTTGAAGAACTCGGAGTGTTATCTAGGAATATCAGATAGTGACTGCTGCTCTGTCATTGCACTAATTGGTCGCAAAGGAAGTAGCAGAGAGTCATGCTGGAATGTGGCTCTGTTCGTGTGAGGCCAGAGATGACTTTTCAGAAAATCGCACTTGAACGGTTATGCCAATATAGGGAATAAATGGAGTTATAGCCGAATGGGGCATAAGGTCACAGTATCGATCAGGAACCTAGATAAGCACGCAACAATATGACTTTAAAAAAATTACAATACAAAAGAGATGTTCATACTTAGTGTTAGAACTTAGAACCATTAATGTTTTTTCCATGTGTTTTAGCAATAAATAACAATTCATCACCTATATGCAATTGATTCATCTAATCATTCTATCAGCTTCCCCTCAAAGGAAATATAGACATACACATGATACAGAAGAAAATACATCTATTTTCAACATTAAAGGAGCATCAAGTATTGTCTTGGAGACTGATTGAAGGTATATCCTTGGCATTTTTAACTTTATGCTCTAAAGACTAAACTAATAGGCTCAATAAATATATAGCATACCATTGAAGAAATAGCAGATGATGAAGTGCTATCGATTGTTAACCCGGGATAGTTGGAAAGCTTATATTCAGCTGTTTGCATTCATACTATCTTTATATTTCATCAACAAGACAAAACAAAAATGACCTCAATAAATTGCAATAAATAGAAGATTTAGTTACTTGGCGTTAGAACTTAGAACCATTAATAGATATTCCAGGAGCTTTCAGAATAATAATTAATTCTACAACTATATCAAATGTATTCATCCAATCCTTCAAGCAGCGTTTGATCCAAGGTGATAAACAGTCAAGAATGAAACACAAGAAAAATTACTCTTTTTTCAAACAATTAAACTTGGCCTGTACAGGGATCGAACCTGTGACCTTGGCGTTATTAGCACCACGCTCTAACCATCTGAGCTAACAAGCCATTTTGCCCAAAATCCTGGAAGTCCAGCATGTGAAGAACTGCTAATGATAGTTAACCCGGGAGATTTGGATAGCTGAATTTCAGAGGTTTACCATGAAATTATAAATATATAATATCAACATGAAGAAACTAATATGACTTTAAAAAGATTACAATACAAAAGAGATTTTCATACTTAGTGTTAGAACTTAGAACCATTAATGTTTTTTCCATGTGTTTTAGCAATAAATAACAATTCATCACCTATATGCAATTGATTCATCTATTCATTCTATCAGCTTCCCCTCAAAGGAAATATAGACATACACATGATACAGAAGAAAATACATCTATTTTCAACATTAAAGGAGCATCAAGTACTGTCTTGGAGACTGATTGAAGGTATATCCTTGGCATTTTTAACTTTATGCTCTAAAGACTAAACTAATAGGCTCAATAAATATATAGCATACCATTGAAGAAATAGCAGATGATGAAGTGCTATCGATTGTTAACCCGGGATAGTTGGAAAGCTTATATTCAGCTGTTTGCATTCATACTATCTTTATATTTCATCAACAAGACAAAACAAAAATGACCTCAATAAATTGCAATAAATAGAAGATTTAGTTACTTGGCGTTAGAACTTAGAACCATTAATAGATATTCCAGGAGCTTTCAGAATAATAATTAATTCTACAAGTATATCAAATGTATTCATCCAATCCTTCAAGCAGCGTTTGATCCAAGGTGATAAACAGTCAAGAATGAAACACAAGAAAAATTACTCTTTTTTCAAACAATTAAACTTGGCCTGTACAGGGTTCGAACCTGTGACCTTGGCGTTATTAGCACCACGCTCTATCCATCTGAGCTAACAAGCCATTTTGCCCAAATTCCTGGAAGTCCAGCATGTGAAGAAGTGCTAATGATAGTTAACCCGGGAGATTTGGAAAGCTTAATTTCAGAGGTTTACCATGAAGTTATACTTATATAATATCAACATTAAGAAACTAATATGACTCTAAAAAAATTACAATACAAAAGAGATTTTCATACTTAGTGTTAGAACTTAGAACCATTAATGTTTTTTCCATGTGTTTTAGCAATAAATAACAATTCATCACCTATATGCAATTGATTCATTTAATCATTCTATCAGCTTCCCCTCAAAGGAAATATAGAGATACACATGAAACAGAAGAAAATACATCTATTTTCAACATTAAAGGAGCATCAAGTATTGGCTTGGAGACTGATTGAAAATATGTCCTTGCTATTTTTAACTTTTTGCTCTAAAGACTAAACTAATAGGCTCACTAAATATATAGCATACTATTGAAGAAATAGCAGATGATGAAGTGCTAATGATTGTTAACCCGGGATAGTTGGAAAGCTTATATTCAGCTGTTTACATTCATACTATCTTTATATTTCATCAACAAGACAAAAAAAATGACCTCAATGAATTGCAATAAAGAAGAGATTTAGTTACTTGGAGTTAGAACTTAGAACCATTAATAGATATTCCAGGAGCTTTCAGAATAATAATTAATTCTACAACTATATCAAATGTATTCATCCAATCCTTCAAGCAGTGTTTGATCCAAGGTGATAAACAGTCAAAAATGAGACACAAGAAAAATTAATCTTTTTTCAAACAATTAAACTTGGCCTGTACAGGGATCGAACCTGTGACCTTGGCGTTATTAGCACCACGCTCTAACCATCTGAGCTAACAGGCCGTTTTGCACAATTTCCTGGAAGTCCAGCATATGAAGAAGTGCTAATGATTGTTAACCCGGGAGATTTGGAAAGCTTAATTTCAGAGGTTTACCATGAAGTTATAAATATATAATATCAACATGAAGAAATTAATATGACTTTAAAAAAATTACAATACAAAAGAGATGTTCATACTTAGTGTTAGAACTTAGAACCATTAATGTTTTTCCATGTGTTTTAGCAATAAATAACAATTCATCACCTATATGCAATTGATTCATTTATCATTCTATCAGCTTCCCCTCAAAGGAAATATAGAGATACACATGATACAGAAGAAAATACATCTATTTTCAACATTAAAGGAGCATCAAGTATTGGCTAGGAGATTGATTGAAAGTATGTCCTTGGCATTTTTAACTTTATGCTCCAAAGACTAAACTAATAGGCTCAATAAATATATAGCATACCATTGAAGAAATAGCAGATGATGAAGTTCTATCGATTGTTAACCCGGGATAGTTGGAAAGCTTATATTCAGCTGTTTACATTCGTACTATCTTTATATTTCATCTACAAGACAAAACAAAAATGACCTCAATAAATTGCAATAAATAAGAGTTTAAGTTACTTGGCGTTAGAACTTAGAACCATTAATAGATATTCCAGGAGCTTTCAGAATAATAATTAATTCTACAACTATATCAAATGTATTTATCCAATCCTTCAAGCAGTGTTTGATCCAAGGTGATAAACAGTCAAAAATGAGACACAAGAAAAATTAATCTTTTTTCAAACAATTAAACTTGGCCTGTACAGGGATCGAACCTGTGATCTTGGCGTTATTAGCACCACGCTCTAACCATCTGAGCTAACAGGCCGTTTTGCACAATTTCCTGGAAGTCCAGCATATGAAGAAGTGCTAATGATAGTTAACCCGGGAGATTTGGAAAGCTTAATTTCAGAGGTTTACCATGAAGTTATAAATATATAATATCAACATGAAGAAACTAATATGACTTAAAAAAAATTACAATACAAAAGAGATGTTCATACTTAGTGTTAGAACTTAGAACCATTAATGTTTTTTCCATGTGTTTTAGCAATAAATAACAATTCATCACCTATATGCAATTGATTCATTTAATCATTCTATCAGCTTCCCCTCAAAGGAAATATAGAGATACACATGATACAGAAGAAAATACATCTATTTTCAACATTAAAGGAGCATCAAGTATTGGCTTGGAGACTGATTCAAAATATGTCCTTGCTATTTTTAACTTTTTGCTCTAAAGACTAAACTAATAGGCTAACTAAATATATAGCATACTATTGAAGAAATAGCAGATGATGAAGTGCTACTGATTGTTAACCCGGGATAGTTGGAAAGCTTATATTCAGCTGTTTACATTCATACTATCTTTATATTTCATCAACAAGACAAAACAAAAATGACCTCAATGAATTGCAATAAATAAGAGTTTAAGTTACTTGGCGTTAGAACTTAGAACCATTAATAGATATTCCAGGAGCTTTCAGAATAATAATTAATTCTACAACTATATCAAATGTATTTATCCAATCCTTCAAGCAGTGTTTGATCCAAGGTGATAAACAGTCAAAAATGAGACAAAAGAAAAATTAATCTTTTTTCAAACAATTAAACTTGGCCTGTACAGGGATCGAACCTGTGACCTTGGCGTTATTAGCACCACGCTCTAACCATCTGAGCTAACAGGCCGTTTTGCACAATTTCCTGGAAGTCCAGCATATGAAGAAGCGCTAATGATAGTTAACCTGGGAGATTTGGAAAGCTTAATTTCAGAGGTTTACCATGAAGTTATAAATATATAATATCAACATGAAGAAATTAATATGACTTTAAAAAAATTACAATACAAAAGAGATGTTCATACTTAGTGTTAGAACTTAGAACCATTAATGTTTTTCCATGTGTTTTAGCAATAAATAACAATTCATCACCTATATGCAATTGATTCATTTATCATTCTATCAGCTTCCCCTCAAAGGAAATATAGAGATACACATGATACAGAAGAAAATACATCTATTTTCAACATTAAAGGAGCATCAAGTATTGGCTAGGAGATTGATTGAAAGTATGTCCTTGGCATTTTTAACTTTATGCTCCAAAGACTAAACTAATAGGCTCAATAAATATATAGCATACCATTGAAGAAATAGCAGATGATGAAGTTCTATCGATTGTTAACCCGGGATAGTTGGAAAGCTTATATTCAGCTGTTTACATTCATACTATCTTTATATTTCATCTACAAGACAAAACAAAAATGACCTCAATAAATTGCAATAAATAAGAGTTTAAGTTACTTGGCGTTAGAACTTAGAACCATTAATAGATATTCCAGGAGCTTTCAGAATAATAATTAATTCTACAACTATATCAAATGTATTTATCCAATCCTTCAAGCAGTGTTTGATCCAAGGTGATAAACAGTCAAAAATGAGACACAAGAAAAATTAATCTTTTTTCAAACAATTAAACTTGGCCTGTACAGGGATCGAACCTGTGATCTTGGCGTTATTAGCACCACGCTCTAACCATCTGAGCTAACAGGCCGTTTTGCACAATTTCCTGGAAGTCCAGCATATGAAGAAGTGCTAATGATAGTTAACCCGGGAGATTTGGAAAGCTTAATTTCAGAGGTTTACCATGAAGTTATAAATATATAATATCAACATGAAGAAACTAATATGACTTTAAAAAAATTACAATACAAAAGAGATGTTCATACTTAGTGTTAGAACTTAGAACCATTAATGTTTTTTCCATGTGTTTTAGCAATAAATAACAATTCATCACCTATATGCAATTGATTCATTTAATCATTCTATCAGCTTCCCCTCAAAGGAAATATAGAGATACACATGATACAGAAGAAAATACATCTATTTTCAACATTAAAGGAGCATCAAGTATTGGCTTGGAGACTGATTCAAAATATGTCCTTGCTATTTTTAACTTTTTGCTCTAAAGACTAAACTAATAGGCTAACTAAATATATAGCATACTATTGAAGAAATAGCAGATGATGAAGTGCTACTGATTGTTAACCCGGGATAGTTGGAAAGCTTATATTCAGCTGTTTACATTCATACTATCTTTATATTTCATCAACAAGACAAAACAAAAATGACCTCAATGAATTGCAATAAATAAGAGTTTAAGTTACTTGGCGTTAGAACTTAGAACCATTAATAGATATTCCAGGAGCTTTCAGAATAATAATTAATTCTACAACTATATCAAATGTATTTATCCAATCCTTCAAGCAGTGTTTGATCCAAGGTGATAAACAGTCAAAAATGAGACAAAAGAAAAATTAATCTTTTTTCAAACAATTAAACTTGGCCTGTACAGGGATCGAACCTGTGACCTTGGCGTTATTAGCACCACGCTCTAACCATCTGAGCTAACAGGCCGTTTTGCACAATTTCCTGGAAGTCCAGCATATGAAGAAGCGCTAATGATAGTTAACCTGGGAGATTTGGAAAGCTTAATTTCAGAGGTTTACCATGAAGTTATAAATATATAATATCAACATGAAGAAACTAATATGACTTTAAAATAATTACAATACAAAAGAGATGTTCATACTTAGTGTTAGAACTTAGAACCATTAATGTTTTTTCCATGTGTTTTAGCAATAAATAACAATTCATCACCTATATGCAATTGATTCATCTAATCATTCTATCAGCTTCCCCTCAAAGGAAATATAGACATACACATGATACAGAAGAAAATACATCTATTTTCAACATTAAAGGAGCATCAAGTATTGGCTTGGAGACTGATTGAAGGTATGTCCTTGGCATTTTTAACTTTATGCTCTAAAGACTCAACTAATAGGCTCAATAAATATATAGCATACCATTGAAGAAATAGCAGATGATGAAGTGCTATCGATTGTTAACCCGGGATAGTTGGAAAGCTTATATTCAGCTGTTTACATTCATACTATCTTTATATTTCATCAACAAGACAAAACAAAAATGACCTCAATAAATTGCAATAAATAAGAGATTTAGTTACTTGGAGTTAGAACTTAGAACCATTCATAGATATTCCAGGAGCTTTCAGAATAATAATTAATTCTACAACTATATCAAATGTATTCATCCAATCCTTCAAGCAGTGTTTGATCCAAGGTGATAAACAGTCAAAAATGAGACACAAGAAAAATTAATCTTTTTTCAAACAATTAAACTTGGCCTGTACAGGGATCGAACCTGTGACCTTGGCGTTATTAGCACCACGCTCTAACCATCTGAGCTAACAGGCCGTTTTGCACAATTTCCTGGAAGTCCAGCATATGAAGAAGTGCTAATGATAGTTAACCCGGGAGATTTGGAAAGCTTAATTTCAGAGGTTTACCATGAAGTTATAAATATATAATATCAACATGAAGAAACTAATATGACTTTAAAATAATTACAATACAAAAGAGATGTTCATACTTAGTGTTAGAACTTAGAACCATTAATGTTTTTTCCATGTGTTTTAGCAATAAATAACAATTCATCACCTATATGCAATTGATTCATCTAATCATTCTATCAGCTTCCCCTCAAAGGAAATATAGACATACACATGATACAGAAGAAAATACATCTATTTTCAACATTAAAGGAGCATCAAGTATTGGCTTGGAGACTGATTGAAGGTATGTCCTTGGCATTTTTATCTTTATGCTCTAAAGACTCAACTAATAGGCTCAATAAATATATAGCATACCATTGAAGAAATAGCAGATGATGAAGTTCTATCGATTGTTAACCCGGGATAGTTGGAAAGCTTATATTCAGCTGTTTACATTCATACTATCTTTATATTTCATCAACAAGACAAAACAAAAATGACCTCAATAAATTGCAATAAATAAGAGATTTAGTTACTTGGAGTTAGAACTTAGAACCATTAATAGATATTCCAGGAGCTTTCAGAATAATAATTAATTCTACAACTATATCAAATGTATTCATCCAATCCTTCAAGCAGTGTTTGATCCAAGGTGATAAACAGTCAAAAATGAGACACAAGAAAAATTAATCTTTTTTCAAACAATTAAACTTGGCCTGTACAGGGATCGGACCTGTGACCTTGGCGTTATTAGCACCACGCTCTAACCATCTGAGCTAACAGGCCGTTTTGCACAATTTCCTGGAAGTCCAGCATATGAAGAAGTGCTAATGATAGTTAACCCGGGAGATTTGGAAAGCTTAATTTCAGAGGTTTACCATGAAGTTATAAATATATAATATCAACATGAAGAAACTAATATGACTTTAAAAAAATTACAATACAAAAGAGATGTTCATACTTAGTGTTAGAACTTAGAACCATTAATGTTTTTTCCATGTGTTTTAGCAATAAATAACAATTCATCACCTATATGCAATTGATTCATCTAATCATTCTATCAGCTTCCCCTCAAAGGAAATATAGACATACACATGATACAGAAGAAAATACATCTATTTTCAACATTAAAGGAGCATCAAGTATTGGCTTGGAGACTGATTGAAGGTATGTCCTTGGCATTTTTAACTTTATGCTCTAAAGACTAAACTAATAGGCTCAATAAATATATAGCATACCATTGAAGAAATAGCAGATGATGAAGTGCTATCGATTGTTAACCCGGGATAGTTGGAAAGCTTATATTCAGCTGTTTGCATTCATACTATCTTTATATTTCATCAACAAGACAAAAGAAAAATGACCTCAATAAATTGCAATAAATAGAAGATTTAGTTACTTGGCGTTAGAACTTAGAACCATTAATAGATATTCCAGGAGCTTTCAGAATAATAATTAATTCTACAACTATATCAAATGTATTCATCCAATCCTTCAAGCAGCGTTTGATCCAAGGTGATAAACAGTCAAGAATGAAACACAAGAAAAATTACTATTTTTTCAAACAATTAAACTTGGCCTGTACAGGGATCGAACCTGTGACCTTGGCGTTATTAGCACCACGCTCTACCCATCTGAGCTAACAAGCTATTTTGCCCAAATTTCTGGAAGTCCAGCATGTGAAGAAGTGCTAATGATAGTTAACTAAGCATGGGCGGAAAATCCATTACGCTCGCGGATTTTGCGGATTTTCGGGAAATCCGCAATCCGCGAGATTTGCGGATTTCCCGCAAAATCCGCAAATTCGCACGCAGCGGATTTTTTTGGCGGCGCGCGGCGTTGGTGATACAATTTTTGCGGCGCGCGGCGTTTATCATCGTTTGCCGAGTTGTTTTTTTCGATAGTTTGCGAGTGCTGAGCCATTTTGGATCTTGCTGTGTGATCCCGCGGGAATTGGCGAGCGCGATTACGTCATCGCGGCTTGCCAGCGACAGTTTGTCAACGCGAGTACGGCGAGATCTCGTCTCGCGGTACTTCGCAATTGCGAGATTTGAGATGCGGCGAGCGAAAATATAAATTTGCAATTCTGCACAAGAAATCCACCAGCAAGCAGCATAAACCTTCTAGAAATGATGATTTTTATGTGAATAACTCCTTAGTTTGACATTTGCCTGCACTTTTTTAGCGAGGAGTCCATTTTGGGGAGGGGGGCAGGGGGGTGGGAGGAAGGAAGTGCCCCATAGTCTTCAACTTCCTGTTCCTGTTCAGCAGGCTCCTCCCAGTGCTTTGTCCATCTCCTGGTCACTTTTCATTTGGATGTGCAGCTGGAAGGATTACTTTTTGTGGATGCTGCTGGATCTTTGGATTTGAGGCCTTTTTGACTTTCTTTGGATCACTGTTGGATTAGAAATTTTACAAGTAAGTTTGTTTGGGGCAATACAGTTGCTGCAATTAAAATTTTGGAATTTTCGATTTTTGGGCTGTTTTGGGGCCTTTTGCCCAGGGGTACTCAGTGGTGGGTGGACTGAGTCTTTCTGTGGGGTGTCTTGAATTTAAACATCATGGAGGGGCTGGATGGCTTGGGATTGTGCTTATTTTTCAGTGATTTTCGTTTTTTTGGGCTGTACTTGTGGCCTTTTCACCAGGGGTAGTGAGTGTTGCATGGGCCTAGTCTTTCTGTGGGGTGTCTTGAATTTAAACATCATGGAGGGCATGGATGGAATGGGATTGTGCTGATTTTTCTGTGTTTTTCGATTTTTGACCTGTTGTTGGGGCCTTGACCAGGGGTAGTGAGTGGTGCATGGGCCTAGTCTTTCTGTGGGCTGTCTTGAATTTAAACATCATGTAGGCCATGGATGGAATGGGATTGTGCTGATTTTGCAGTGTTTTTCGATTTTTGGGGGTGTTCATGGGGAGGGACATGCCATGTGGCTGGTGGCCATTTTGAGTGCAGCTACAGGCACTGGCCATGTGCTGGCAGGCAAGTGGCCATTTTGAATGCAGGCTTTGTTGTTAGGCCTCCAACCATTTTGCCTACTTTTCAACCTTTATTTATGCCCAGGGGTAGGGAGTCTTGCATGGGC
This sequence comes from Lissotriton vulgaris, assembly GCF_964263255.1. Classification (NCBI taxonomy): domain Eukaryota; kingdom Metazoa; phylum Chordata; class Amphibia; order Caudata; family Salamandridae; genus Lissotriton; species Lissotriton vulgaris. The sequence continues at coordinate 445,511,091 of NC_141700.1, forward strand.
CTAGTCTTTCTGTGGGTTGTCTTGAATTTAAACATCATGGAGGCCATGGATGGAATGGGATTGTGCAGATTTTTCAGTGATTTTCGTTTTTTGGGCCTGTACTTGTGGCCTTTTCACCAGGGGTATTTGAGTCTAGCATGGGCCTAGTCTTTCTGTGGGCTGTCTTCAACTTAAACATCATGGAGGGCATGGATTGAATGGGATTGTGCTGATTTTTCTGTGTTTTTCGATTTTTGACCTGTTGTTGGGGCCTTGACCAGGGGTAGTGAGTGGTGCATGGGCCTAGTCTTTCTGTGGGGTGTTTTGAATTTAAACATCATATAGGGCATGGATGGAATGGGATTGTGCTGATTTTTCATTGTTTTTCGATTTTTGGGGGTGTTCATGGGGACAGGCCATGTGGGTGGGGGCCATTTTGAGTGCTGGTACAGGCAGGCCCTGGCCATGTGCTAGGAGGCAAGTGGCCATTTTGAATGCAGGCTTTGTTGTTAGGCCTCCAACCATTTTGCCTACTTTTCAACCTTTATTTATGCCCAGGGGTAGGGAGTCTTGCATGGGCCTAGTCTTTCTGTGGGTTGTCTTGAATTTAAACATCATGGAGGCCATGGATGTAATGGGATTGTGCTGATTTTTCTGTGTTTTTCGATTTTTGACCTGTTGTTGGGGCCTTGACCAGGGGTAGTGAGTGGTGCATGGGCCTAGTCTTTCTGTGGGGTGTTTTGAATTTAAACATCATATAGGGCATGGATGGAATGGGATTGTGCTGATTTTTCATTGTTTTTCGATTTTTGGGGGTGTTCATGGGGACAGGCCATGTGGGTGGGGGCCATTTTGAGTGCTGGTACAGGCAGGCCCTGGCCATGTGCTAGGAGGCAAGTGGCCATTTTGAATGCAGGCTTTGTTGTTAGGCCTCCAACCATTTTGCCTACTTTTCAACCTTTATTTATGCCCAGGGGTAGTGAGTCTTGCATGGGCCTAGTCTTTCTGTGGGTTGTCTTGAATTTAAACATCATGGAGGCCATGGATGGAATGGGATTGTGCAGATTTTTCAGTGATTTTCGTTTTTTGGGCCTGTACTTGTGGCCTTTTCACCAGGGGTATTTGAGTCTAGCATGGGCCTAGTCTTTCTGTGGGCTGTCTTCAACTTAAACATCATGGAGGGCATGGATTGAATGGGATTGTGCTGATTTTTCTGTGTTTTTCGATTTTTGACCTGTTGTTGGGGCCTTGACCAGGGGTAGTGAGTGGTGCATGGGCCTAGTCTTTCTGTGGGGTGTCTTGAATTTAAACATCATGGAGGGCATGGATGGAATGGGATTGTGCTGATTTTGCAGTGTTTTTCGATTTTTGGGGGTGTTCATGGGGACAGGCCATGTGGGTGGGGGCCATTTTGAGTGCTGGTACAGGCAGGCCCTGGCCATGTGCTAGGAGGCAAGTGGCCATTTTGAATGCAGGCTTTGTTGTTAGGCCTCCAACCATTTTGCCTACTTTTCAACCTTTATTTATGCCCAGGGGTACTGGTGAGTCTTGCATGGGCCTAGTCTTTCTGTGGGTTGTCTTGAATTTAAACATTATGGAGGGCATGGATGGATTGGGATTGTGCTGATTTTGCAGTGTTTTTCGATTTTTTTTGTGCTCTATAACTGAACTGATGTTCCTCTGTCTTCCATTTTTTTTAGGTGCACAAGACTCAAGAGAACCACCAGTGCCAGGAAGAAGTCCTGCAGCGGTGTGTGTGTGCAGCATAACGTCACGCGACGTCACGTCTGGCCTCAGACAACTCTACTATTCGTGCAACTGCGGCCTGCTGTCTGACCTGCTCTGAAGAAGATGGCCCCGCCCCCAAAGAAAGTTCTCCGTAGCTCCTCTAGCAAGAAAGTTGCTAGTTAGGAGCAGAAGAAGCAAGTTACCAAGGAGGCTGGTGTGCCACCCGCCACGTTTTTTGGGAGCAAAAAAAAAGTACGCCTGCTGCAGCAGGTTCTGCTGGGGACCAAGCTGGGAGCAGCACCCCTGCTCCATTGGGTTCAGTGCCTCCACCACCACGCCAACTTAAGTCAAAGCCCTTGAGTGCTTCAGAGGCAGTCAGTGTACTTCTCCAATCACCATCGACCAGTGATGTTGGCTCATCGCAAGAAAGTAGCAGCAATGTCCCTGAATCAACACAGCCGCAACAACAACACCATGTGCAAGTACACGCCCAAGTACATGTGGAAGGAGAGGCAGCAAAAGGAGATGCGCAAGCAAAGGTGCATGGAGGTTCACAAGTGCCCACAATAGTTGTTCCTCCCGAAGTAGGGGCACATCAGGAAATCGACAATGAAGCCGAGGTATCATTGAAAGCCACTCCTCCTGATGATCATTCATTGTCTTCCACATCCCTAGCAAGGAAAAGATCAAGGGGGGTGTTTACATCTTCTTCAAGCCCACCTCCTTCTGATGCAAGTGATCTGTCTTGGGAACCACAACTGCGGTCTGACAGTGAGGCACACCATGATCTGACACCGGTACCTAAGCGTAAAAGGAAGGTCGTCCAAAAACTCAAACCTATGGAGTGTGATGAGGCTCAACAAGAAGTGACAGATACTGCTGGTGATGAAGCCTCTCACGATGACGACGAGCCAGTCATCACAAAGGTCACTGCAGCCCCACCGGGCATGCAGCAAAGAGACATTTTGACCCTATCCCGAGAAGCTGCTGAGCGTGATGATGATGTCGGCGAGGAGGCAATGGAAATGGAATCATTAGATTTGGAGTTAAGTAGTACACCAAAACCTACCGCTTCCATATTTCTTCGCAAGAAGGTACCCACCTCGTCCTCGACCTCAATTCGTGGTGGTGAAAGTGCAAAACGTACTGAAGTTCGGCAATCCACATCCTCCACTTCATCTGGCATTAGCAGCAGGACCACCACCACCAGTATCGCCGCCTCCTCCGGCCCCCAAAGACATTTCAAGTCTCCAGTTTGGGACTTCTTTAGTGTTTGCCCAAAAAAGGAAAACGTAGCCATTTGTAGCCTTTGTAAGCTTCGAGTTGGTCGTGGTAAGCTTGGTTCTAACTATGGTACCGGAGGCCAGAGAGGTCATCTTGAGAGAAGGCACGCTGTCCAATGGTTTCCGCACCTAGAGGCGGTCAAGAAAGCCGGAATTGCACGTAATGAAAACGTTGATTTTTCATCTGCTGATGACGAGGAGGTAGAAGAAGACGATTCAAACACTTCACTTACACCCAGTTCCCATGTCAGCAGCACACCCCATGGGAGCCACACTAAGAGTGTGGGAGAGAGTGAGACATCAATGCGGAAAAGTTCATCAGCGAGCGTAACTGGGTCGAAGAGATCATCATCATCCCGTAAATCATTGGTCCAGGGCAACATTAAAAAGATGTTGTTTACAGAAGCGCAATATGAACGCAACCACCCAATGACCCGTCTGTATAACACTAAGCTGGCTAAAATGCTAGCTCTGGACCTTCTCCCTTTTTCTTTTGTAGAAGGGGTTGGTTTTCTAGAATTAGTGACAGCGCTCTGCCCTAAATGGAAGGTTCCTAGCCGGTTCTATTTTGCCCGAGTTGCGGTTCCAGCACTACATGAAGATGTTCTGAAGGTGATTGGGGCAGCTTTGCAGAAGAGTGCTGTTCACACTATACATCTGACAACAGACATGTGGACCAGTGGCGCAGGCGCTGATTACATGTGCATCACTGCACACTGGGTCTCTTTTTCAGGGGCTAAAGCAAAGCTAAACTCAGGTGTTGACACTAACATTGTTTTTAAAGGTGCTCGGAAACATGCAACACTAGCCATGTTTGGTTTGGAGAAACGTCACACAGCAGAAAACATTTTGGATGTCTTTAACACAAAGGTCCTTAACTGTCTGTCCCCACTAAAACGCAAGGTTGGTTATGTTTCCACGGACAATGGCGCCAATATAGTTAAGGCCATGAGGGACGGTTACTATTTCAGAGTGCCGTGTTTGGCGCACTGTATAAACCTGGTTGTCCAAAAATTCTTGGGTAATAAACGCAGTGCAGCGTACGGTGTATTGGAGACCTGCCGAAAAATTTGCAAGCATTTCAGGCATTCTTTTAAGGCCCGGAAGCAGCTGAGGAGCATGCTATATCAATGTCAAATGCCAGTGAAAGCACTCATCCAGGAGGTGGTAACACGTTGGAACTCAACCTTCTACATGCTTGAGCGTCTGTATGAGCAGTATACGGAACTCGATCAATATTTCTTGAAAGAGGGTATAGAGGAGCTGAGGATGGGTGGGCCGCAATGGAACATAGTTGAAAGCCTGACACGCATGCTTCGTCCTTTTGAGGTCTTCACGCGTGCAGTCAGCAAGGAGGACTCTAATTTGGGAAAAGCTATCCCATTGTTGTACATGCTGGAGGACCAACTGAAGGAGGTGTGTTCTGTGTTTGGAAAAGATGACAAAAAGCAAGACTCTTTGCTTCTGGCTGAGCAATTATTAGAGCTCCTACAAGGTGATGAACGTCTTAAAAAGATCCACTCAGAACAGCATTACATTTGTGCTACTATTCTGGATCCACGCTACAAAAAGGCGCCGGCAGGCCAAGCATTCTTTCCTTTTAATGATGAACATGTTCCAAAGTACAAACGTTGGCTAGCCTTGTCAGCCAAGAAGTTTGAAACAGAACGGCTGGAAATTGAAGGAAATGGCAGTACATCAGCAGGCCATCCCCAGTCAAAACAATCCACTTCTGCACCTGTGGCTGTGGCACAAGTGACCTCTCAGCCGTTAAAGACACCGGCAACCGGATCATCTGCACGAAAGACAACAGAAACATTGGAGGCTGAAGAGGATTGGCTAGCTCTGCGTGGGTTTGGTTCTCAAAAGGTCAGAGGCACAGCAAGAGCTAAGCAAAGTGGAGGAACCTTGGATGAGGACCTTGAGTCGATGGTGAAGGACTATCTGAATGACTCAACAGAGGTCCATGTTAATTCTGACCCATTGGCGTATTGGCATGGGAAAAAAGAATTGTGGCCACAGCTCACCAACCTGGCTTTAAACTACTTGTCTTGCCCACTCGCAAGTGTGTCTTCTGAACGGGTTTTCAGTGCGGCTGGTGGGATTGTAACTCCCAAACGGAGCCGCCTCTCGCCCAAAAATGTGGAGAGGTTAACAATGATCAAGATGAATCAGCACCTCATACCACCAGATTTCAGAGTACGAGAGAGCGTGCCGGATGAAGAGGAGGTGGCCAGCAACATAGATGAGGGAATTTCTACTCTGTCAGGTGACACTGACCTCACCCTGCCTGAATTCGCAGAGTATGATGACGAAGCCTTATTCTTATTCCTGGACCGTGATTCCGACTTCGAGCCCTGAAAATGAGACAACGAATCAATAACTTTCTTTTTCATCCTTATTCACTTTTATTCCTGTGTGTCTGTCTTTCTTTGTTGTGCACAGTTAATATAATTCAAACTTTAATCAGATAATCACAAAAACAAGCCCATCAGCAGAACTGTCTTCACTTGTTTGCTAATTTATTTGAAGGTGCCGCAGTCTGCATTCCTCAGGTTCACAAGTTCAGAAGAACATGCTCCTCTATCCTCCTCCTCCAGACTCCTATTTCCATCAAAGCAGAGGGCTGGTTTACGCCCAATGAAGAAAGACTCAGCACTTGTGGGGGTGTTGTTCTACCTCTTTGCAGGTGAGTTGACGGGTCTGGGGCCATTGCTGGGAAGCACTAAAAGTGGTTTGGACCAAATCCGAGGCGGAAATTTTTTTGTGTTTTTGATGACTTGCTTGCCTTTGAGGTGCTCTTAGGGGGGGTTCCGTCTGTTTGTGGGTGAGTTTCGTGGTCTGGGAGCACTGCTGGGACACTCTAATCTTGATTGCATTTGCTTTTCAGGAAATCCGCCGTGCCAACCCCGACTTATGGCCTAGCTACGCAGCGCGTTTGGACCGAAGGCCCTGAAATATTGCAAGTATGAGATTTTGCTTTTGGCCTGTTTGGGGGTGTTATGCTTCTTGGCGGGTGGGTTGCCGGGTCTTGGGGCATTCCTGGGAAGGTCTAATACCGGGTAGAAGTGGTTGGGACAAAATCCAGACCGATTTTTTTTTGGCCTATTTCTGACATTTTGCTCTATGTAGCGTTTTCGGGGGCCTGTTTGGGGGGCTTCCTGGTGTTTGTGGGTGAGTTTCGTGGTCTGGGAGCACTGCTGGGACACTCTAATCTTGATTGCATTTGCTTTTCAGGAAATCCGTCGTGCCAACCCCGACTTATGGCCTAGCTACGCAGCGCGTTTGGACCGAAGGCCCTGAAATATTGCAAGTATGAGATTTTGCTTTTGGCCTGTTTGGGGGTGTTATGCTTCTTGGCGGGTGGGTTGCCGGGTCTTGGGGCATTCCTGGGAAGGTCTAATACCGGGTAGAAGTGGTTGAGACAAAATCCAGACCAATTTTTTTTTGGCCTATTTCTGACATTTTGCTCTATGTAGCGTTTTCGGGGGCCTGTTTGGGGGGGCTTCCTGGTGTTTGTGGGTGAGTTTCGTGGTCTGGGAGCACTGCTGGGACACTCTAATCTTGATTGCATTTGCTTTTCAGGAAATCCGTCGTGCCAACCCCGACTTATGGCCTAGCTACGCAGCGCGTTTGGACCGAAGGCCCTGAAATATTGCAAGTATGAGATTTTGCTTTTGGCCTGTTTGGGGGTGTTATGCTTCTTGGCGGGTGGGTTGCCGGGTCTTGGGGCATTCCTGGGAAGGTCTAATACCGGGTAGAAGTGGTTGGGACAAAATCCAGGCCGATTTTTTTTTGGCCTATTTCTGACATTTTGCTCTATGTAGCGTTTTCGGGGGCCTGTTTGGGGGGCTTCCTGGTGTTTGTGGGTGAGTTTCGTGGTCTGGGAGCACTGCTGGGACACTCTAATCTTGATTGCATTTGCTTTTCAGGAAATCCGTCGTGCCAACCCCGACTTATGGCCTAGCTACGCAGCGCGTTTGGACCGAAGGCCCTGAAATATTGCAAGTATGAGATTTTGCTTTTGGCCTGTTTGGGGGTGTTATGCTTCTTGGCGGGTGGGTTGCCGGGTCTTGGGGCATTCCTGGGAAGGGGGTGTTATGCTTCTTGGCGGGTGGGTTGCCGGGTCTTGGGGCATTCCTGGGAAGGTCTAATACCGGGTAGAAGTGGTTGGGACAAAATCCGCGCGGAAAAGCCTTTAGTTTTGGCACTTTTTGTAACTTAGGGTTCGTTAGGGTTAGCCCTAGCAGCAGGATTGCATGTGTTTCGGGGTGTTCTAGATTTTTCCAACTGAGTTCTGGGGTCTTAGAGCACTCGTGAGAATGTGTAATTTTGGTTGCAAGTCATTTGAAGAAAATCCATGGTGGGAAAGGGGGGATTTGGCATAGTTAAAGAAAGCCTTTGCCACTATTCTTAACTTACGGTTCGTTAGGGTTAGCAGTATTTCTATTGCATGTGTTTGAGTGGGGGGGATTTCGAGTCTTGGAGCGATGCTGGCTATGGCTACTTTTGCTTGGTTGCTTGCAAGTGGTTTGAATGCAATCCACGGTGGGTAATGGGTAATTAGGAAGGGGGTACTTCGGCCTACTTTTACTTTCAAAGTAAGTTTTGTCACCAGTTTTCTGCTAGGCCTTGTTTTTTGAGATTTGATTGGGGGTCTTCTACATTTTTGCGACTGGCTTTAGTAAGGGTCTGGGTGGGAGCACTGCTAGGAAGATCTAATTTTGTTCTAAAACACAGTTTACAGTACACCTAGCTTGAGGGGCAAGATCCGCTACATTAATTTGCCCATACTTATTTATCCTTCAAAAGGTGACTCAGAGTACGCACTTTCAAAAATATTGTACTGTCTACTAGGAAAATCAAATTGTGACTTTTTGCACTCCACAGCCTACATACCTTATATTTATTTATCAGTGGTGTTGTAATAATATATCACTTCCTGTTTTTCGTTGAATAATTACAGGCCGGGTTTCAGTCTCTGCAATGGGGAAAAAAGGATGGAGTCAGGCTTCACAGTAGCGAGTCACAATTCAGCATCAGGCAGGCAGTGGACAGGGTGTCTTCTGGTGACCAACATCGATGGACGAGGCGTCGGCTGCAATGGAGGAGTGCCGCTAATAGGAGGATTTTTTTTCTGCAGGCAACTTACTTACCACTTCCAACAGGACCACAACAACCACATAGATACAGTATCCCTTGCCTTTTTCTCTGACTGTGACTGCATTTCTTGGCTCTCTCTCGGCTTCTACATTGATATCTTAACACATCACTTAGTCCACTCCACTATCACATCTGCACCACACATAGTCATTTGTAAGTGCTCCTACGTAATTCGCAAGTCGCAGCACGCCCCAGGCCGTAGAGGACTGGGATGGCCCCAATGATGAAGCATGTCACCAAGGGGCAACCCTGGTGAGTGAGGGGACACCTAGAAAAAAAACAATTTCTCCTTTTCTATCTACTATACCTTCCAGACCAACCCCACTGAGTGTTGTTGTGAATGGATTTATAGTGACCAGCAAGGCTCTCGGGTATCTGGCTACAGAGACCTTATGTTGAATATCGTTATCAATAATTTACACATAGGCCCTTTACTGTTGCATTCTTTCTTCCACAGTTGTCGAATGTACTACTTACTTTTCACTGACATGCATGCAGTAGTGCATGCACTTTCAAAGATTGATGGATAGGTTTGTACCCAAAGAATTGTTTATGTTCAATTGTTTGTCTATGCTGTGCTTTTTTTTACAGGGTGTCTTCTGGTGACCAACATCGATGGACGAAGCGTCGGCTGCAATGGAGGAGTGCCGCTAATAGGAGGATTTTTTTTCTGCAGGCAACTTACTTACCACTTCCAACAGGACCACTACAAACACATACATACAGTATCCCTTGCCTTTTTCTCTGACTGTGACTGCATTTCTTGGCTCTCTCTAGGCTTCTAAATTGATCCCTTAACACATCACTTAGTCCACTCCACTATCACATCTGCACCACACATAGTCATTTGTAAGTGCTCCTACGTAATTCGCAAGTCGCAGCACGCCCCAGGCCGTAGAGGACTGGGATGGCCCCAATGATGAAGCATGTCACCAAGGGGCAACCCTGGTGAGTGAGGGGACACCTAGAAAAAAAAGCAATTTCTCCTTTTCTATCTACTATACCTTCTGTCAGGTTACGCAGCCCCTAAGCGCCTACCGTACTATGAAACTACATTTCCCATGAGTAGGCGGGAGACTTGCAGGAAGTTTATCTGGGGAACAGACGCGCTTCCTGTTGCGCGTTATTCTGGTTTCTGTTCTGCACCGGCATGAGAGCGGACGCTCTGCATGCTTTTCTATCGTGTCTCCTGTGGACTATCACCTTCCCCCCCCCCCCCCGAGGCTCAGTGGGGAGCGCTTCCATGTTCTGTCCTTGGCGGTAGACGGACTTCACGCGTCTTCAGGTAAAGCCGCTCTAAACTCTTCGGCCGCCCGTGCGGTCAGCTGATTACTGCCTGAACGGATTGTTAAGGGAGGTTCTGTGACTGTTTTCTAACAGAATTCTAGCTTTGATGAATTCCTGTTTGGTTGAATTGTGTGTGGCGGAGCACAGTGGCGGTCTATACCACGTGTTAGCGTTCACATCGGGGATCGTTTTTGTACTATTAAAACGGAACGCGGTAGTAAGGACAACTACGCGTCTCCGTTGTATAACTGTGTATTTCAAAGGACCTCCATAACTGGGCATGTAGTGAGGTAACTACAGGCTACCCCAGTTCTCTTTGTGTAGTGCACCGTGGGGTGTGTTGTTGGCAGAATTCAGTGGTGGTCGCAACAGCAACTACGTTTTTCTGTTTGACCTTCACCAAAGATTCTCTACTGGGTCATTACTTAGAGAGCGCAGTGTTGTAGTTCTTGCTTCCTACACACTACTGTTTCCCTCTTCCTTTTTGTTGGACCATACATCTTTGCTTTGACTATTTGGAACCCCCTTTGTACATTGAGTCCTCTACCATGTTTGTGGTATGTTGTGAGTAGTGGGTTTGATGTCTTAGTATAACGCGAGTGTGTTTGGTGCGACAGGAGTGTGTTCGTTAACTATATGTTTATGTGTTTCTTAGGCCTTCCTCACAGATTGTGGCAGAAGGGCTATAGTATTTCCTATCCAAGGTCATGTTTTCTTGGTGCTCAGGTACTTGTCTACTTCCTTGGTTATTTAGTGAGACTATATGAGAGTACCCTTGTATGTTAGGACAGCACTTCACTGATGCCTGTCTTGTCTTCTGTTACAGGTATCCTTTCCCTGCTGACCCTACCTTTACCCATCCCACATTTTTTATTTTAGTTTGTTATTTTTCTCCCCCGCCTAATGGCTCGAACACCCTGTGTTTACACTTCTGGGTGTTGGTGACATTTGGAGGTGGAACCATATTTGCATCGACTGGATCACGGGGAGTAAACCTGACACCTTCCAGACCAACCCCATTGAGTGTTGTTGTGAATGGATTTATAGTGACCAGCAAGGCTCTCGGGTATCTGGCTACAGAGACCTTATGTTGAATATCGTTATCAATAATTCCACACAGGCCCTGTACTGTTGCATTCTTTCTTTCCACAGTTGTCGAATGTACTACTTACTTTTCACTGACATGCATGCAGTAGTGCATGCACTTTCAAAGATTGATGGATAGGTTTGTACCCAAAGATTTTTTTATGTTCACAATAGTTTGTCTATGCTGTGCTATTTTTTCTTGTCTCCCAAAACCTTTCCCAAAAACCCCCGTACCCATCCATTTTTCAAACCCTAACCCTCTTCCCCCGGGCTGTGTGGTTTTGATTGATGTGTGACTAAATTATTATTACAGCAATAAATCCACACACTTGCTGGGTGGGGAGGATAAGGTGATAGCAACAGGCTGGTGAACAAATCCGAGGATATATTCTTACTCTGCTTGACAAAGAACCATTGCTAATGTGAAAGAACTTCAACCGAATTAGTACTTATACTTTACCATTTGTTAGGCTACAATGTGGCACTGCTCTACTGTACTTCTGTCACCTGCTATATTCTCAGTTGTACCGTTGAATTGCTCAGGAGGACAAACCAGATTTCATTTTCTTTTTTTTCATAGGCATGCAACTGCCACTGTGTCACACCACTAGTACCACCGCTATGAGGAAATTTTATCCGACCAAGATTGCCAACGTTATTCGGTGTTTCCCGTGGAGCCAGCCCTGGGTCTAGCCCTACTTTCAAACACAAATTACAGGTAAGATAAGCGTTTGGTGGTTTGGGGGTATAATGGAGTATTAGTACGAGAGACGAGAGACTGAAGGTAGTACTACTAAAGTCCTAGGACTCTTGGATTCACTTCACTTAGTCTGTGAGAGGCACTTAGTGTTGAAAACATTTGGGCATTTACACTTAAAGGAAGAAAATGGAACTAAACTTTCAGGAAAACAGTCAACGTTAAACCCCCACCCACCAGGCAAGCAGTAAAAAACAGGTATGCTCAGATAAAGTTTGAAAAAGTATATTTATATCCCTAACAAAATAATCTCCCGCAAGACCCTCCCTAACCCCAACGATTGTCCTTCAAAAGTCCCCAAAAACCCAACTCCCAATTCCCACCCCCCAAAAGTCTCTAAAAAAGGGGCAAGGGACACTATGGGTGGATGCTGTTAACTTTTTGGGCCAGGGCATCATGCTCCTCGCGGAGCAAGGCGAGCTCCTGCTGAAGGCGGGACACCATCAGGGTAGTGCGGCGCAGGCGTGCCTTCACTGCCTTGCAGGTGCAATGCCTGTGAGAGGCAGCTGTTGGCCTTGCTGCTCGGCGGTGGCGTTTGCCTTTGGCAGCCCGGCTCAGTCTGGGTGGACCACTGTGCTGGGTGGCAGCCCGTGGGGCCACGGAGGCCGATGCAGACGACGTTGTTGTAGTTGTCGACTGCACACTTTCCACGTCCTCCAGGGCCACCAGCCGCCGATATTCCGCAACAGTGGCCTCGATCCTCCGTTGCCGGGCCGCTCTAGCCAGCTCCTTCCTCCTTGTTCGTTTGGAAGGAGAACCTATATGAAGAAAGAAAGACATAGTCTGTAACCAATGCTCTTTAAGATTAACTCAATCATTCAGCAGAAATTTGTGTTGCAGTACAACTAGCAACTTGCAAGCGCATTACATAACTATTGAGGCCAGTATCTATCTAACCTCACACTTCTTCATCCTTGCTCTAACATTAGTGGGAGTTTAAGGAACAAATTCTACGAGCACTGTGGACTTCCATTGGAGTCGACTATGAAAGTACACCAGTCTTATTCTTCTTCTTATCTCTTGTTTTGGAAAATTGGTACGTTATTTTCTGCAAGCCGGCATAATGCCAGCGCAGTAAACTTGCACCCGAGAAAAAGAGACGCACGCCATGAGGAGTGACCTAGACTTGCGTTGCCGTTGCGTTACTGTACCCGTCCAGTACATGCAGGTGGTGAAGCTCTTACTTTTCTATTACGGGTGGCACTGAGAATACTCTGTTACAACTCAAGGGCTACTGCTTAATTAATTTAACTTTCACCCTACAGTGGAAATGAGTACTAGAAATGGAAAATTGAAGAAGATAAATAATCTGATTATCTATCACTTCACATGGGATGTTTTTGCTTATATATGGGATGACTTTAGGTGCTTTGCTTTTTATTGAGTGACCAGTGATACATCCACACATGAATGACTGAGTACTACTAAACTTATTAAGAGAGGTAGGGAGTGGCCACCATAATAACCGGATCTATGCAGTGCTTGCAATACAAACTACTGCTACTATTTATGGTAGTATTTGGACAAAATTAAAAGTTCTTTTCCTTGCCTTTCCTACACTGGAACGGACGTGCGGGTGCAGTGTTACATGCTCTTCAAAGTTACACTTAGTTCATCCACTGACCGTCTACTCTCTCTAGATCATGGGTACTCACAAACTTTCTCTCAGGGGCTACATTTACAGTGTAGTTTGGGGCCGAGGGCCGCACTGGTGGGGGCGGAGTCAGAGGGGGCGGGGCTAAAGCAAAACGATAACTTGTGACCATGAGGTTGCACACAGGTCCCTGCAGCAGATGCCCTCATCCACTGAGCCACCAGACCCAGCATTTACATACATCTCTCTCCCTCCTGCTCTCCCTCCTGCCCTCCCTCCATCTCTCTCTCCCTCCTGCCCTCCCTCTCCCTCCCCCTCTGTCATCTCACTGTGTGTGTGTCTATCTGTGTCAGCCTTCAGCCCGGGTTGAGACCGCTTCCTCAACGCGCACACACAGACAACAACACCAAAGTACTTAACAGGTCTTTAAAAGACCATTAACATATTATTGAGGCTTTGTTTGTTTTAGCGCCCCTGCTTCTCCACCCTGACAATCACTGCTTGCCCGGCCCCACAGAGCAGAGGCTTTGTTCTATTTCACCTCTTTGTGGCCTTGCATCTCCACTCTGCTCTGTGGGGGCCGGGGGAGCAGTGATTGTCAGAGTGGAGATGCAGGGGCGCTAACAGGTGAAATACAAAAAAGCCTCTGCTCTGTGGGGGCCGGGGGAGCAGTGATTGTCTGCAAGGTCTGCGCACCGCCAAGGAAGGCTTGCCGGGCCACCACCGGCCCGCAGCCCGTACTAGGAGTACCCCTGCTCTAGATACACATATGCTATCTAAGAGTCAGATAGTAGCATGATCCAGGTATATGGACACATACAGTTTCTGTGTCACCCACCCAGGCTGTTGTCCTTCCACCCATCATTGCTTCATCATTCACCCAGCCATGCATCTCATATTCTTGCCTTCCCAGCTAGTCTTCAATCTCAATAAGTAAGGAATATATAAGAGCTTACCTCTGGCCGCCACCACCACCGTCTCAACTCTCACAGCCGCCGCCGCCGCCTCCTCCCCTGAAGAATCGGCCTCCGCCTCCGTGTCGAGCACCACCACCACCTCCACACTGGCCCCGCCACCAGATGTTCCACCTACAAAGTACATTTAACAATGTTAGAATAAAGCACTCACTAGTCACTAGTATTTGGTCTAGGAATGAAGACATGTGAAAACAATGTAATTTGTGACTGTCTACGTTAAAGTTAAAAAAAATGTCCCTTTTTCCAGGGAAGGTTGTCTTGCTGCACTTTTTGGCACAACTGATGAAGGCTGTTTTTTTAACACGCACCATTTTTCTCCACACAGACAGAAGATGGACTTCTAACAACAAGATCAAGTTGAAACCAGGTGAGAGCTCGGCTCGACCACAAGAAATGTCTTCAATTAATCGTCAGCACTAACCACTTTTCCATTATCAGTTAAACGTTTAGTTTTATTATGACTTCATTTTAATAAATGTGTTTACTTTTAATAAAGCTTTTAAACTTAAATACAATCTGTGTTTTTTGGTCCAGACTAGAGTGACTGAGCGAAAGGTTTTGCAATTTTTGCAAGCATGAGTCCAGATAGAACACTTCAAAAGACATTATGGACAATCCCAGAGGACTGCACTAAGTTGATAGAGCTATTGCTGACTAGAATCATGGGAGTTTCGCCAACCGTGCAATCTTAGTTAGCTACACAGACAGACTAATAAGAATAATCTAGTAATACCACAGGGAGTCATAGTAGAGGCAGGATAAGAATTTAGATACAGTCTACAAGAAGAGCAAAGACAATTTTGAAAAAAGTCAAATGAGGAACGCTAGGAAAAATAGGTACTAGTCTAAAATGAAAACTTACTGGGGCCAGCAGAGGAGCCCTCGCCTGCCCGATCCTGGCCCTGTTGAACAGCATCCGCCGCCTGCTGCTCCTGTGTCCTCCTCTCGCCCCTGGGGGGAGCTGACGTACAACATGAAAGAAAGAACAGAAAACATGGATGATTTTTGCTTGTCAATGTCAACCAAATCAAACATTTCAAAAGAACAATAACAAAATATTTCCGCGAAATTATATTGATTATGGTTACTTTTCATTTATTTGCGGACCTGTGACTTCGAAAGTCACGTAACTCACTAAACAAAGTACTGAAACGTTCACCTAGGACTGGCAGTCCGCAGTCCGCAGGCAAGACGCAAAGTGACAGACAAACTCCATTGTGATTTCAGTCAGATCAGTGTCAACACTAACAGTTGCCTGCTACATTACCAGTCATTTAAATAGTCAAACTATCAATCCACCGCCACTATTTTTCTTATTGTCAGGGTTACAAAGGAAGGGGCAGATTTAAGCCCTTGCGGCTCTTTTGCGCCGTTCTTGCGTGACTTTTGTGACGCAGCAGCTAAACAAAAAAGGGCGCCATGGTGCGGCGTATAATATTATAACAACGTGACGCATTTGGGAGATGCATCCCGTTATAAAGCCCTGCGCCATCAGGGGGCGTTCCGGCGCAAGGGAGGGCATTCCTGCGCTGGAACACATCCTAATAGTGGCTGAGGGAAATCTACAAAATATCAATCAGTCACCTTTAGGACAATGATGCGTCACACAAACCCTGCACCTGCTTGAAGCAGACGTACGGCTTGACCCAGCATTGGGGAGATAGGGTACCCCAGAGCATTGATGGAGCTGCGCCATCGTTGCGACGCAACTCCAGCAGTAAAGCTTCGGTGACGTTTTGGGCCCATGGTGCGCCGCATTGCAAATACGGCGCACCATGTTTGGTGGTGGTAGCGGGCCGCACAATTAATGGCGCATCCCTGCTACTTTGCAGGGATGCGACGGTAATTGCAATTCTGCCCCTTAGGGGCATACTTACTTACGCGTTCTGGCGCATCTCCAGAGATGCGCCAGATCAAATGCGTCACGCAAAACTACCCTTGCGACACGGCAGATGTGCCTCATTTACAATGCGGCGCGCCCTGGCGCAAGGGTAGGCACTTGCGTGACGCATCTCGTCACGTAAGAGCGGCGCATCGCTGGAGTCACGTCGCCAACGCAATGCAACTCCAGTAATGCTCAGGGCCACCCAATACTTAACATGCTGTGTCAGTCCTTTCGCCTGCTTCGAGCAGACATAAGGAATTGAATTGACGTAGCAGCGTCGCAGAAGTGCCTGCGTTAAATCTTGTACATTTCACGCAGGCAATTTTGCGAGGCGCACAGCCGCTGGACCGCCCACCCTGCGTACTAGGAACGCACCCATTGTGGTGCAGGCCCATGGCTTTATAACGTGACGCATCTCCCTAGATGCGTCATGCTGTAAATGACTCGCAGGGATGCGGCACGTTTACGCCGCTGTTGCGTCACGCAAGGCAACGTAAACGTGGCGCAAGGGGCTTGTAAATGTAATCTGCCCCCTAGTGTCTAGCATTACGCAGTTCTGTAAAGTACACTCATACATAATAGTTACTCAGGCCAATGAGACCACGAAATAGAAAACAAATAAGCATAGTAGCAATGCCACTGAGAAGGAGAGCAGTGCACCTGAAATGCACAGAAGATTTTGAAATATAATTTAACTACAATGTAATCGTCATCAGCGGCATTATTGGCTTGCTCCATGTAAAAAACAAATATTTGCAATACAACAACACAGAGCAGGAGAAAACATCATAGTAGTGAGTGATTAAATGGCTACTACTACTCACCAAGCCCGGGGATCTCCAAGCCGAGCTGGTCCAGCAGGTCGCGCTCGCGGTCCAGGAGGTCCGTCCAGCGATGGGTGACCTGGCTGTAGGTGCGCTGGACCCCGTAGAGGTGGGATATGGCCCAGCACACCTTCTCCCACCGCTTCCGGCGCTCCCGCATGTTGTAGCCGCCGGCCGCGATCCTGCCGCCTCCCGCGATGGTCCTGGGCAGGCGGCGCTGGACGAAGTAGACAAGCGCGCCCACTTCCTCCGGGCTGAATATCTCCCGTCGCGTCACCTGCTCCCCCCTCAATCTCCCACATGCTGTCCTGGCACTGGGTCCAGCACTACTCCCCGCCGCCGCTGCGGCCCTCAAGTGCCTGGGCAGCTTCACGGCACCTGGCTTGACCATGGTCTGGGCAGGTAAGGTAGGAAGAAGTAGAAAATTAAGAAAGAATAGGATAGGGAAGAAGAAAAGAAAAGAGTTTAAAAAAGTAGTTTAAAAGTAAAGAAAAATAGCAGAAAAGATAAAAATATACAGCTAGGAAAAGAGAGGGATAGATAAGAAGCAAAATCGTAAAAAAAAAACTGAAAACAAGCAAAGGATGGCAAAGATACCAAGAGGATTAAACACCATGCCCAGACACAGGAAATGAATGAAAAACAAGATGGCCGGCGCCCGTTCACGAGCGCGAAAGTAAGTTCGCGCGAGATTTTCCTCGCGATCTCGTGCGAACCTCTAGATTTCCCGCGCGATCTCGTGCGAACCTCTACTCGCAATGCGCTTACTGCGCGAGATTATACATAGCGGGCGGAAACGGAAATACGTCACGCAAACAAAATGGCCGCGCCCGTACTTGACCTTGGGGTAAATTCGCGTGTTGCGCTGCAAGCGGCTCGCGAATACTGCAAAAAAACTCGCGAAACAACAAGCCGCAAAAAAATAAAATGCTCATTCGCACGAATTGGCGGCTTCCGCGGTCGGTTTCGCACGACGCCGCGCCCCGCGAAAAGCGCGAAAAAACCGAAAAACGATTTCAGCAAAAGCAAAAGCAATGAGCAGGTGCAAAAGGTCAACCTCATGATTTGTAACGATTCTTTGTAGTGCTTCCTGAGGGGGCCCTCCAGAATTCGGTTGCCTGCTTGCAACTATTTTGTGTGACCCTGCTCTGACCTTAACTGTATGCCACAAAGGTCCTGATTTACAGCTAAAGGAGCAGACAAGCAGGTGCCAGGCTGGAACTTTAAATTCTTTCAGTGACACATTAATTATACCCTAATTCATTATTGTCAGTTGGGGCAGGGCAGGTGTTGTAACTAATTTTGCAACAATGAAAGCACTTAGCAAGTGCAAAAGATCACTAATCAGGGCGCACTAAGGAAGCAGGTGCCAGCTAAAAAAATATTCTGTGACACATTAATCAGCCCCAAATTAATTCAGGTCACTTGAGGCAGGGAAGGTGTGCTTTGCTTTGCCCAAAATAATGTACACTGGACAACCAGAGGGTGTGGTGATGAAACAGAGGGTGGCATGGGTGGGCCAGAGGGTGGCATGAGTAGTCAGAGAGTGGCAGTGGTGACAGAGAGTGGCAGTGATGAAGAAGAGTGTCCCAAACAGGCTGGACATGTAGAAACAACAAGTTCGCAAAACTTGCGACCCGACAGGTAAGTTTGCAAATCCGCAAATCCGCAAAATTCGCGAACGCGAGATCCGCAAAATTCGCCCATGCTTATAGTTAACCCGGGAGATTTGGAAAGCTTAATTTCAGAGGTTTACCATGAAGTTATACTTATATAATATCAACATGAAGAAACTAATATGACTCTAAAAAAATTACAATACAAAAGAGATTTTCATACTTAGTGTTAGAAATTAGAACCATTAATGTTTTTTCCATGTGTTTTAGCAATAAATAACAATTCATCACCTATATGCAATTGATTCATTTAATCATTCTATCAGCTTCCCCTCAAAGGAAATATAGAGATACACATGATACAGAAGAAAATACATCTATTTTCAACATTAAAGGAGCATCAAGTATTGGCTTGGAGACTGATTGAAAATATGTCCTTGCTATTTTTAACTTTTTGCTCTAAAGACTAAACTAATAGGCTCACTAAATATATAGCATACTATTGAAGAAATAGCAGATGATGAAGTGCTACTGATTGTTAACCCGGGATAGTTGGAAAGCTTATATTCAGCTGTTTACATTCATACTATCTTTATATTTAATCAACAAGACAAAACAAAAATGACCTCAATAAATTGCAATAAATAAGAGATTAAGTTACTTGGCGTTAGAACTTAGAACCATTAATAGATATTCCAGAAGCTTTCAGAATAATAATTAATTCTACAACTATATCAAATGTATTAATCCAATCCTTCAAGCAGTGTTTGATCCAAGGTGATAAACAGTCAAAAGTGAGACACAAGAAAAATTAATCTTTTTTCAAACAATTACACTTGGCCTGTACAGGGATCCAACCTGTGACCTTGGCGTTATTAGCACCACGCTCTAACCATCTGAGCTAACAGGCCATTTTGCACAATTTCCTGGAAGTCCAGCATATGAAGAAGTGCTAATGATAGTTAACCCGGGAGATTTGGAAAGCTTAATTTCAGAGGTTTACCATGAAGTTATAAATATATAATATCAACATGAAGAAACTAATATGACTTTAAAAAAATTACAATACAAAAGAGATGTTCATACTTAGTGTTAGAACTTAGAACCATTAATGTTTTTCCATGTGTTTTAGCAATAAATAACAATTCATCACCTATATGCAATTGATTCATTTATCATTCTATCAGCTTCCCCTCAAAGGAAATATAGAGATACACATGATACAGAAGAAAATACATCTATTTTCAACATTAAAGGAGCATCAAGTATTGGATTGGAGACTGATTGAAAATATGTCCTTGGCATTTTTAACTTTTTGCTCTAAAGACTACACTAATAGTCTCACTAAATATATAGCATACTATTGAAGAAATAGCAGATGATGAAGTGCTACCGATTGTTAACCCGGGATAGGTGGAAAGCTTATATTCAGCTGTTTACATTCATACTATCTTTATATTTCATCAACAAGACAAAACAAAAATGACCTCAATGAATTGCAATAAATAAGAGATTTAGTTACTTGGCATTAGAACTTAGAACCATTAATAGATATTCCAGGAGCTTTCAGAATAATAATTAATTCTACAACTATATCAAATGTATTCATCCAATCCTTCAAGCAGCGTTTCATCCAAGGTGATAAACAGTCAAAAATGAGACAAAAGAAAAATTAATCTTTTTACAAACAATTAAACTTGGCCTGTACAGGGATAGAACCTGTGACCTTGGTGTTATTAACACCACGCTCTAACCATCTGAGCTAACAGGCCATTTTGCCCAAATTCCTGGAGGTCCAGCATATGAAGAAGTGCTAATGATAGTTAACCCGGGAGATTTGGAAAGCTTAATTTCAGAGGTTTACCATGAAGTTATAAATATATAATATCAACATGAAGAAACTAATATGACTTTAAAATAATTACAATACAAAAGAGATGTTCATACTTAGTGTTAGAACTTAGAACCATTAATGTTTTTTCCATGTGTTTTAGCAATAAATAACAATTCATCACCTATATGCAATTGATTCATTTAATCATTCTATCAGCTTCCCCTCAAAGGAAATATAGAGATACACATGATACAGAAGAAAATACATATATTTTCAACATTAAAGGAGCATCAAGTATTGGCTTGGAGACTGATTGAAAGTATGTCCTTGGCATTTTTAACTTTATGCTCTAAAGACTAAACTAATAGGCTCAATAAATATATAGCATACTATTGAAGAAATAGCAGATGATGAAGTGCTACCGATTGTTAACCCGGGATAGTTGGAAAGCTTATATTCAGCTGTTTACATTCATACTATCTTTATATTTCATCAACAAGACAAAACAAAAATGACCTCAATGAATTGCAATAAAGAAGAGATTAAGTTACTTGGAGTTAGAACTTAGAACCATTAATAGATATTCCAGGAGCTTTCAGAATAATAATTAATTCTACAACTATATCAAATGTATTCATCCAATCCTTCAAGCAGTGTTTGATCCAAGGTTATAAACAGTCAAAAATGAGACACAAGAAAAATTAATCTTTTTTCAAACAATTAAACTTGGCCTGTACAGGGATCGAGCCTGTGACCTTGGCATTATTAGCACCACGCTCTAACCATCTGAGCTATCAGGCCGTTTTGCACAATTTCCTGGAAGTCCAGCATATGAAGAAGTGCTAATGATAGTTAACCCGGGAGATTTGCAAAGCTTAATTTCAGAGGTTTACCATGAAGTTATAAATATATAATATCAACATGAAGAAACTCATATGACTTTAAAAAAATTACAATACAAAAGAGATGTTCATACTTAGTGTTAGAACTTAGAACCATTAATGTTTTTCCATGTGTTTTAGCAATAAATAACAATTCATCACCTATATGCAATTGATTCATTTATCATTCTATCAGCTTCCCCTCAAAGGAAATATAGAGATACACATGATACAGAAGAAAATACATCTATTTTCAACATTAAAGGAGCATCAAGTATTGGCTAGGAGATTGATTGAAAGTATGTCCTTGGCATTTTTAACTTTATGCTCTAAAGACTAAACTAATAGGCTCAATAAATATATAGCATACCATTGAAGAAATAGCAGATGATGAAGTTCTATCGATTGTTAACCCGGTATAGTTGGAAAACTTATATTCAGCTGTTTACATTCATACTATCTTTATATTTCATCTACAAGACAAAACAAAAATGACCTCAATAAATTGCAATAAATAAGAGTTTAAGTTACTTGGCGTTAGAACTTAGAACCATTAATAGATATTCCAGGAGCTTTCAGAATAATAATTCATTCTACAACTATATCAAATGTATTTATCCAATCCTTCAAGCAGTGTTTGATCCAAGGTGATAAACAGTCAAAAATGAGACACAAGAAAAATTAATCTTTTTTCAAACAATTAAACTTGGCCTGTACAGGGATCGAACCTGTGATCTTGGCGTTATTAGCACCACGCTCTAATCATCTGAGCTAACAGGCCGTTTTGCACAATTTCCTGGAAGTCCAGCATATGAAGAAGTGCTAATGATAGTTAACCTGGGAGATTTGGAAAGCTTAATTTCAGAGGTTTACCATGAAGTTATAAATATATAATATCAACATGAAGAAACTAATATGACTTTAAAAAAATTACAATACAAAAGAGATGTTCATACTTAGTGTTAGAACTTAGAACCATTAATGTTTTTCCATGTGTTTTAGCAATAAATAACAATTCATCACCTATATGCAATTGATTCATTTATCATTCTATCAGCTTCCCCTCAAAGGAAATATAGAGATACACATGATACAGAAGAAAATACATATATTTTCAACATTAAAGGAGCATCAAGTATTGGCTTGGAGACTGATTGAAAGTATGTCCTTGGCATTTTTAACTTTATGCTCTAAAGACTAAACTAATAGGCTCAATAAATATATAGCATACTATTGAAGAAATAGCAGATGATGAAGTGCTACCGATTGTTAACCCGGGATAGTTGGAAAGCTTATATTCAGCTGTTTACATTCATACTATCTTTATATTTCTTCAACAAGACAAAACAAAAATGACCTCAATAAATTGCAATAAATAAGAGTTTAAGTTACTTGGCGTTAGAACTTAGAACCATTAATAGATATTCCAGGAGCTTTCAGAATAATAATTAATTCTACAACTATATCAAATGTATTTATCCAATCATTCAAGCAGTGTTTGATCCAAGGTGATAAACAGTCAAAAATGAGACACAAGAAAAATTAATATTTTTTCAAACAATTAAACTTGGCCTGTACAGGGAAAAAACCTGTGATCTTGGCGTTATTAGCACCACGCTCTAACCATCTGAGCTAACAGGCCGTTTTGCACAATTTTCTGGAAGTCCAGCATATGAAGAAGTGCTAATGATAGTTAACCTGGGAGATTTGGAAAGATTAATTTCAGAGGTTTACCATGAAGTTATAAATATATAATATCAACATGAAGAAACTAATATGACTTTAAAAAAATTACAATACAAAAGAGATGTTCATACTTAGTGTTAGAACGTAGAACCATTAATGTTTTTTCCATGTGTTTTAGCAATAAATAACAATTCATCACCTATATGCAATTGATTCATTTAATCATGCTATCAGCTTCCCCTCAAAGGAAATATAGAGATACACATGATACAGAAGAAAATACATCTATTTTCAACATTAAAGGAGCATCAAGTATTGGCTTGGAGACTGATTGAAAATATGTCCTTGGCATTTTTAACTTTTTGCTCTAAAGACTACACTAATAGGCTCACTAAATATATACCATACTATTGAAGAAATAGCAGATGATGAAGTGCTACCGATTGTTAACCCGGGATAGTTGGAAAGCTTATATTCAGCTGTTTACATTCATACTATCTTTATATTTCATCAACAAGACAAAACAAAAATGACCTCAATGAATTGCAATAAATAAGAGATTTAGTTACTTGGCGTTAGAACTTAGAACCATTAATAGATATTCCAGGAGCTTTCAGAATAATAATTAATTCTACAACTATATCAAATGTATTCATCCAATCCTTCAAGCAGCTTTTCATCCATGGTGATAAACAGTCAAAAATGAGACAAAAGAAAAATTAATCTTTTTACAAACAATTAAACTTGGCCTGTACAGGGATAGAACCTGTGACCTTGGTGTTATTAACACCACGCTCTAACCATCTGAGCTAACAGGCCATTTTGCCCAAATTCCTGGAGGTCCAGCATATGAAGAAGTGCTAATGATAGTTAACCCGGGAGATTTGGAAAGCTTAATTTCAGAGGTTTACCATGAAGTTATAAATATATAATATCAACATGAAGAAACTAATATGACTTTAACATAATTACAATACAAAAGAGATGTTCATACTTAGTGTTAGAACTTAGAACCATTAAAGTTTTTTCCATGTGTTTTAGCAACAAATAACAATTCATCACCTATATGCAATTGATTCATTTAATCTTTCTATCAGCTTCCCCTCAAAGGAAATATAGAGATACACATGATACAGAAGAAAATACATCTATTTTCAACATTAAAGGAGCATCAAGTATTGGCTTGGAGACTGATTGAAAGTATGTCCTTGGCATTTTTAACTTTATGCTCTAAAGACTAAACTAATAGGCTCAATAAATATATAGCATACTATTGAAGAAATAGCAGATGATGAAGTGCTACCGATTGTTAACCCGGGATAGTTGGAAAGCTTATATTCAGCTGTTTACATTCATACTATCTTTATAATTCATCAACAAGACAAAACAAAAATGACCTCAATAAATTGCAATAAATAAGAGATTTAGTTACTTGGTGTTAGAACTTAAAACCATTAATAGATATTCCAGGAGCTTTCAGAATAATAATTAATTCTACAACTATAATAAATATATTCATCCAATCCTTCAAGCAGCGTTTGATCCAAGGTGATAAACAGTCAAAAATGAGACACAAGAAAAATTAATCTTTTCTCAAACAATTAAATTTGGCCTGTACAGGGATCGAACCTGTGACCTTGGCGTTATTAGCACCATGCTCTAACCATCTGAGCTAACAGGCCATTTTGCACAAATTCCTGGAAGTCCAGCATATGAAGAAGTGCTAATGATAGTTAACCCGGGAGATTTGGAAAGCTTAATTTCAGAGGTTTACCATGAAGTTATAAATATATAATATCAACATGAAGAAACTAATATGACTTTAAAAAAATTACAATACAAAAGAGATTTTCATACTTAGTGTTAGAACTTAGAACCATTAATGTTTTTTCCATGTGTTTTAGCAATAAATAAGAAATCATCACCTATATGCAATTGATTCATTTAATCATTCTATCAGCTTCCCCTCAAAGGAAATATAAAGATACACATGATACAGAAGAAAATACATCTATTTTCAACATTAAAGGAGCATCAAGTATTGGCTTGGAGATTGATTGAAATTATGTCCTTGGCATTTTTAAAATTTTGCTCTAAAGACTAAACTAATAGGCTCACTAAATATATAGCATACTATTGAAGAAATAGCAGATGATGAAGTGCTACTGATTGTTAACCCGGGATAGTTGGAAAGCTTATATTCAGCTGTTTACATTCATACTATCTTTATATTTCATCAACAAGACAAAACAAAAATGACCTCAATGAATTGCAATAAATAGGAGATTTAGTTACTTGGAGTTAGAACTTAGAACCATTAATAGATATTCCAGAAGCTTTCAGAATAATAATTAATTCTACAACTATATCAAATGTATTCATCCAATCCTTCAAGCAGCGTTTGATCCAAGGTGATAAACAGTCAAAAATTAGACACAAGAAAAATTAATCTTTTTACAAACAATTAAACTCGGCCTGTACAGGGATTGAAACTGTGACCTTGGCGTTATTAGCACCACGCTCTAACCATCTGAGCTAACAGGCTGTTTAGCACAAATTCCTGGAAGTCCAGCATATGAAGAAGTGCTAATGATAGTAAACCCGGGAGATTTGGAAAGCTTAATTTCAGAGGTTTACCATGAAGTTATACTTATATAATATCAACATGAAGAAACTAATATGACTCTAAAAAAATTACAATACAAAAGAGATTTTCATACTTAGTGTTAGAACTTAGAACCATTAATGTTTTTTCCATGTGTTTTAGCAATAAATAACAATTCATCACCTATATGCAATTGATTCATTTAATCATTCTATCAGCTTCCCCTCAAAGGAAATATAGAGATACACATGATACAGAAGAAAATACATCTATTTTCAACATTAAAGGAGCATCAAGTATTGGCTAGGAGATTGATTGAAAGTATGTCCTTGGCATTTTTAACTTTATGCTCCAAAGACTAAACTAATAGGCTCAATAAATATATAGCATACCATTGAAGAAATAGCAGATGATGAAGTTCTATCGATTGTTAACCCGGGATAGTTGGAAAGCTTATATTCAGCTGTTTACATTCATACTATCTTTATATTTCATCTACAAGACAAAACAAAAATGACCTCAATAAATTGCAATAAATAAGAGTTTAAGTTACTTGGCGTTAGAACTTAGAACCATTAATAGATATTCCAGGAGCTTTCAGAATAATAATTAATTCTACAACTATATCAAATGTATTTATCCAATCCTTCAAGCAGTGTTTGATCCAAGGTGATAAACAGTCAAAAATGAGACACAAGAAAAATTAATCTTTTTTCAAACAATTAAACTTGGCCTGTACAGGGATCGAACCTATGACCTTGGCGTTATTAGCACCACGCTCTAACCATCTGAGCTAACAGGCCGTTTTGCACAAGTTCCTGGAAGTCCAGCATATGAAGAAGTGCTAATGATAGTTAACCTGGGAGATTTGGAAAGCTTAATTTCAGAGGTTTACCATGAAGTTATAAATATATAATATCAACATGAAGAAACTAATATGACTTTAAAAAAATTACAATACAAAAGAGATGTTCATACTTAGTGTTAGAACTTAGATCCATTAATGTTTTTTCCATGTGTTTTAGCAATAAATAACAATTCATCACCTATATGCAATTGATTCATTTAATCATTCTATCAGCTTCCCCTCAAAGGAAATATAGACATACACATGATACAGAAGAAAATACATCTATTTTCAACATTAAAGGAGCATCAAGTATTGGCTTGGAGACTGATTGAAGGTATGTCCTTGGCATTTTTAACTTTATCCTCTAAATACTACACTAATAGGCTCACTAAATATATAGCATACTATTGAAGAAATAGCAGATGATGAAGTGCTACGGATTGTTAACCCGGGATAGTTGGAAAGCTTATATTCAGCTGTTTACATTCATACTATCTTTATATTTCATCAACAAGACAAAACAAAAATGACCTCAATGAATTGCAATAAATAAGAGATTTAGTTACTTGGCGTTAGAACTTAGAACCATTAATAGATATTCCAGGAGCTTTCAGAATAATAATTAATTCTACAACTATATCAAATGTATTCATCCAATCCTTCAAGCAGCGTTTCATCCAAGGTGATAAACAGTCAAAAATGAGACAAAAGAAAAATTTATCTTTTTACAAACAATGAAACTTGGCCTGTACAGGGATAGAACCTGTGACCTTGGTGTTATTAGCACCATGCTCTAACCATCTGAGCTAACAGGCTTCCCCTCAAAGGAAATATAGAGATTCACATGATACAGAAGAAAATACATCTATTTTCAACATTAAAGGAGCTTCAAGTATTGGCTTGGAGACTGATTGAAAGTATGTCCTTGGCATTTTTACCTTTATGCTCTAAAGACTAAACTAATAGGCTCACTAAATATAGAGCATACTATTGAAGAAATAGCAGATGATGAAGTGCTACTGATTGTTAACCCAGGATAATTGGAAAGCTTATATTCAGCTGTTTACATTCATACTATCTTTATATTTCATCAACAAGACAAAACAAAAATGACCTCAATAAATTGCAATAAATAAGAGATTAAGTTACTTGGCGTTAGAACTTAGAACCATTAATTGATATTCCAGGAGCTTTCAGAATAATAATTAATTCTACAACTATATCAAATGTATTTATCCAATCCTTCAAGCAGTGTTTGATCCAAGGTGATAAACAGTCAAAAATGAGACACAAGAAAAATTAATCTTTTTTCAAACAATTAAACTTGGCCTGTACAGGGATCGAACCTGTGACCTTGGCGTTATTAGCACCACGCTCTAACCATCTGAGCTAACAGGCCATTTTGCACAATTTCCTGGAAGTCCAGCATATGAAGAAGTGCTAATGATAGTTAACCCGGGAGATTTGGAAAGCTTAATTTCAGAGGTTTACCATGAAGTTATAAATATATAATATCAACATGAAGAAACTAATATGACTTTAAAAAAATTACAATACAAAAGAGATGTTCATACTTAGTGTTAGAACTTAGAACCATTAATGTTTTTTCCATGTGTTTTAGCAATAAATAACAATTCATCACCTATATGCAATTCATTCATTTAATCATTCTATCAGCTTCCCCTCAAAGGAAATATAGAGATACACATGATACAGAAGTAAATACATCTATTTTCAACATTAAAGGAGCATCAAGTATTGGCTTGGAGACTGATTGAAAATATGTCCTTGCTATTTTTAGCTTTTTGCTCTAAAGACTAAACTAATAGGCTCACTAAATATATAGCATACTATTGAAGAAATAGCAGATGATGAAGTGCTACTGATTGTTAACCCGGGATAGTTGGAAAGCTTATATTCAGCTGTTTACATTCATACTATCTTTATATTTCATCAACAAGACAAAACAAAAATGACCTCAATGAATTGCAATAAAGAAGAGATTTAGTTACTTGGAGTTAGAACTTAGAACCATTAATAGATATTCCAGGAGCTTTCAGAATAATAATTAATTCTACAACTATATCAAATGTATTCATCCAATCCTTCAAGCAGTGTTTGATCCAAGGTGATAAACAGTCAAAAATGAGACACAAGAAAAATTAATCTTTTTTCAAACAATTAAACTTGGCCTGTACAGAGATCGAACCTATGACCTTGGCGTTATTAGCACCACGCTCTAACCATCTGAGCTAACAGGCCGTTTTGCACAATTTCCTGGAAGTCCAGCATATGAAGAAGTGCTAATGATAGTTAACCTGGGAGATTTGGAAAGCTTAATTTCAGAGGTTTCCCTTGAAGTTATAAATATATAATATCAACATGAAGAAACTAATATGACTTTAAAAAAATTACAATACAAAAGAGATGTTCATACTTAGTGTTAGAACTTAGATCCATTAATGTTTTTTCCATGTGTTTTAGCAATAAATAACAATTCATCACCTATATGCAATTGATTCATTTAATCATTCTATCAGCTTCCCCTCAAAGGAAATATAAAGATACACATGATACAGAAGAAAATACATCTATTTTCAACATTAAAGGAGCATCAAGTATTGGCTTGGAGATTGATTGAAATTATGTCCTTGGCATTTTTAAAATTTTGCTCTAAAGACTAAACTAATAGGCTCACTAAATATATAGCATACTATTGAAGAAATAGCAGATGATGAAGTGCTACTGATTGTTAACCCGGGATAGTTGGAAAGCTTATATTCAGCTGTTTACATTCATACTATCTTTATATTTCATCAACAAGACAAAACAAAAATGACCTCAATGAATTGCAATAAATAGGAGATTTAGTTACTTGGAGTTAGAACTTAGAACCATTAATAGATATTCCAGAAGCTTTCAGAATAATAATTAATTCTACAACTATATCAAATGTATTCATCCAATCCTTCAAGCAGCGTTTGATCCAAGGTGATAAACAGTCAAAAATTAGACACAAGAAAAATTAATCTTTTTACAAACAATTAAACTCGGCCTGTACAGGGATTGAAACTGTGACCTTGGCGTTATTAGCACCACGCTCTAACCATCTGAGCTAACAGGCTGTTTAGCACAAATTCCTGGAAGTCCAGCATATGAAGAAGTGCTAATGATAGTAAACCCGGGAGATTTGGAAAGCTTAATTTCAGAGGTTTACCATGAAGTTATACTTATATAATATCAACATGAAGAAACTAATATGACTCTAAAAAAATTACAATACAAAAGAGATTTTCATACTTAGTGTTAGAACTTAGAACCATTAATGTTTTTTCCATGTGTTTTAGCAATAAATAACAATTCATCACCTATATGCAATTGATTCATTTAATCATTCTATCAGCTTCCCCTCAAAGGAAATATAGAGATACACATGATACAGAAGAAAATACATCTATTTTCAACA
Organism: Lissotriton vulgaris; assembly: GCF_964263255.1. Taxonomy (NCBI): domain Eukaryota; kingdom Metazoa; phylum Chordata; class Amphibia; order Caudata; family Salamandridae; genus Lissotriton; species Lissotriton vulgaris. Next base: position 445,540,592 of record NC_141700.1, read on the forward strand.
TTAAAGGAGCATCAAGTATTGGCTAGGAGATTGATTGAAAGTATGTCCTTGGCATTTTTAACTTTATGCTCCAAAGACTAAACTAATAGGCTCAATAAATATATAGCATACCATTGAAGAAATAGCAGATGATGAAGTTCTATCGATTGTTAACCCGGGATAGTTGGAAAGCTTATATTCAGCTGTTTACATTCATACTATCTTTATATTTCATCTACAAGACAAAACAAAAATGACCTCAATAAATTGCAATAAATAAGAGTTTAAGTTACTTGGCGTTAGAACTTAGAACCATTAATAGATATTCCAGGAGCTTTCAGAATAATAATTAATTCTACAACTATATCAAATGTATTTATCCAATCCTTCAAGCAGTGTTTGATCCAAGGTGATAAACAGTCAAAAATGAGACACAAGAAAAATTAATCTTTTTTCAAACAATTAAACTTGGCCTGTACAGGGATCGAACCTATGACCTTGGCGTTATTAGCACCACGCTCTAACCATCTGAGCTAACAGGCCGTTTTGCACAGGTTCCTGGAAGTCCAGCATATGAAGAAGTGCTAATGATAGTTAACCTGGGAGATTTGGAAAGCTTAATTTCAGAGGTTTACCATGAAGTTATAAATATATAATATCAACATGAAGAAACTAATATGACTTTAAAAAAATTACAATACAAAAGAGATGTTCATACTTAGTGTTAGAACTTAGATCCATTAATGTTTTTTCCATGTGTTTTAGCAATAAATAACAATTCATCACCTATATGCAATTGATTCATTTAATCATTCTATCAGCTTCCCCTCAAAGGAAATATAGACATACACATGATACAGAAGAAAATACATCTATTTTCAACATTAAAGGAGCATCAAGTATTGGCTTGGAGACTGATTGAAGGTATGTCCTTGGCATTTTTAACTTTATGCTCTAAATACTACACTAATAGGCTCACTAAATATATAGCATACTATTGAAGAAATAGCAGATGATGAAGTGCTACGGATTGTTAACCCGGGATAGTTGGAAAGCTTATATTCAGCTGTTTACATTCATACTATCTTTATATTTCATCAACAAGACAAAACAAAAATGACCTCAATGAATTGCAATAAATAAGAGATTTAGTTACTTGGCGTTAGAACTTAGAACCATTAATAGATATTCCAGGAGCTTTCAGAATAATAATTAATTCTACAACTATATCAAATGTATTCATCCAATCCTTCAAGCAGCGTTTCATCCAAGGTGATAAACAGTCAAAAATGAGACAAAAGAAAAATTTATCTTTTTACAAACAATGAAACTTGGCCTGTACAGGGATAGAACCTGTGACCTTGGTGTTATTAGCACCATGCTCTAACCATCTGAGCTAACAGGCTTCCCCTCAAAGGAAATATAGAGATTCACATGATACAGAAGAAAATACATCTATTTTCAACATTAAAGGAGCTTCAAGTATTGGCTTGGAGACTGATTGAAAGTATGTCCTTGGCATTTTTACCTTTATGCTCTAAAGACTAAACTAATAGGCTCACTAAATATAGAGCATACTATTGAAGAAATAGCAGATGATGAAGTGCTACTGATTGTTAACCCAGGATAATTGGAAAGCTTATATTCAGCTGTTTACATTCATACTATCTTTATATTTCATCAACAAGACAAAACAAAAATGACCTCAATAAATTGCAATAAATAAGAGATTAAGTTACTTGGCGTTAGAACTTAGAACCATTAATTGATATTCCAGGAGCTTTCAGAATAATAATTAATTCTACAACTATATCAAATGTATTTATCCAATCCTTCAAGCAGTGTTTGATCCAAGGTGATAAACAGTCAAAAATGAGACACAAGAAAAATTAATCTTTTTTCAAACAATTAAACTTGGCCTGTACAGGGATCGAACCTGTGACCTTGGCGTTATTAGCACCACGCTCTAACCATCTGAGCTAACAGGCCATTTTGCACAATTTCCTGGAAGTCCAGCATATGAAGAAGTGCTAATGATAGTTAACCCGGGAGATTTGGAAAGCTTAATTTCAGAGGTTTACCATGAAGTTATAAATATATAATATCAACATGAAGAAACTAATATGACTTTAAAAAAATTACAATACAAAAGAGATGTTCATACTTAGTGTTAGAACTTAGAACCATTAATGTTTTTTCCATGTGTTTTAGCAATAAATAACAATTCATCACCTATATGCAATTCATTCATTTAATCATTCTATCAGCTTCCCCTCAAAGGAAATATAGAGATACACATGATACAGAAGTAAATACATCTATTTTCAACATTAAAGGAGCATCAAGTATTGGCTTGGAGACTGATTGAAAATATGTCCTTGCTATTTTTAGCTTTTTGCTCTAAAGACTAAACTAATAGGCTCACTAAATATATAGCATACTATTGAAGAAATAGCAGATGATGAAGTGCTACTGATTGTTAACCCGGGATAGTTGGAAAGCTTATATTCAGCTGTTTACAGTCATACTATCTTTATATTTCATCAACAAGACAAAACAAAAATGACCTCAATGAATTGCAATAAATAAGAGATTTAGTTACTTGGCGTTAGAACTTAGAACCATTAATAGATATTCCAGGAGCTTTCAGAATAATAATTAATTCTACAACTATATCAAATGTATTCATCCAATCCTTCAAGCAGCGTTTCATCCAAGGTGATAAACAGTCAAAAATGAGACAAAAGAAAAATTAATCTTTTTACAAACAATTAAACTTGGCCTGTACAGGGATAGAACCTGTGCCCTTGGTGTTATTAGCACCATGCTCTAACCTTCTGAGCTAACAGGCTTCCCCCAAAGGAAATATAGAGATACACATGATACAGAAGAAAATACATCTATTTTCAACATTAAAGGAGCTTCAAGTATTGGCTTGGAGACTGATTGAAAGTATATCCTTGGCATTTTTACCTTTATGCTCTAAAGACTAAACTAATAGGCTCACTAAATATATAGCATACTATTGAAGAAAGAGCAGATGATGAAGTTCTATCGATTGTTAACCCGGGATAGTTGGAAAGCTTATATTCAGCTGTTTGCATTCATACTATCTTTATATTTCATCAACAAGACAAAAGAAAAATGACCTCAATAAATTGCAATAAATAGAAGATTTAGTTACTTGGCGTTAGAACTTAGAACCATTAATAGATATTCCAGGAGCTTTCAGAATAATAATTAATTCTACAACTATATCAAATGTATTCATCCAATCCTTCAAGCAGCGTTTGATCCAAGGTGATAAACAGTCAAGAATGAAACACAAGAAAAATTACTCTTTTTTCAAACAATTAAACTTGGCCTGTACAGGGATCGAACCTGTGACCTTGGCGTTATTAGCACCACGCTCTAACCATCTGAGCTAACAAGCCATTTTGCCCAAATTCCTGGAAGTCCAGCATGTGAAGAACTGCTAATGATAGTTAACCCGGGAGATTTGGATAGCTGAATTTCAGAGGTTTACCATGAAATTATAAATATATAATATCAACATGAAGAAACTAATATGACTTTAAAAAAATTACAATACAAAAGAGATTTTCATACTTAGTGTTAGAACTTAGAACCATTAATGTTTTTTCCATGTGTTTTAGCAATAAATAACAATTCATCACCTATATGCAATTGATTCATCTAATCATTCTATCAGCTTCCCCTCAAAGGAAATATAGACATACACATGATACAGAAGAAAATACATCTATTTTCAACATTAAAGGAGCATCAAGTATTGTCTTGGAGACTGATTGAAGGTATATCCTTGGCATTTTTAACTTTATGCTCTAAAGACTAAACTAATAGGCTCAATAAATATATAGCATACCATTGAAGAAATAGCAGATGATGAAGTGCTATCGATTGTTAACCCGGGATAGTTGGAAAGCTTATATTCAGCTGTTTGCATTCATACTATCTTTATATTTCATCAACAAGACAAAACAAAAATGACCTCAATAAATTGCAATAAATAGAAGATTTAGTTACTTGGCGTTAGAACTTAGAACCATTAATAGATATTCCAGGAGCTTTCAGAATAATAATTAATTCTACAACTATATCAAATGTATTCATCCAATCCTTCAAGCAGAGTTTGATCCAAGGTGATAAACAGTCAAGAATGAAACACAAGAAAAATTACTCTTTTTTCAAACAATTAAACTTGGCCTGTACAGGGATCGAACCTGTGATCTTGGCGTTATTAGCACCACGCTCTAACCATCTGAGCTAACAGGCCGTTTTGCACAATTTCCTGGAAGTCCAGCATATGAAGAAGTGCTAATGATAGTTAACCCGGGAGATTTGGAAAGCTTAATTTCAGAGGTTTACCATGAAGTTATAAATATATAATATCAACATGAAGAAACTAATATGACTTTAAAAAAATTACAATACAAAAGAGATGTTCATACTTAGTGTTAGAACTTAGAACCATTAATGTTTTTCCCATGTGTTTTAGCAATAAATAACAATTCATCACCTATATGCAATTGATTCATTTAATCATTCTATCAGCTTCCCCTCAAAGGAAATATAGAGATACACATGATACAGAAGAAAATACATCTATTTTCAACATTAAAGGAGCATCAAGTATTGGCTTGGAGACTGATTCAAAATATGTCCTTGCTATTTTTAACTTTTTGCTCTAAAGACTAAACTAATAGGCTCACTAAATATATAGCATACTATTGAAGAAATAGCAGATGATGAAGTGCTACTGATTGTTAACCCGGGATAGTTGGAAAGCTTATATTCAGCTGTTTACATTCATACTATCTTTATATTTCATCAACAAGACAAAACAAAAATGACCTCAATGAATTGCAATAAAGAAGAGATTTAGTTACTTGGAGTTAGAACTTAGAACCATTAATAGATATTCCAGGAGCTTTCAGAATAATAATTATTTCTACAACTATATCAAATGTATTCATCCAATCCTTCAAGCAGTGTTTGATCCAAGGTGATAAACAGTCAAAAATGAGACACAAGAAAAATTAATCTTTTTTCAAACAATTAAACTTGGCCTGTACAGGGATCGAACCTGTGACCTTGGAGTTATTAGCACCACGCTCTAACCATCTGAGCTAACAGGCCGTTTTGCACAATTTCCTGGAAGTCCAGCATATGAAGAAGTGCTAATGATAGTTAACCCGGGAGATTTGGAAAGCTTAATTTCAGAGGTTTACCATGAAGTTATAAATATATAATATCAACATGAAGAAACTAATATGACTTTAAAAAAATTACAATACAAAAGAGATGTTCATACTTAGTGTTAGAACTTAGAACCATTAATGTTTTTTCCATGTGTTTTAGCAATAAATAACAATTCATCACCTATATGCAATTGATTCATCTAATCATTCTATCAGCTTCCCCTCAAAGGAAATATAGACATACACATGATACAGAAGAAAATACATCTATTTTCAACATTAAAGGAGCATCAAGTATTGGCTTGGAGACTGATTGAAGGTATGTCCTTGGCATTTTTAACTTTATGCTCTAAAGACTAAACTAATAGGCTCAATAAATATATAGCATACCATTGAAGAAATAGCAGATGATGAAGTGCTATCGATTGTTAACCCGGGATAGTTGGAAAGCTTATATTCAGCTGTTTACATTCATACTATCTTTATATTTCTTCAACAAGACAAAACAAAAATGACCTCAATAAATTGCAATAAATAAGAGTTTAAGTTACTTGGCGTTAGAACTTAGAACCATTAATAGATATTCCAGGAGCTTTCAGAATAATAATTAATTCTACAACTATATCAAATGTATTTATCCAATCCTTCAAGCAGTGTTTGATCCAAGGTGATAAACAGTCAAAAATGAGACACAAGAAAAATTAATCTTTTTTCAAACAATTAAACTTGGCCTGTACAGGGATCGAACCTATGACCTTGGCGTTATTAGCACCACGCTCTAACCATCTGAGCCAACAGGCCGTTTTGCACAATTTCCTGGAAGTCCAGCATATGAAGAAGTGCTAATGATAGTTAACCTGGGAGATTTGGAAAGCTTAATTTCAGAGGTTTACCATGAAGTTATAAATATATAATATCAACATGAAGAAACTAATATGACTTTAAAAAAATTACAATACAAAAGAGATGTTCATACTTAGTGTTAGAACTTAGATCCATTAATGTTTTTTCCATGTGTTTTAGCAATAAATAACAATTCATCACCTATATGCAATTGATTCATTTAATCATTCTATCAGCTTCCCCTCAAAGGAAATATAGACATACACATGATACAGAAGAAAATACATCTATTTTCAACATTAAAGGAGCATCAAGTATTGGCTTGGAGACTGATTGAAGGTATGTCCTTGGCATTTTTAACTTTATGCTCTAAATACTACACTAATAGGCTCACTAAATATATAGCATACTATTGAAGAAATAGCAGATGATGAAGTGCTACCGATTGTTAACCCAGGATAGTTGGAAAGCTTATATTCAGCTGTTTACATTCATACTATCTTTATATTTCATCAACAAGACAAAACAAAAATGACCTCAATGAATTGCAATAAATAAGAGATTTAGTTACTTGGCATTAGAACTTAGAACCATTAATAGATATTCCAGGAGCTTTCAGAATAATAATTAATTCTACAACTATATCAAATGTATTCATCCAATCCTTCAAGCAGCGTTTCATCCAAGGTGATAAACAGTCAAAAATGAGACAAAAGAAAAATTAATCTTTTTACAAACAATTAAACTTGGCCTGTACAGGGATAGAACCTGTGACCTTGGTGTTATTAGCACCATGCTCTAACCATCTGAGCTAACAGGCTTCCCTTCAAAGGAAATATAGAGATTCACATGATACAGAAGAAAATACATCTATTTTCAACATTAAAGGAGCTTCAAGTATTGGCTTGGAGACTGATTGAAAGTATGTCCTTGGCATTTTTACCTTTATGCTCTAAAGACTAAACTAATAGGCTCACTAAATATATAGCATACTATTGAAGAAATAGCAGATGATGAAGTGCTACTGATTGTTAACCCGGGATAATTGAAAAGCTTATATTCAGCTGTTTACATTCATACTATCTTTATATTTCATCAACAAGACAAAACAAAAATGACCTCAATAAATTGCAATAAATAAGAGATTAAGTTACTTGGCGTTAGAACTTAGAACCATTAATTGATATTCCAGGAGCTTTCAGAATAATAATTAATTCTACAACTATATCAAATGTATTTATCCAATCCTTCAAGCAGTGTTTGATCCAAGGTGATAAACAGTCAAAAATGAGACACAAGAAAAATTAATCTTTTTTCAAACAATTAAACTTGGCCTGTACAGGGATCGAACCTGTGACCTTGGCGTTATTAGCACCACGCTCTAACCATCTGAGCTAACAGGCCATTTTGCACCATTTCCTGGAAGTCCAGCATATGAAGAAGTGCTAATGATAGTTAACCCGGGAGATTTGGAAAGCTTAATTTCAGAGGTTTACCATGAAGTTATAAATATATAATATCAACATGAAGAAACTAATATGACTTTAAAATAATTACAATACAAAAGAGATGTTCATACTTAGTGTTAGAACTTAGAACCATTAATGTTTTTTCCATGTGTTTTAGCAATAAATAACAAATCATCACCTATATGCAATTGATTCATTTAATCATTCTATCAACTTCCCCTCAAAGGAAATATAGAGATACACATGATACAGAAGAAAATACATCTATTTTCAACATTAAAGGAGCATCAAGTATTGGCTTGGAGACTGATTGAAAGTATGTCCTTGGCATTTTTAACTTTATGCTCTAAAGACTAAACTAATAGACTCAATAAATATATAGCATACTATTGAAGAAATAGCAGATGATGAAGTGCTACCGATTGTTAACCCGGGATAGTTGGAAAGCTTATATTCAGCTGTTTACATTCATACTATCTTTATAATTCATCAACAAGACAAAACAAAAATGACCTCAATAAATTGCAATAAATAAGAGATTTAGTTACTTGGTGTTAGAACTTAAAACCATTAATAGATATTCCAGGAGCTTTCAGAATAATAATTAATTCTACAACTATATCAAATGTATTTATCCAATCCTTCAAGCAGTGTTTGATCCAAGGTGATAAACAGTCAAAAATGAGACAAAAGAAAAATTAATCTTTTTTCAAACAATTATACTTGGCCTGTACAGGGATCAAACCTATGACCTTGGCGTTATTAGCACCACGCTCTAACCATCTGAGCTAACAGGCCGTTTTGCACAATTTCTTGGAAGTCCAGCATATGAAGAAGTGCTAATGATAGTTAACCTGGGAGATTTGGAAAGCTTAATTTCAGAGGTTTACCATGAAGTTATAAATATATAATATCAACATGAAGAAACTAATATGACTTTAAAAAAATTACAATACAAAAGAGATGTTCATACTTAGTGTTAGAACTTAGAACCATTAATGTTTTTTCCATGTGTTTTAGCAATAAATAACAATTCATCACCTATATGCAATTGATTCATTTAATCATTCTATCAGCTTCCCCTCAAAGGAAATATAGAGATACACATGATACAGAAGAAAATACATCTATTTTCAACATTAAAGGAGCATCAAGTATTGGCTTGGAGACTGATTGAAAATATGTCCTTGCTATTTTTAACTTTTTGCTCTAAAGACTAAACTAATAGGCTCACTAAATATATAGCATACTATTGAAGAAATAGCAGATGATGAAGTGCTACTGATTGTTAACCCGGGATAGTTGGAAAGCTTATATTCAGCTGTTTACATTCATACTATCTTTATATTTCATCAACAAGACAAAAAAAAAATGACCTCAATGAATTGCAATAAAGAAGAGATTTAGTTACTTGGAGTTAGAACTTGGAACCATTAATAGATATTCCAGGAGCTTTCAGAATAATAATTAATTCTACAACTATATCAAATGTATTCATCCAATCCTTCAAGCAGTGTTTGACCCAAGGTGATAAACAGTCAAAAATGAGACACAAGAAAAATTAATCTTTTTTCAAACAATTAAACTTGGCCTGTACAGGGATCGAACCTGTGACCTTGGCGTTATTAGCACCACGCTCTAACCATCTGACCTAACAGGCCGTTTTGCACAATTTCCTGGAAGTCCAGCATATGAAGAAGTGCTAATGATAGTTAACCCGGGAGATTTGGAAAGCTTAATTTCAGAGGTTTACCATGAAGTTATAAATATATAATATCAACATGAAGAAACTAATATGACTTTAAAAAAAATACAATACAAAAGAGATGTTCATACTTAGTGTTAGAACTTAGAACCATTAATGTTTTTTCCATGTGTTTTAGCAATAAATAACAATTCATCACCTATATGCAATTGATTCATCTAATCATTCTATCAGCTTCCCCTCAAAGGAAATATAGACATACACATGATACAGAAGAAAATACATCTATTTTCAACATTAAAGGAGCATCAAGTATTGGCTTGGAGACTGATTGAAGGTATGTCCTTGGCATTTTTAACTTTATGCTCTAAAGACTAAACTAATAGGCTCAATAAATATATAGCATTCCATTGAAGAAATAGCAGATGATGAAGTGCTATCGATTGTTAACCCGGGATAGTTGGAAAGCTTATATTCAGCTGTTTGCATTCATACTATCTTTATATTTCATCAACAAGACAAAACAAAAATGACCTCAATAAATTGCAATAAATAGAAGATTTAGTTACTTGGCGTTAGAACTTAGAACCATTAATAGATATTCCAGGAGCTTTCAGAATAATAATTAATTCTACAACTATATCAAATGTATTCATCCAATCCTTCAAGCAGCGTTTGATCCAAGGTGATAAACAGTCAAGAATGAAACACAAGAAAAATTACTCTTTTTTCAAACAATTAAACTTGGCCTGTACAGGGATCGAACCTGTGACCTTGGCGTTATTAGCACCACGCTCTAACCATCTGAGCTAACAAGCCATTTTGCCCAAATTCCTGGAAGTCCAGCATGTGAAGAACTGCTAATGATAGTTAACCCGGGAGATTAGGAAAGCTTAATTTCAGAGGTTTACCATGAAGTTATAAATATATATTATCAACATGAAGAAACTAATATGACTTTAAAAAAATTACAATACAAAAGAGATTTTCATACTTAGTGTTAGAACTTAAAACCATTAATGTTTTTTCCATGTGTTTTAGCAATAAATAACAATTCAACACCTATATGCAATTGATTCATTTAATCATTCTATCAGCTTCCCCTCAAAGGAAATATAGAGATACACATGATACAGAAGAAAATACATCTATTTTCAACATTAAAGGAGCATCAAGTATTGGCTTGGAGACTGATTGAAAGTATGTCCTTGGCATTTTTACCTTTATGCTCTAAAGACTAAACTAATAGGCTCACTAAATATATAGCATGCTATTGAAGAAATAGCAGATGATGAAGTGCTACTGATTGTTACCCCGGGATAATTGGAAAGCTTATATTCAGCTGTTTACATTCATACTATTTTTATATTTCATCAACAAGACAAAACAAAAATGACCTCAATAAATTGCAATAAATAAGAGTTTAAGTTACTTGGCGTTAGAACTTAGAACCATTAATAGATATTCCAGGAGCTTTCAGAATAATAATTAATTCTACAACTATATCAAATGTATTTATCCAATCCTTCAAGCAGTGTTTGATCCAAGGTGATAAACAGTCAAAAATGAGACACAAGAAAAATTAATCTTTTTTCAAACAATAAAACTTGCCCTGTACAGGGATCGAACCTGTGAGCTTGGCGTTATTAGCACCACGCTCTAACCATCTGAGCTAACAGGCAGTTTTGCACAATTTCCTGGAAGTCCAGCATATGAAGAAGTGCTAATGATAGTTAACCCGGGAGATTTGGAAAGCTTAATTTCAGAGGTTTACCATGAAGTTATAAATATATAATATCAACATGAAGAAACTAATATGACTTTAAAAAAATTACAATACAAAAGAGATGTTCATACTTAGTGTTAGAACTTAGAACCATTAATGTTTTTTCCATGTGTTTTAGCAATAAATAACAATTCATCACCTATATGCAATTGATTCATTTATTCATTCTATCAGCTTCCCCTCAAAGGAAATATAGAGATACACATGATACAGAAGAAAATACATCTATTTTCAACATTAAAGGAGCATCAAGTATTGGCTTGGAGACTGATTGAAAATATGTCCTTGCTATTTTTTACTTTTTGCTCTAAAGACTAAACTAATAGGCTCACTAAATATATAGCATACTATTGAAGAAATAGCAGATGATGAAGTGCTACTGATTGTTACCCTGGGATAGTTGGAAAGCTTATATTCAGCTGTTTACATTCATACTATCTTTATATTTCATCAACAAGACAAAACAAAAATGACCTCAATGAATTGCAATAAAGAAGAAATTTAGTTACTTGGAGTTAGAACTTAGAACCATTAATAGATATTCCAGGAGCTTTCAGAATAATAATTAATTCTACAACTATATCAAATGTATTCATCCAATCCTTCAAGCAGTGTCTGATCCAAGGTGATAAACAGTCAAAAATGAGACACAAGAAAAATTAATCTTTTTTCAAACAATTAAACTTGGCCTGTACAGGGATCGAACCTGTGACCTTGGCGTTATTAGCACCACGCTCTAACCATCTGAGCTAACAGGCCGTTTTGCACAATTTCCTGGAAGTCCAGCATATGAAGAAGTGCTAATGATAGTTAACCCGGGAGATTTGGAAAGCTTAGTTTCAGAGGTTTACCATGAAGTTATAAATATATAATATCAACATGAAGAAACTAATATGACTTTAAAAAAATTACAATACAAAAGAGATGTTCATACTTAGTGTTAGAACTTAGAACCATTAATGTTTTTTCCATGTGTTTTAGCAATAAATAACAATTCATCACCTATATGCAATTGATTCATCTAATCATTCTATCAGCTTCCCCTCAAAGGAAATATAGACATACACATGATACAGAAGAAAATACATCTATTTTCAACATTAAAGGAGCATCAAGTATTGGCTTGGAGACTGATTGAAGGTATGTCCTTGGCATTTTTAACTTTATGCTCTAAAGACTAAACTAATAGGCTCAATAAATATATAGCATACCATTGAAGAAATAGCAGATGATGAAGTGCTATCGATTGTTAACCCGGGATAGTTGGAAAGCTTATATTCAGCTGTTTACATTCATACTATCTTTATATTTCATCAACAAGACAAAACAAAAATGACCTCAATAAATTGCAATAAATAGAAGATTTAGTTACTTGGCGTTAGAACTTAGAACCATTAATAGATATTCCAGGAGCTTTCAGAATAATATTTAATTCTACAACTATATCAAATGTATTCATCCAATCCTTCAAGCAGCGTTTGATCCAAGGTGATAAACAGTCAAGAATGAAACACAAGAAAAATTACTCTTTTTTCAAACAATTAAACTTGGCCTGTACAGGGATCGAACCTGTGACCTTGGCGTTATTAGCACCACGCTCTAACCATCTGAGCTAACAGGCCGTTTTGCACAATTTCCTGGAAGTCCAGCATATGAAGAAGTGCTAATGATAGTTAACCCGGGAGATTTGGAAAGCTTAATTTCAGAGGTTTACCATGAAGTTATAAATATATAATATCAACATGAAGAAACTAATATGACTTTAAGAAAATTACAATACAAAAGAGATGTTCATACTTAGTGTTAGAACTTAGAACCATTAATGTTTTTTCCATGTGTTTTAGCAATAAATAACAATTCATCGCCTATATGCAATTGATTCATTTAATCATTCTATCAGCTTCCCCTCAAAGGAAATATAGAGATACACATGATACAGAAGAAAATACATCTATTTTCAACATTAAAGGAGCATCAAGTATTGGCTAGGAAATTGATTGAAAGTATGTCCTTGGCATTTTTAACTTTATGCTCTAAAGACTAAACTAATAGGCTCAATAAATATATAGCATACCATTGAAGAAATAGCAGATGATGAAGTTCTATCGATTGTTAACCCGGGATAGTTGGAAAGCTTATATTCAGCTGTTTACATTCATACTATCTTTATATTTCATCTACAAGACAAAACAAAAATGACCTCAATAAATTGCAATAAATAAGAGTTTAAGTTACTTGGCGTTAGAACTTAGAACCATTAATAGATATTCCAGGAGCTTTCAGAATACTAATTAATTCTACAACTATATCAAATGTATTTATCCAATCCTTCAAGCAGTGTTTGATCCAAGGTGAGAAACAGTCAAAAATGAGACACAAGAAAAATTAATCTTTTTTCAAACAATTAAACTTGGCCTGTACAGGGATCGAACCTGTGACCTTGGCGTTATTAGCACCACGCTCTAACCATCTGAGCTAACAGGCCGTTTTGCACAATTTCCTGGAAGTCCAGCATATGAAGAAGTGCTAATGATAGTTAACCCGGGAGATTTGGAAAGCTTAATTTCAGATGTTTACCATGAAGTTAAAAATATATAATATCAACATGAAGAAACTAATATGACTTTAAAAAAATTACAATACAAAAGAGATGTTCATACTTAGTGTTAGAACTTAGAACCATTAATGTTTTTTCCATGTGTTTTAGCAATAAATAACAATTCATCACCTATATGCATTTGATTCATTTAATCATTCTATCAGCTTCCCCTCAAAGGAAATATAGAGATACACATGATACAGAAGAAAATACATCTATTTTCAACATTAAAGGAGCATCAAGTATTGGCTTGGAGACTGATTGAAAAGATGTCCTTGCTATTTTTAACTTTTTGCTCTAAAGACTAAACTAATAGGCTCACTAAATTTATAGCATACTATTGAAGAAATAGCAGATGATGAAGTGCTACTGATTGTTAACCCGGGATAGTTGGAAAGCTTATATTCAGCTGTTTACATTCATACTATCTTTATATTTCATCAACAAGACAAAACAAAAATGACCTCAATGAATTGCAATAAAGAAGAGATTTAGTTACTTGGAGTTAGAACTTAGAACCATTAATAGATATTCCAGGAGCTTTCAGAATAATAATTAATTCTACAACTATACCAAATGTATTCATCCTATCCTTCAAGCAGTGTTTGATCCAAGGTGATAAACAGTCAAAAATGAGACACAAGAAAAATGTATCTTTTTTCAAACAATTAAACTTGGCCTGTACAGGGATCGAACCTGTGACCTTGGCGTTATTAGCACCACGCTCTAACCCTCTGAGCTAACAGGCCGTTTTGCACAATTTGCTGGAAGTCCAGCATATGAAGAAGTGCTAATGATAGTTAACCCGGGAGATTTGGAAAGCTTAATTTCAGAGGTTTACCATGAAGTTATAAATATATAATATCAACATGAAGAAACTAATATGACTTTAAAAAAATTACAATACAAAAGAGATGTTCATACTTAGTGTTAGAACTTAGAACCATTAATGTTTTTTCCATGTGTTTTAGCAATAAATAACAATTCATCACCTATATGCAATTGATTCATCTAATCATTCTATCAGCTTCCCCTCAAAGGAAATATAGACATACACATGATACAGAAGAAAATACATCTATTTTCAACATTAAAGGAGCATCAAGTATTGGCTTGGAGACTGATTGAAGGTATGTCCTTGGCATTTTTAACTTTATGCTCTAAAGACTAAACTAATAGGCTCAATAAATATATAGCATACCATTGAAGAAATAGCAGATGATGAAGTGCTATCGATTGTTAACCCGGGATAGTTGGAAAGCTTATATTCAGCTGTTTACATTCATACTATCTTTATATTTCATCAACAAGACAAAACAAAAATGACCTCAATAAATTGCAATAAATAAGAGTTTAAGTTACTTGGCGTTAGAACTTAGAACCATTAATAGATATTCCAGGAGCTTTCAGAATAATAATTAATTCTACAACTATATCAAATGTATTTATCCAATCCTTCAAGCAGTGTTTGATCCAAGGTGATAAACAGTCAAAAATGAGACACAAGAAAAATTAATCTTTTTTC
This sequence comes from Lissotriton vulgaris, assembly GCF_964263255.1. Taxonomy (NCBI): domain Eukaryota; kingdom Metazoa; phylum Chordata; class Amphibia; order Caudata; family Salamandridae; genus Lissotriton; species Lissotriton vulgaris. The sequence goes on from NC_141700.1 coordinate 445,555,720, forward strand.
AAACAATTAAACTTGGCCTGTACAGGGATCGAACCTGTGACCTTGGCGTTATTAGCACCACACTCTAACCATCTGAGCTAACAGGCCGTTTTGCACAATTTCCTGGAAGTCCAGCATATGAAGAAGTGCTAATGATAGTTAACCCGGGAGATTTGGAAAGCTTAATTTCAGAGGTTTACCATGAAGTTATAAATATATAATATCAACATGAAGAAACTAATATGACTTTAAAAAAATTACAATACAAAAGAGATGTTCATACTTAGTGTTAGAACTTAGAACCATTCATGTTTTTTCCATGTGTTTTAGCAATAAATAACAATTCATCACCTATATGCAATTGATTCATTTAATCATTCTATCAGCTTCCCCTCAAAGGAAATATAGAGATACACATGATACAGAAGAAAATACATCTATTTTCAACATTAAAGGAGCATCAAGTATTGGCTAGGAAATTGATTGAAAGTATGTCCTTGGCATTTTTAACTTTATGCTCTAAAGACTAAACTAATAGGCTCAATAAATATATAGCATACCATTGAAGAAATAGCAGATGATGAAGTTCTATCGATTGTTAACCCGGGATAGTTGGAAAGCTTATATTCAGCTGTTTACATTCATACTATCTTTATATTTCATCTACAAGACAAAACAAAAATGACCTCAATAAATTGCAATAAATAAGAGTTTAAGTTACTTGGCGTTAGAACTTAGAACCATTAATAGATATTCCAGGAGCTTTCAGAATACTAATTAATTCTACAACTATATCAAATGTATTTATCCAATCCTTCAAGCAGTGTTTGATCCAAGGTGAGAAACAGTCAAAAATGAGACACAAGAAAAATTAATCTTTTTTCAAACAATTAAACTTGGCCTGTACAGGGATCGAACCTGTGACCTTGGCGTTATTAGCACCACCCTCTAACCATCTGAGCTAACAGGCCATTTTGCACAATTTCCTGGAAGTCCAGCATATGAAGAAGTGCTAATGATAGTTAACCCGGGAGATTTGGAAAGCTTAATTTCAGAGGTTTACCATGAAGTTAAAAATATATAATATCAACATGAAGAAACTAATATGACTTTAAAAAAATTACAATACAAAAGAGATGTTCATACTTAGTGTTAGAACTTAGAACCATTAATGTTTTTTCCATGTGTTTTAGCAATAAATAACAATTCATCACCTATATGCATTTGATTCATTTAATCATTCTATCAGCTTCCCCTCAAAGGAAATATAGAGATACACATGATACAGAAGAAAATACATCTATTTTCAACATTAAAGGAGCATCAAGTATTGGCTTGGAGACTGATTGAAAAGATGTCCTTGCTATTTTTAACTTTTTGCTCTAAAGACTAAACTAATAGGCTCACTAAATATATAGCATACTATTGAAGAAATAGCAGATGATGAAGTGCTACTGATTGTTAACCCGGGATAGTTGGAAAGCTTATATTCAGCTGTTTACATTCATACTATCTTTATATTTCATCAACAAGACAAAACAAAAATGACCTCAATGAATTGCAATAAAGAAGAGATTTAGTTACTTGGAGTTAGAACTTAGAACCATTAATAGATATTCCAGGAGCTTTCAGAATAATAATTAATTCTACAACTATACCAAATGTATTCATCCTATCCTTCAAGCAGTGTTTGATCCAAGGTGATAAACAGTCAAAAATGAGACACAAGAAAAATGTATCTTTTTTCAAACAATTAAACTTGGCCTGTTCAGGGATCGAACCTGTGACCTTGGCGTTATTAGCACCACGCTCTAACCCTCTGAGCTAACAGGCCGTTTTGCACAATTTGCTGGAAGTCCAGCATATGAAGAAGTGCTAATGATAGTTAACCCGGGAGATTTGGAAAGCTTAATTTCAGAGGTTTACACTGAAGTTATAAATATATATTATCAACATGAAGAAACTAATATGACTTTAAAAAAATTACAATACAAAAGAGATGTTCATACTTAGTGTTAGAACTTAGAACCATTAATGTTTTTTCCATGTGTTTTAGCAATAAATAACAATTCATCACCTATATGCAATTGATTCATTTAATCATTCTATCAGCTTCCCCTCAAAGGAAATATAGAGATACACATGATACAGAAGAAAATACATCTATTTTCAACATTAAAGGAGCATCAAGTATTGGCTAGGAGATTGATTGAAAGTATGTCCTTGGCATTTTTAACTTTATGCTCTAAAGACTAAACTAATAGGCTCAATAAATATATAGCATACCATTGAAGAAAGAGCAGATGATGAAGTTCTATCGATTGTTAACCCGGGATAGTTGGAAAGCTTATATTCAGCTGTTTACATTCATACTATCTTTATATTTCATCTACAAGACAAAACAAAAATGACCTCAATAAATTGCAATAAATAAGAGTTTAAGTTACTTGGCGTTAGAACTTAGAACCATTAATAGATATTCCAGGAGCTTTCAGAATAATAATTAATTCTACAACTATATAAAATGTATTTATCCAATCCTTCAAGCAGTGTTTGATCCAAGGTGATAAACAGTCAAAAATGAGACACAAGAAAAATTAATCTTTTTTCAAACAATAAAACTTGGCCTGTACAGGGATCGAACCTGTGACCTTGGCGTTATTAGCACCACGCTCTAACCATCTGAGCTAACAGGCAGTTCTGCACAATTTCCTGGAAGTCCAGCATATGAAGAAGTGCTAATGATAGTTAACCCGGGAGATTTGGAAAGCTTAATTTCAGAGGTTTACCATGAAGTTATAAATATATAATATCAACATGAAGAAACTAATATGACTTTAAAAAAATTACAATACAAAAGAGATGTTCATACTTAGTGTTAGAACTTAGAACCATTAATGTTTTTTCCATTTGTTTTAGCAATAAATAACAATTCATCACCTATATGCAATTGATTCATTTAATCATTCTATCAGCTTCCCCTCAAAGGAAATATAGAGATACACATGATACAGAAGAAAATACATCTATTTTCAACATTAAAGGAGCATCAAGTATTGGCTAGGAGATTGATTGAAAGTATGTCCTTGGCATTTTTAACTTTATGCTCTAAAGACTAAACTAATAGGCTCAATAAATATATAGCATACCATTGAAGAAATAGCAGATGATGAAGTTCTATCGATTGTTAACCCGGGATAGTTGGAAAGCTTATATTCAGCTGTTTACATTCATACTATCTTTATATTTCATCAACAAGACAAAACAAAAATGACCTCAATAAATTGCAATAAATAAGAGTTTAAGTTACTTGGCGTTAGAACTTAGAACCATTAATAGATATTCCAGGAGCTTTCAGAATAATAATTAATTCTACAACTATATCAAATGTATTTATCCAATCCTTCAAGCAGTGTTTGATCCAAGGTGATAAACAGTCAAAAATGAGACACAAGAAAAATTAATCTTTTTTCAAACAATTAAACTTGGCCTGTACAGGGATCAAACCTGTGACCTTGGCGTTATTAGCACCACGCTCTAACCATCTGAGCTAACAGGCCGTTTTGCACAATTTCCTGGAAGTCCAGCATATGAAGAAGTGCTAATGATAGTTAACCCGGGAGATTTGGAAAGCTTAATTTCAGAGGTTTACCATGAAGTTATAAATATATAATATCAACATGAAGAAACTAATATGACTTTAAAAAAATTACAATTCAAAAGAGATGTTCATACTTAGTGTTAGAACTTAGAACCATTAATGTTTTTTCCATGTGTTTTAGCAATAAATAACAATTCATCACCTATATGCATTTGATTCATTTAATCATTCTATCAGCTTCCCCTCAAAGGAAATATAGAGATACACATGATACCGAAGAAAATACATCTATTTTCAACATTAAAGGAGCATCAAGTATTGGCTTGGAGACTGATTGAAAAGATGTCCTTGCTATTTTTAACTTTTTGCTCTAAAGACTAAACTAATAGGCTGACTAAATATATAGCATACTATTGAAGAAATAGCAGATGATGAAGTGCTACTGATTGTTAACCCGGGATAGTTGGAAAGCTTATATTCAGCTGTTTACATTCATACTATCTTTATATTTCATCAACAAGACAAAACAAAAATGACCTCAATGAATTGCAATAAAGAAGAGATTTAGTTACTTGGAGTTAGAACTTAGAACCATTAATAGATATTCCAGGAGCTTTCAGAATAATAATTAATTCTACAACTATATCAAATGTATTCATCCAATCCTTCAAGCAGTGTTTGATCCAAGGTGATAAACAGTCAAAAATGAGACACAAGAAAAATTTATCTTTTTTCAAACAATTAAACTTGGCCTATACAGGGATCGAACCTGTGACCTTGGCGTTATTAGCACCACGCTCTAACCCTCTGAGCTAACAGGCCGTTTTGCACAATTTCCTGGAAGTCCAGCATATGAAGAAGTGCTAATGATAGTTAACCCGGGAGATTTGGAAAGCTTAATTTCAGAGGTTTACCATGAAGTTATAAATATATAATATCAACATGAAGAAACTAATATGACTTTAAAAAAATTACAATACAAAAGAGATGTTCATACTTAGTGTTAGAACTTAGAACCATTAATGTTTTTTCCATGTGTTTTAGCAATAAATAACAATTCATCACCTATATGCAATTGATTCATCTAATCATTCTATCAGCTTCCCCTCAAAGGAAATATAGACATACACATGATACAGAAGAAAATACATCTATTTTCAACATTAAAGGAGCATCAAGTATTGGCTTGGAGACTGATTGAAGGTATGTCCTTGGCATTTTTAACTTTATGCTCTAAAGACTAAACTAATAGGCTCAATAAATATATAGCATACCATTGAAGAAATAGCAGATGATGAAGTGCTATCGATTGTTAACCCGGGATAGTTGGAAAGCTTATATTCAGCTGTTTACATTCATACTATCTTTATATTTCATCAACAAGACAAAACAAAAATGACCTCAATAAATTGCAATAAATAGAAGATTTAGTTACTTGGCGTTAGAACTTAGAACCATTAATAGATATTCCAGGAGCTTTCAGAATAATAATTAATTCTACAACTATATCAAATGTTTTCATCCAATCCTTCAAGCAGCGTTTGATCCAAGGTGATAAACAGTCAAGAATGAAACACAAGAAAAGTTACTCTTTTTTCAAACAATTAAACTTGGCCTGTACAGGGATCGAACCTGTGACCTCAGCGTTATTAGCACCACGCTCTAACCATCTGAGCTAACAAGCCATTTTGCCCAAATTCCTGGAAGTCCAGCATGTGAAGAACTGCTAATGATAGTTAACCCGGGAGATTTGGAAAGCTTAATTTCAGAGGTTTACCATGAACTTATAAATATATATTATCAACATGAAGAAACTAATATGACTTTAAGAAAATTACAATACAAAAGAGATTTTCATACTTAGTGTTAGAACTTAGAACCATTAATGTTTTTTCCATGTGTTTTAGCAATAAATAACAATTCATCACCTATATGCAATTGATTCATTTAATCATTCTATCAGCTTCCCCTCAAAGGAAATATAGAGATACACATGATACAGAAGAAAATACATCTATTTTCAACATTAAAGGAGCATCAAGTATTGGCTAGGAGATTGATTGAAAGTATGTCCTTGGCATTTTTAACTTTATGCTCTAAAGACTAAACTAATAGGCTCAATAAATATATAGCATACCATTGAAGAAATAGCAGATGATGAAGTTCTATCGATTGTTAACCCGGGATAGTTGGAAAGCTTATATTCAGCTGTTTACATTCATACTATCTTTATATTTCATCTACAAGACAAAACAAAAATGACCTCAATAAATTGCAATAAATAAGAGTTTAAGTTACTTGGCGTTAGAACTTAGAACCATTAATAGATATTCCAGGAGCTTACAGAATAATAATTAATTCTACAACTATATCAAATGTATTTATCCAATCCTTCAAGCAGTGTTTGATCCAAGGTGATAAACAGTCAAAAATGAGACACAAGAAAAATTAATCTTTTTTCAAACAATAAAACTTGGCCTGTACAGGGATCGAACCTGTGACCTTGGCGTTATTAGCACCACGCTCTAACCATCTGAGCTAACAGGCAGTTTTGCACAATTTCCTGGAAGTCCAGCATATGAAGAAGTGCTAATGATAGTTAACCCGGGAGATTTGGAAAGCTTAATTTCAGAGGTTTACCATGAAGTTATAAATATATAATATCAACATGAAGAAACTAATATGACTTTAAAAAAATTACAATACAAAAGAGATGTTCATACTTAGTGTTAGAACTTAGAACCATTAATGTTTTTTCCATGTGTTTTAGCAATAAATAACAATTCATCACCTATATGCAATTGATTCATTTAATCATTCTATCAGCTTCCCCTCAAAGGAAATATAGAGATACACATGATACAGAAGAAAATACATCTATTTTCAACATTAAAGGAGCATCAAGTATTGGCTTGGAGACTGATTGAAAGTATGTCCTTGGCATTTTTACCTTTATGCTCTAAAGACTAAACTAATAGGCTCACTAAATATATAGCATGCTATTGAAGAAATAGCAGATGATGAAGTGCTACTGATTGTTAACCCGGGACAATTGGAAAGCTTATATTCAGCTGTTTACATTCATACTATCTTCATATTTCATCAACAAGACAAAACAAAAATGACCTCAATAAATTGCAATAAATAAGAGATTAAGTTACTTGGCGTTAGAACTTAGAACCATTAATAGATATTCCAGGAGCTTTCAGAATAATAATTAATTCTACAACTATATCAAATGTATTTATCCAATCCTTCAAGCAGTGTTTGATCCAAGGTGATAAACAGTCAAAAATGAGACACAAGAAAAATTAATCTTTTTTCAAACAATAAAACTTGGCCTGTACAGGGATCGAACCTGTGACCTTGGCGTTATTAGCACCACGCTCTAACCATCTGAGCTAACAGGCAGTTTTGCACAATTTCCTGGAAGTCCAGCATATGAAGAAGTGCTAATGATAGTTAACCCGGGAGATTTGGAAAGCTTAATTTCAGAGGTTTACCATGAAGTTATAAATATATAATATCAACATGAAGAAACTAATATGACTTTAAAAAAATTACAATACAAAAGAGATGTTCATGCTTAGTGTTAGAACTTAGAACCATTAATGTTTTTTCCATTTGTTTTAGCAATAAATAACAATTCATCACCTATATGCAATTGATTCATTTAATCATTCTATCAGCTTCCCCTCAAAGGAAATATAGAGATACACATGATACAGAAGAAAATACATCTATTTTCAACATTAAAGGAGCATCAAGTATTGGCTAGGAGATTGATTGAAAGTATGTCCTTGGCATTTTTAACTTTATGCTCTAAAGACTAAACTAATAGGCTCAATAAATATATAGCATACCATTGAAGAAATAGCAGATGATGAAGTTCTATCGATTGTTAACCCGGGATAGTTGGAAAGCTTATATTCAGCTGTTTACATTCATACTATCTTCATATTTCATCTACAAGACAAAACAAAAACTGACCTCAATAAATTGCAATAAATAAGAGTTTAAGTTACTTGGCGTTAGAACTTAGAACCATTAATAGATATTCCAGGAGCTTTCAGAATAATAATTAATTCTACAACTATATCAAATGTATTTATCCAATCCTTCAAGCAGTGTTTGATCCAAGGTGATAAACAGTCAAAAATGAGACACAAGAAAAATTAATCTTTTTTCAAACAATTAAACTTGGCCTGTACAGGGATCGAACCTGTGACCTTGGCGTTATTAGCACCACACTCTAACCATCTGAGCTAACAGGCCGTTTTGCACAATTTCCTGGAAGTCCAGCATATGAAGAAGTGCTAATGATAGTTAACCCGGGAGATTTGGAAAGCTTAATTTCAGAGGTTTACCATGAAGTTATAAATATATAATATCAACATGAAGAAACTAATATGACTTTAAAAAAATTACAATACAAAAGAGATGTTCATACTTAGTGTTAGAACTTAGAACCATTCATGTTTTTTCCATGTGTTTTAGCAATAAATAACAATTCATCACCTATATGCAATTGATTAATTTAATCATTCTATCAGCTTCCCCTCAAAGGAAATATAGAGATACACATGATACAGAAGAAAATACATCTATTTTCAACATTAAAGGAGCATCAAGTATTGGCTAGGAGATTGATTGAAAGTATGTCCTTGGCATTTTTAACTTTATGCTCTAAAGACTAAACTAATAGGCTCAATAAATATATAGCATACCATTGAAGAAATAGCAGATGATGAAGTTCTATCGATTGTTAACCCGGGATAGTTGGAAAGCTTATATTCAGCTGTTTACATTCATACTATCTTTATATTTCATCTACAAGACAAAACAAAAATGACCTCAATAAATTGCAATAAATAAGAGTTTAAGTTACTTGGCGTTAGAACTTAGAACCATTAATAGATATTCCAGGAGCTTTCAGAATACTAATTAATTCTACAACTATATCAAATGTATTTATCCAATCCTTCAAGCAGTGTTTGATCCAAGGTGATAAACAGTCAAAAATGAGACACAAGAAAAATTAATCTTTTTTCAAACAATTAAACTTGGCCTGTACAGGGATCGAACCTGTGACCTTGGCGTTATTAGCACCACGCTCTAACCATCTGAGCTAACAGGCCGTTTTGCACAATTTCCTGGAAGTCCAGCATATGAAGAAGTGCTAATGATAGTTAACCCGGGAGATTTGGAAAGCTTAATTTCAGAGGTTTACCATGAAGTTATAAATATATAATATCAACATGAAGAAACTAATATGACTTTAAAAAAATTACAATACAAAAGAGATGATCATACTTAGTGTTAGAACTTAGAACCATTAATGTTTTTTCCATGTGTTTTAGCAATAAATAACAATTCATCACCTAAATGCATTTGATTCATTTAATCATTCTATCAGCTTCCCCTCAAAGGAAATATAGAGATACACATGATACAGAAGAAAATACATCTATTTTCAACATTAAAGGAGCATCAAGTATTGGCTTGGAGACTGATTGAAAAGATGTCCTTGCTATTTTTAACTTTTTGCTCTAAAGACTAAACTAATAGGCTCACTAAATATATAGCATACTATTGAAGAAATAGCAGATGATGAAGTGCTACTGATTGTTAACCCGGGATAGTTGGAAAGCTTATATTCAGCTGTTTACATTCATACTATCTTTATATTTCATCAACAAGACAAAACAAAAATGACCTCAATGAATTGCAATAAAGAAGAGATTTAGTTACTTGGAGTTAGAACTTAGAACCATTAATAGATATTCCAGGAGCTTTCAGAATAATAATTAATTCTACAACTATATCAAATGTATTCATCCAATCCTTCAAGCAGTGTTTGATCCAAGGTGATAAACAGTCAAAAATGAGACACAAGAAAAATTTATCTTTTTTCAAACAATTAAACTTGGCCTATACAGGGATCGAACCTGTGACCTTGGCGTTATTAGCACCACGCTCTAACCCTCTGAGCTAACAGGCAGTTTTGCACAATTTCCTGGAAGTCCAGCATATGAAGAAGTGCTAATGATAGTTAACCCGGGAGATTTGGAAAGCTTAATTTCAGAGGTTTACCATGAAGTTATAAATATATAATATCAACATGAAGAAACTAATATGACTTTAAAAAAATTACAATACAAAAGAGATGTTCATACTTAGTGTTAGAACTTAGAACCATTAATGTTTTTTCCATGTGTTTTAGCAATAAATAACAATTCATCACCTATATGCAATTGATTCATCTAATCATTCTATCAGCTTCCCCTCAAAGGAAATATAGACATACACATGATACAGAAGAAAATACATCTATTTTCAACATTAAAGGAGCATCAAGTATTGGCTTGGAGACTGATTGAAGGTATGTCCTTGGCATTTTTAACTTTATGCTCTAAAGACTAAACTAATAGGCTCAATAAATATATAGCATACCATTGAAGAAATAGCAGATGATGAAGTGCTATCGATGGTTAACCCGGGATAGTTGGAAAGCTTATATTCAGCTGTTTACATTCATACTATCTTTATATTTCATCAACAAGACAAAACAAAAATGACCTCAATAAATTGCAATAAATAGAAGATTCAGTTACTTGGCGTTAGAACTTAGAACCATTAATAGATATTCCAGGAGCTTTCAGAATAATAATTAATTCTACAACTATATCAAATGTATTCATCCAATCCTTCAAGCAGTGTTTGATCCAAGGTGATAAACAGTCAAGAATGAAACACAAGAAAAGTTACTCTTTTTTCAAACAATTAAACTTGGCCTGTACAGGGATCGAACCTGTGACCTCGGCGTTATTAGCACCACGCTCTAACCATCTGAGCTAACAAGCCATTTTGCCCAAATTCCTGGAAGTCCAGCATGTGAAGAACTGCTAATGATAGTTAACCCGGGAGATTTGGAAAGCTTAATTTCAGAGGTTTACCATGAACTTATAAATATATATTATCAACATGAAGAAACTAATATGACTTTAAGAAAATTACAATACAAAAGAGATTTTCATACTTAGTGTTAGAACTTAGAACCATTAATGTTTTTTCCATGTGTTTTAGCAATAAATAACAATTCATCACCTATATGCAATTGATTCATTTAATCATTCTATCAGCTTCCCCTCAAAGGAAATATAGAGATACACATGATACAGAAGAAAATACATCTATTTTCAACATTAAAGGAGCATCAAGTATTGGCTTGGAGACTGATTGAAAGTATGTCCTTGGCATTTTTACCTTTCTGCTCTAAAGACTAAACTAATAGGCTCACTAAATATATAGCATGCTATTGAAGAAAAAGCAGATGATGAAGTGCTACTGATTGTTAACCCGGGATAATTGGAAAGCTTATATTCAGCTGTTTACATTCATACTATCTTTATATTTCATCAACAAGACAAAACAAAAATGACCTCAATAAATTGCAATAAATAAGAGATTAAGTTACTTGGCGTTAGAACTTAGAACCATTAATAGATATTCCAGGAGCTTTCAGAATAATAATTAATTCTACAACTATATCAAATGTATTTATCGAATCCTTCAAGCAGTGTTTGATCCAAGGTGATAAACAGTCAAAAATGAGACAAAAGAAAAATTAATCTTTTTTCAAACAATTAAACTTGGCCTGTACAGGGATCGAACCTGTGACCTTGGCGTTATTAGCACCACGCTCTAACCATCTGAGCTAACAGGCCATTTTGCACATTTTCCTGGAAGTCCAGCATATGAAGAAGTGCTAATGATAGTTAACCCGGGAGATTTGGAAAGCTTAATTTCAGAGGCTTACCATGAAGTTATAAATATATATTATCAACATGAAGAAACTAATATGACTTTAAAAAAATTACAATACAAAAGAGATGTTCATACTTAGTGTTAGAACTTAGAACCATTAATGTTTTTTCCATGTGTTTTAGCAATACATAACAATTCATCACCTATATGCAATTGATTCATTTAATCATTCTATCAGCTTCCCCTCAAAGGAAATATAGAGATACACATGATACAGAAGAAAATACATCTATTTTCAACATTAAAGGAGCATCAAGTATTGGCTAGGAGATTGATTGAAAGTATGTCCTTGGCATTTTTAACTTTATGCTCTAAAGACTAAACTAATAGGCTCAATAAATATATAGCATACCATTGAAGAAATAGCAGATGATGAAGTTCTATCGATTGTTAACCCGGGATAGTTGGAAAGCTTATATTCAGCTGTTTACATTCATACTATCTTTATATTTCATCTACAAGACAAAACAAAAATGACCTCAATAAATTGCAATAAATAAGAGTTTAAGTTACTTGGCGTTAGAACTTAGAACCATTAATAGATATTCCAGGAGCTTACAGAATAATAATTAATTCTACAACTATATCAAATGTATTTATCCAATCCTTCAAGCAGTGTTTGATCCAAGGTGATAAACAGTCAAAAATGAGACACAAGAAAAATTAATCTTTTTTCAAACAATAAAACTTGGCCTGTACAGGGATCGAACCTGTGACCTTGGCGTTATTAGCACCACGCTCTAACCATCTGAGCTAACAGGCAGTTTTGCACAATTTCCTGGAAGTCCAGCATATGAAGAAGTGCTAATGATAGTTAACCCGGGAGATTTGGAAAGCTTAATTTCAGAGGTTTACCATGAAGTTATAAATATATAATATCAACATGAAGAAACTAATATGACTTTAAAAAAATTACAATACAAAAGAGATGTTCATACTTAGTGTTAGAACTTAGAACCATTAATGTTTTTTCCATGTGTTTTAGCAATAAATAACAATTCATCACCTATATGCAATTGATTCATTTAATCATTCTATCAGCTTCCCCTCAAAGGAAATATAGAGATACACATGATACAGAAGAAAATACATCTATTTTCAACATTAAAGGAGCATCAAGTATTGGCTAGGAGATTGATTGAAAGTATGTCCTTGGCATTTTTAACTTTATGCTCTAAAGACTAAACTAATAGGCTCAATAAATATATAGCATACCATTGAAGAAATAGCAGATGATGAAGTTCTATCGATTGTTAACCCGGGATAGTTGGAAAGCTTATATTCAGCTGTTTACATTCATACTATCTTCATATTTCATCTACAAGACAAAACAAAAATGACCTCAATAAATTGCAATAAATAAGAGTTTAAGTTACTTGGCGTTAGAACTTACAACCATTAATAGATATTCCAGGAGCTTTCAGAATAATAATTAATTCTACAACTATATCAAATGTATTTATCCAATCCTTCAAGCAGTGTTTGATCCAAGGTGATAAACAGTCAAAAATGAGACACAAGAAAAATTAATCTTTTTTCAAACAATTAAACTTGGCCTGTACAGGGATCGAACCTGTGACCTTGGCGTTATTAGCACCACGCTCTAACCATCTGAGCTAACAGGCCGTTTTGCACAATTTCCTGGAAGTCCAGCATATGAAGAAGTGCTAATGATAGTTAACCCGGGAGATTTGGAAAGCTTAATTTCAGAGGTTTACCATGAAGTTATAAATATATAATATCAACATGAAGAAACTAATATGACTTTAAAAAAATTACAATACAAAAGAGATGTTCATACTTAGTGTTAGAACTTAGAACCATTAATGTTTTTTCCATGTGTTTTAGCAATAAATAACAATTCATCACCTATATGCAATTGATTCATTTAATCATTCTATCAGCTTCCCCTCAAAGGAAATATAGAGATACACATGATACAGAAGAAAATACATCTATTTTCAACATTAAAGGAGCATCAAGTATTGGCTTGGAGACTGATTGAAAATATGTCCTTGCTATTTTTAACTTTTTGCTCTAAAGACTAAACTAATAGGCTCACTAAATATATAGCATACTATTGAAGAAATAGCAGATGATGAAGTGCTACTGATTGTTAACCCGGGATAGTTGGAAAGCTTATATTCAGCTGTTTACATTCATACTATCTTTATATTTCATCAACAAGACAAAACAAAAATGACCTCAATGAATTGCAATAAAGAAGAGATTTAGTTACTTGGAGTTAGAACTTAGAACCATTAATAGATATTCCAGGAGCTTTCAGAATAATATTTAATTCTACAACTATATCAAATGTATTCATCCAATCCTTCAAGCAGTGTTTGATCCAAGGTGATAAACAGTCAAAAATGAGACACAAGAAAAATTAATCTTTTTTCAAACAATTAAACTAGGCCTGTACAGGGATCGAACCTGTGACCTTGGCGTTATTAGCACCACGCTCTAACCATCTGAGCTAACAGGCAGTTTTGCACAATTTCCTGGAAGTCCAGCATATGAAGAAGTGCTAATGATAGTTAACCCGGGAGATTTGGAAAGCTTAATTTCAGAGGTTTACCATGAAGTTATAAATATATAATATCAACATGAAGAAACTAATATGACTTTAAAAAAATTACAATACAAAAGAGATGTTCATACTTAGTGTTAGAACTTAGAACCATTAATGTTTTTTCCATGTGTTTTAGCAATAAATAACAATTCATCACCTATATGCAATTGATTCATTTAATCATTCTATCAGCTTCCCCTCAAAGGAAATATAGAGATACACATGATACAGAAGAAAATACATCTATTTTCAACATTAAAGGAGCATCAAGTATTGGCTAGGAGATTGATTGAAAGTATGTCCTTGGCATTTTTAACTTTATGCTCTAAAGACTAAACTAATAGGCTCAATAAATATATAGCATACCATTGAAGAAATAGCAGATGATGAAGTTCTATCGATTGTTAACCCGGGATAGTTGGAAAGCTTATATTCAGCTGTTTACATTCATACTATCTTCATATTTCATCTACAAGACAAAACAAAAATGACCTCAATAAATTGCAATAAATAAGAGTTTAAGTTACTTGGCGTTAGAACTTAGAACCATTAATAGATATTCCAGGAGCTTTCAGAATAATAATTAATTCTACAACTATATCAAATGTATTTATCCAATCCTTCAAGCAGTGTTTGATCCAAGGTGATAAACAGTCAAAAATGAGACACAAGAAAAATTAATCTTTTTTCAAACAATTAAACTTGGCCTGTACAGGGATCGAACCTGTGACCTTGGCGTTATTAGCACCACGCTCTAACCATCTGAGCTAACAGGCCGTTTTGCACAATTTCCTGGAAGTCCAGCATATGAAGAAGTGCTAATGATAGTTAACCCGGGAGATTTGGAAAGCTTAATTTCAGAGGTTTACCATGAAGTTATAAATATATAATATCAACATGAAGAAACTAATATGACTTTAAAAAAATTACAATACAAAAGAGATGTTCATACTTAGTGTTAGAACTTAGAACCATTAATGTTTTTTCCATGTGTTTTAGCAATAAATAACAATTCATCACCTATATGCAATTGATTCATTTAATCATTCTATCAGCTTCCCCTCAAAGGAAATATAGAGATACACATGATACAGAAGAAAATACATCTATTTTCAACATTAAAGGAGCATCAAGTATTGGCTTGGAGACTGATTGAAAATATGTCCTTGCTATTTTTAACTTTTTGCTCTAAAGACTAAACTAATAGGCTCACTAAATATATAGCATACTATTGAAGAAATAGCAGATGATGAAGTGCTACTGATTGTTAACCCGGGATAGTTGGAAAGCTTATATTCAGCTGTTTACATTCATACTATCTTTATATTTCATCAACAAGACAAAACAAAAATGACCTCAATGAATTGCAATAAAGAAGAGATTTAGTTACTTGGAGTTAGAACTTAGAACCATTAATAGATATTCCAGGAGCTTTCAGAATAATATTTAATTCTACAACTATATCAAATGTATTCATCCAATCCTTCAAGCAGTGTTTGATCCAAGGTGATAAACAGTCAAAAATGAGACACAAGAAAAATTAATCTTTTTTCAAACAATTAAACTAGGCCTGTACAGGGATCGAACCTGTGACCTTGGCGTTATTAGCACCACGCTCTAACCATCTGAGCTAACAGGCCGTTTTGCACAATTTCCTGGAAGTCCAGCATATGAAGAAGTGCTAATGATAGTTATCCCGGGAGATTTGGAAAGCTTAATTTCAGAGGTTTACCATGAAGTTATAAATATATAATATCAACATGAAGAAACTAATATGACTTTAAAAAAATTACAATACAAAAGAGATGTTCATACTTAGTGTTAGAACTTAGAACCATTAATGTTTTTTCCATGTGTTTTAGCAATAAATAACAATTCATCACCTATATGCAATTGATTCATTTAATCATTCTATCAGCTTCCCCTCAAAGGAAATATAGAGATACACATGATACAGAAGAAAATACATCTATTTTCAACATTAAAGGAGCATCAAGTATTGGCTAGGAGATTGATTGAAAGTATGTCCTTGGCATTTTTAACTTTATGCTCTAAAGACTAAACTAATAGGCTCAATAAATATATAGCATACCATTGAAGAAATAGCAGATGATGAAGTTCTATCGATTGTTAACCCGGGATAGTTGGAAAGCTTATATTCAGCTGTTTACATTCATACTATCTTTATATTTCATCTACAAGACAAAACAAAAATGACCTCAATAAATTGCAATAAATAAGAGTTTAAGTTACTCGGCGTTAGAACTTAGAACCATTAATAGATATTCCAGGAGCTTTCAGAATAATAATTAATTCTACAACTATATCAAATGTATTTATCCAATCCTTCAAGCAGTGTTTGATCCAAGGTGATAAACAGTCAAAAATGAGACACAAGAAAAATTAATCTTTTTTCAAACAATTAAACTTGGCCTGTACAGGGATCGAACCTGTGACCTTGGCGTTATTAGCACCACGCTCTAACCATCTGAGCTAACAGGCCGTTTTGCACAATTTCCTGGAAGTCCAGCATATGAAGAAGTGCTAATGATAGTTAACCCGGGAGATTTGGAAAGCTTAATTTCAGAGGTTTACCATGAAGTTATAAATATATAATATCAACATGAAGAAACTAATATGACTTTAAAAAAATTACAATACAAAAGAGATGTTCATACTTAGTGTTAGAACTTAGAACCATTAATGTTTTTTCCATGTGTTTTAGCAATAAATAACAATTCATCACCTATATGCAATTGATTCATTTAATCATTCTATCAGCTTCCCCTCAAAGGAAATATAGAGATACACATGATACAGAAGAAAATACATCTATTTTCAACATTAAAGGAGCATCAAGTATTGGCTTGGAGACTGATTGAAAATATGTCCTTGCTATTTTTAACTTTTTGCTCTAAAGACTAAACTAATAGGCTCACTAAATATATAGCATACTATTGAAGAAATAGCAGATGATGAAGTGCTACTGATTGTTAACCCGGGATAGTTGGAAAGCTTATATTCAGCTGTTTACATTCATACTATCTTTATATTTCATCAACAAGACAAAACAAAAATGACCTCAATGAATTGCAATAAAGAAGAGATTTAGTTACTTGGAGTTAGAACTTAGAACCATTAATAGATATTCCAGGAGCTTTCAGAATAATATTTAATTCTACAACTATATCAAATGTATTCATCCAATCCTTCAAGCAGTGTTTGATCCAAGGTGATAAACAGTCAAAAATGAGACACAAGAAAAATTAATCTTTTTTCAAACAATTAAACTAGGCCTGTACAGGGATCGAACCTGTGACCTTGGCGTTATTAGCACCACGCTCTAACCATCTGAGCTAACAGGCCGTTTTGCACAATTTCCTGGAAGTCCAGCATATGAAGAAGTGCTAATGATAGTTATCCCGGGAGATTTGGAAAGCTTAATTTCAGAGGTTTACCATGAAGTTATAAATATATAATATCAACATGAAGAAACTAATATGACTTTAAAAAAATTACAATACAAAAGAGATGTTCATACTTAGTGTTAGAACTTAGAACCATTAATGTTTTTTCCATGTGTTTTAGCAATAAATAACAATTCATCACCTATATGCAATTGATTCATTTAATCATTCTATCAGCTTCCCCTCAAAGGAAATATAGAGATACACATGATACAGAAGAAAATACATCTATTTTCAACATTAAAGGAGCATCAAGTATTGGCTTGGAGACTGATTGAAAGTATGTCCTTGGCATTTTTACCTTTCTGCTCTAAAGACTAAACTAATAGGCTCACTAAATATATAGCATGCTATTGAAGAAAAAGCAGATGATGAAGTGCTACTGATTGTTAACCCGGGATAATTGGAAAGCTTATATTCAGCTGTTTACATTCATACTATCTTTATATTTCATCAACAAGACAAAACAAAAATGACCTCAATAAATTGCAATAAATAAGAGATTAAGTTACTTGGCGTTAGAACTTAGAACCATTAATAGATATTCCAGGAGCTTTCAGAATAATAATTAATTCTACAACTATATCAAATGTATTTATCGAATCCTTCAAGCAGTGTTTGATCCAAGGTGATAAACAGTCAAAAATGAGACAAAAGAAAAATTAATCTTTTTTCAAACAATTAAACTTGGCCTGTACAGGGATCGAACCTGTGACCTTGGCGTTATTAGCACCACGCTCTAACCATCTGAGCTAACAGGCCATTTTGCACATTTTCCTGGAAGTCCAGCATATGAAGAAGTGCTAATGATAGTTATCCCGGGAGATTTGGAAAGCTTAATTTCAGAGGCTTACCATGAAGTTATAAATATATATTATCAACATGAAGAAACTAATATGACTTTAAAAAAATTACAATACAAAAGAGATGTTCATACTTAGTGTTAGAACTTAGAACCATTAATGTTTTTTCCATGTGTTTTAGCAATAAATAACAATTCATCACCTATATGCAATTGATTCATTTAATCATTCTATCAGCTTCCCCTCAAAGGAAATATAGAGATACACATGATACAGAAGAAAATACATCTATTTTCAACATTAAAGGAGCATCAAGTATTGGCTAGGAGATTGATTGAAAGTATGTCCTTGGCATTTTTAACTTTATGCTCTAAAGACTAAACTAATAGGCTCAATAAATATATAGCATACCATTGAAGAAATAGCAGATGATGAAGTTCTATCGATTGTTAACCCGGGATAGTTGGAAAGCTTATATTCAGCTGTTTACATTCATACTATCTTTATATTTCATCTACAAGACAAAACAAAAATGACCTCAATAAATTGCAATAAATAAGAGTTTAAGTTACTTGGCGTTAGAACTTAGAACCATTAATAGATATTCCAGGAGCTTACAGAATAATAATTAATTCTACAACTATATCAAATGTATTTATCCAATCCTTCAAGCAGTGTTTGATCCAAGGTGATAAACAGTCAAAAATGAGACACAAGAAAAATTAATCTTTTTTCAAACAATAAAACTTGGCCTGTACAGGGATCGAACCTGTGACCTTGGCGTTATTAGCACCACGCTCTAACCATCTGAGCTAACAGGCAGTTTTGCACAATTTCCTGGAAGTCCAGCATATGAAGAAGTGCTAATGATAGTTAACCCGGGAGATTTGGAAAGCTTAATTTCAGAGGTTTACCATGAAGTTATAAATATATAATATCAACATGAAGAAACTAATATGACTTTAAAAAAATTACAATACAAAAGAGATGTTCATACTTAGTGTTAGAACTTAGAACCATTAATGTTTTTTCCATGTGTTTTAGCAATAAATAACAATTCATCACCTATATGCAATTGATTCATTTAATCATTCTATCAGCTTCCCCTCAAAGGAAATATAGAGATACACATGATACAGAAGAAAATACATCTATTTTCAACATTAAAGGAGCATCAAGTATTGGCTTGGAGACTGATTGAAAATATGTCCTTGCTATTTTTAACTTTTTGCTCTAAAGACTAAACTAATAGGCTCACTAAATATATAGCATACTATTGAAGAAATAGCAGATGATGAAGTGCTACTGATTGTTAACCCGGGATAGTTGGAAAGCTTATATTCAGCTGTTTACATTCATACTATCTTTATATTTCATCAACAAGACAAAACAAAAATGACCTCAATGAATTGCAATAAAGAAGAGATTTAGTTACTTGGAGTTAGAACTTAGAACCATTAATAGATATTCCAGGAGCTTTCAGAATAATATTTAATTCTACAACTATATCAAATGTATTCATCCAATCCTTCAAGCAGTGTTTGATCCAAGGTGATAAACAGTCAAAAATGAGACACAAGAAAAATTAATCTTTTTTCAAACAATTAAACTAGGCCTGTACAGGGATCGAACCTGTGACCTTGGCGTTATTAGCACCACGCTCTAACCATCTGAGCTAACAGGCCGTTTTGCACAATTTCCTGGAAGTCCAGCATATGAAGAAGTGCTAATGATAGTTATCCCGGGAGATTTGGAAAGCTTAATTTCAGAGGTTTACCATGAAGTTATAAATATATAATATCAACATGAAGAAACTAATATGACTTTAAAAAAATTACAATACAAAAGAGATGTTCATACTTAGTGTTAGAACTTAGAACCATTAATGTTTTTTCCATGTGTTTTAGCAATAAATAACAATTCATCACCTATATGCAATTGATTCATTTAATCATTCTATCAGCTTCCCCTCAAAGGAAATATAGAGATACACATGATACAGAAGAAAATACATCTATTTTCAACATTAAAGGAGCATCAAGTATTGGCTTGGAGACTGATTGAAAGTATGTCCTTGGCATTTTTACCTTTCTGCTCTAAAGACTAAACTAATAGGCTCACTAAATATATAGCATGCTATTGAAGAAAAAGCAGATGATGAAGTGCTACTGATTGTTAACCCGGGATAATTGGAAAGCTTATATTCAGCTGTTTACATTCATACTATCTTTATATTTCATCAACAAGACAAAACAAAAATGACCTCAATAAATTGCAATAAATAAGAGATTAAGTTACTTGGCGTTAGAACTTAGAACCATTAATAGATATTCCAGGAGCTTTCAGAATAATAATTAATTCTACAACTATATCAAATGTATTTATCGAATCCTTCAAGCAGTGTTTGATCCAAGGTGATAAACAGTCAAAAATGAGACAAAAGAAAAATTAATCTTTTTTCAAACAATTAAACTTGGCCTGTACAGGGATCGAACCTGTGACCTTGGCATTATTAGCACCACGCTCTAACCATCTGAGCTAACAGGCCATTTTGCACATTTTCCTGGAAGTCCAGCATATGAAGAAGTGCTAATGATAGTTATCCCGGGAGATTTGGAAAGCTTAATTTCAGAGGCTTACCATGAAGTTATAAATATATATTATCAACATGAAGAAACTAATATGACTTTAAAAAAAGTTACAATACAAAAGAGATGTTCATACTTAGTGTTAGAACTTAGAACCATTAATGTTTTTTCCATGTGTTTTAGCAATAAATAACAATTCATCACCTATATGCAATTGATTCATTTAATCATTCTATCAGCTTCCCCTCAAAGGAAATATAGAGATACACATGATACAGAAGAAAATACATCTATTTTCAACATTAAAGGAGCATCAAGTATTGGCTAGGAGATTGATTGAAAGTATGTCCTTGGCATTTTTAACTTTATGCTCTAAAGACTAAACTAATAGGCTCAATAAATATATAGCATACCATTGAAGAAATAGCAGATGATGAAGTTCTATCGATTGTTAACCCGGGATAGTTGGAAAGCTTATATTCAGCTGTTTACATTCATACTATCTTTATATTTCATCTACAAGACAAAACAAAAATGACCTCAATAAATTGCAATAAATAAGAGTTTAAGTTACTTGGCGTTAGAACTTAGAACCATTAATAGATATTCCAGGAGCTTACAGAATAATAATTAATTCTACAACTATATCAAATGTATTTATCCAATCCTTCAAGCAGTGTTTGATCCAAGGTGATAAACAGTCAAAAATGAGACACAAGAAAAATTAATCTTTTTTCAAACAATAAAACTTGGCCTGTACAGGGATCGAACCTGTGACCTTGGCGTTATTAGCACCACGCTCTAACCATCTGAGCTAACAGGCAGTTTTGCACAATTTCCTGGAAGTCCAGCATATGAAGAAGTGCTAATGATAGTTAACCCGGGAGATTTGGAAAGCTTAATTTCAGAGGTTTACCATGAAGTTATAAATATATAATATCAACATGAAGAAACTAATATGACTTTAAAAAAATTACAATACAAAAGAGATGTTCATACTTAGTGTTAGAACTTAGAACCATTAATGTTTTTTCCATGTGTTTTAGCAATAAATAACAATTCATCACCTATATGCAATTGATTCATTTAATCATTCTATCAGCTTCCCCTCAAAGGAAATATAGAGATACACATGATACAGAAGAAAATACATCTATTTTCAACATTAAAGGAGCATCAAGTATTGGCTAGGAGATTGATTGAAAGTATGTCCTTGGCATTTTTAACTTTATGCTCTAAAGACTAAACTAATAGGCTCAATAAATATATAGCATACCATTGAAGAAATAGCAGATGATGAAGTTCTATCGATTGTTAACCCGGGATAGTTGGAAAGCTTATATTCAGCTGTTTACATTCATACTATCTTTATATTTCATCTACAAGACAAAACAAAAATGACCTCAATAAATTGCAATAAATAAGAGTTTAAGTTACTTGGCGTTAGAACTTAGAACCATTAATAGATATTCCAGGAGCTTACAGAATAATAATTAATTCTACAACTATATCAAATGTATTTATCCAATCCTTCAAGCAGTGTTTGATCCAAGGTGATAAACAGTCAAAAATGAGACACAAGAAAAATTAATCTTTTTTCAAACAATAAAACTTGGCCTGTACAGGGATCGAACCTGTGACCTTGGCGTTATTAGCACCACGCTCTAACCATCTGAGCTAACAGGCAGTTTTGCACAATTTCCTGGAAGTCCAGCATATGAAGAAGTGCTAATGATAGTTAACCCGGGAGATTTGGAAAGCTTAATTTCAGAGGTTTACCATGAAGTTATAAATATATAATATCAACATGAAGAAACTAATATGACTTTAAAAAAATTACAATACAAAAGAGATGTTCATACTTAGTGTTAGAACTTAGAACCATTAATGTTTTTTCCATGTGTTTTAGCAATAAATAACAATTCATCACCTATATGCAATTGATTCATTTAATCATTCTATCAGCTTCCCCTCAAAGGAAATATAGAGATACACATGATACAGAAGAAAATACATCTATTTTCAACATTAAAGGAGCATCAAGTATTGGCTTGGAGACTGATTGAAAATATGTCCTTGCTATTTTTAACTTTTTGCTCTAAAGACTAAACTAATAGGCTCACTAAATATATAGCATACTATTGAAGAAATAGCAGATGATGAAGTGCTACTGATTGTTAACCCGGGATAGTTGGAAAGCTTATATTCAGCTGTTTACATTCATACTATCTTTATATTTCATCAACAAGACAAAACAAAAATGACCTCAATGAATTGCAATAAAGAAGAGATTTAGTTACTTGGAGTTAGAACTTAGAACCATTAATAGATATTCCAGGAGCTTTCAGAATAATATTTAATTCTACAACTATATCAAATGTATTCATCCAATCCTTCAAGCAGTGTTTGATCCAAGGTGATAAACAGTCAAAAATGAGACACAAGAAAAATTAATCTTTTTTCAAACAATTAAACTAGGCCTGTACAGGGATCGAACCTGTGACCTTGGCGTTATTAGCACCACGCTCTAACCATCTGAGCTAACAGGCCGTTTTGCACAATTTCCTGGAAGTCCAGCATATGAAGAAGTGCTAATGATAGTTATCCCGGGAGATTTGGAAAGCTTAATTTCAGAGGTTTACCATGAAGTTATAAATATATAATATCAACATGAAGAAACTAATATGACTTTAAAAAAATTACAATACAAAAGAGATGTTCATACTTAGTGTTAGAACTTAGAACCATTAATGTTTTTTCCATGTGTTTTAGCAATAAATAACAATTCATCACCTATATGCAATTGATTCATTTAATCATTCTATCAGCTTCCCCTCAAAGGAAATATAGAGATACACATGATACAGAAGAAAATACATCTATTTTCAACATTAAAGGAGCATCAAGTATTGGCTTGGAGACTGATTGAAAGTATGTCCTTGGCATTTTTACCTTTCTGCTCTAAAGACTAAACTAATAGGCTCACTAAATATATAGCATGCTATTGAAGAAAAAGCAGATGATGAAGTGCTACTGATTGTTAACCCGGGATAATTGGAAAGCTTATATTCAGCTGTTTACATTCATACTATCTTTATATTTCATCAACAAGACAAAACAAAAATGACCTCAATAAATTGCAATAAATAAGAGATTAAGTTACTTGGCGTTAGAACTTAGAACCATTAAAAGATATTCCAGGAGCTTTCAGAATAATAATTAATTCTACAACTATATCAAATGTATTTATCGAATCCTTCAAGCAGTGTTTGATCCAAGGTGATAAACAGTCAAAAATGAGACAAAAGAAAAATTAATCTTTTTTCAAACAATTAAACTTGGCCTGTACAGGGATCGAACCTGTGACCTTGGCATTATTAGCACCACGCTCTAACCATCTGAGCTAACAGGCCATTTTGCACATTTTCCTGGAAGTCCAGCATATGAAGAAGTGCTAATGATAGTTATCCCGGGAGATTTGGAAAGCTTAATTTCAGAGGCTTACCATGAAGTTATAAATATATATTATCAACATGAAGAAACTAATATGACTTTAAAAAAATTACAATACAAAAGAGATGTTCATACTTAGTGTTAGAACTTAGAACCATTAATGTTTTTTCCATGTGTTTTAGCAATAAATAACAATTCATCACCTATATGCAATTGATTCATTTAATCATTCTATCAGCTTCCCCTCAAAGGAAATATAGAGATACACATGATACAGAAGAAAATACATCTATTTTCAACATTAAAGGAGCATCAAGTATTGGCTAGGAGATTGATTGAAAGTATGTCCTTGGCATTTTTAACTTTATGCTCTAAAGACTAAACTAATAGGCTCAATAAATATATAGCATACCATTGAAGAAATAGCAGATGATGAAGTTCTATCGATTGTTAACCCGGGATAGTTGGAAAGCTTATATTCAGCTGTTTACATTCATACTATCTTTATATTTCATCAACAAGACAAAACAAAAATGACCTCAATGAATTGCAATAAAGAAGAGATTTAGTTACTTGGAGTTAGAACTTAGAACCATTAATAGATATTCCAGGAGCTTTCAGAATAATATTTAATTCTACAACTATATCAAATGTATTCATCCAATCCTTCAAGCAGTGTTTGATCCAAGGTGATAAACAGTCAAAAATGAGACACAAGAAAAATTAATCTTTTTTCAAACAATTAAACTAGGCCTGTACAGGGATCGAACCTGTGACCTTGGCGTTATTAGCACCACGCTCTAACCATCTGAGCTAACAGGCAGTTTTGCACAATTTCCTGGAAGTCCAGCATATGAAGAAGTGCTAATGATAGTTAACCCGGGAGATTTGGAAAGCTTAATTTCAGAGGTTTACCATGAAGTTATAAATATATAATATCAACATGAAGAAACTAATATGACTTTAAAAAAATTACAATACAAAAGAGATGTTCATACTTAGTGTTAGAACTTAGAACCATTAATGTTTTTTCCATGTGTTTTAGCAATAAATAACAATTCATCACCTATATGCAATTGATTCATTTAATCATTCTATCAGCTTCCCCTCAAAGGAAATATAGAGATACACATGATACAGAAGAAAATACATCTATTTTCAACATTAAAGGAGCATCAAGTATTGGCTAGGAGATTGATTGAAAGTATGTCCTTGGCATTTTTAACTTTATGCTCTAAAGACTAAACTAATAGGCTCAATAAATATATAGCATACCATTGAAGAAATAGCAGATGATGAAGTTCTATCGATTGTTAACCCGGGATAGTTGGAAAGCTTATATTCAGCTGTTTACATTCATACTATCTTCATATTTCATCTACAAGACAAAACAAAAATGACCTCAATAAATTGCAATAAATAAGAGTTTAAGTTACTTGGCGTTAGAACTTAGAACCATTAATAGATATTCCAGGAGCTTTCAGAATAATAATTAATTCTACAACTATATCAAATGTATTTATCCAATCCTTCAAGCAGTGTTTGATCCAAGGTGATAAACAGTCAAAAATGAGACACAAGAAAAATTAATCTTTTTTCAAACAATTAAACTTGGCCTGTACAGGGATCGAACCTGTGACCTTGGCGTTATTAGCACCACGCTCTAACCATCTGAGCTAACAGGCCGTTTTGCACAATTTCCTGGAAGTCCAGCATATGAAGAAGTGCTAATGATAGTTAACCCGGGAGATTTGGAAAGCTTAATTTCAGAGGTTTACCATGAAGTTATAAATATATAATATCAACATGAAGAAACTAATATGACTTTAAAAAAATTACAATACAAAAGAGATGTTCATACTTAGTGTTAGAACTTAGAACCATTAATGTTTTTTCCATGTGTTTTAGCAATAAATAACAATTCATCACCTATATGCAATTGATTCATTTAATCATTCTATCAGCTTCCCCTCAAAGGAAATATAGAGATACACATGATACAGAAGAAAATACATCTATTTTCAACATTAAAGGAGCATCAAGTATTGGCTTGGAGACTGATTGAAAATATGTCCTTGCTATTTTTAACTTTTTGCTCTAAAGACTAAACTAATAGGCTCACTAAATATATAGCATACTATTGAAGAAATAGCAGATGATGAAGTGCTACTGATTGTTAACCCGGGATAGTTGGAAAGCTTATATTCAGCTGTTTACATTCATACTATCTTTATATTTCATCAACAAGACAAAACAAAAATGACCTCAATGAATTGCAATAAAGAAGAGATTTAGTTACTTGGAGTTAGAACTTAGAACCATTAATAGATATTCCAGGAGCTTTCAGAATAATATTTAATTCTACAACTATATCAAATGTATTCATCCAATCCTTCAAGCAGTGTTTGATCCAAGGTGATAAACAGTCAAAAATGAGACACAAGAAAAATTAATCTTTTTTCAAACAATTAAACTAGGCCTGTACAGGGATCGAACCTGTGACCTTGGCGTTATTAGCACCACGCTCTAACCATCTGAGCTAACAGGCCGTTTTGCACAATTTCCTGGAAGTCCAGCATATGAAGAAGTGCTAATGATAGTTATCCCGGGAGATTTGGAAAGCTTAATTTCAGAGGTTTACCATGAAGTTATAAATATATAATATCAACATGAAGAAACTTATATGACTTTAAAAAAATTACAATACAAAAGAGATGTTCATACTTAGTGTTAGAACTTAGAACCATTAATGTTTTTTCCATGTGTTTTAGCAATAAATAACAATTCATCACCTATATGCAATTGATTCATTTAATCATTCTATCAGCTTCCCCTCAAAGGAAATATAGAGATACACATGATACAGAAGAAAATACATCTATTTTCAACATTAAAGGAGCATCAAGTATTGGCTAGGAGATTGATTGAAAGTATGTCCTTGGCATTTTTAACTTTATGCTCTAAAGACTAAACTAATAGGCTCAATAAATATATAGCATACCATTGAAGAAATAGCAGATGATGAAGTTCTATCGATTGTTAACCCGGGATAGTTGGAAAGCTTATATTCAGCTGTTTACATTCATACTATCTTTATATTTCATCTACAAGACAAAACAAAAATGACCTCAATAAATTGCAATAAATAAGAGTTTAAGTTACTCGGCGTTAGAACTTAGAACCATTAATAGATATTCCAGGAGCTTTCAGAATAATAATTAATTCTACAACTATATCAAATGTATTTATCCAATCCTTCAAGCAGTGTTTGATCCAAGGTGATAAACAGTCAAAAATGAGACACAAGAAAAATTAATCTTTTTTCAAACAATTAAACTTGGCCTGTACAGGGATCGAACCTGTGACCTTGGCGTTATTAGCACCACGCTCTAACCATCTGAGCTAACAGGCCGTTTTGCACAATTTCCTGGAAGTCCAGCATATGAAGAAGTGCTAATGATAGTTAACCCGGGAGATTTGGAAAGCTTAATTTCAGAGGTTTACCATGAAGTTATAAATATATAATATCAACATGAAGAAACTAATATGACTTTAAAAAAATTACAATACAAAAGAGATGTTCATACTTAGTGTTAGAACTTAGAACCATTAATGTTTTTTCCATGTGTTTTAGCAATAAATAACAATTCATCACCTATATGCAATTGATTCATTTAATCATTCTATCAGCTTCCCCTCAAAGGAAATATAGAGATACACATGATACAGAAGAAAATACATCTATTTTCAACATTAAAGGAGCATCAAGTATTGGCTTGGAGACTGATTGAAAATATGTCCTTGCTATTTTTAACTTTTTGCTCTAAAGACTAAACTAATAGGCTCACTAAATATATAGCATACTATTGAAGAAATAGCAGATGATGAAGTGCTACTGATTGTTAACCCGGGATAGTTGGAAAGCTTATATTCAGCTGTTTACATTCATACTATCTTTATATTTCATCAACAAGACAAAACAAAAATGACCTCAATGAATTGCAATAAAGAAGAGATTTAGTTACTTGGAGTTAGAACTTAGAACCATTAATAGATATTCCAGGAGCTTTCAGAATAATATTTAATTCTACAACTATATCAAATGTATTCATCCAATCCTTCAAGCAGTGTTTGATCCAAGGTGATAAACAGTCAAAAATGAGACACAAGAAAAATTAATCTTTTTTCAAACAATTAAACTAGGCCTGTACAGGGATCGAACCTGTGACCTTGGCGTTATTAGCACCACGCTCTAACCATCTGAGCTAACAGGCCGTTTTGCACAATTTCCTGGAAGTCCAGCATATGAAGAAGTGCTAATGATAGTTATCCCGGGAGATTTGGAAAGCTTAATTTCAGAGGTTTACCATGAAGTTATAAATATATAATATCAACATGAAGAAACTAATATGACTTTAAAAAAATTACAATACAAAAGAGATGTTCATACTTAGTGTTAGAACTTAGAACCATTAATGTTTTTTCCATGTGTTTTAGCAATAAATAACAATTCATCACCTATATGCAATTGATTCATTTAATCATTCTATCAGCTTCCCCTCAAAGGAAATATAGAGATACACATGATACAGAAGAAAATACATCTATTTTCAACATTAAAGGAGCATCAAGTATTGGCTAGGAGATTGATTGAAAGTATGTCCTTGGCATTTTTAACTTTATGCTCTAAAGACTAAACTAATAGGCTCAATAAATATATAGCATACCATTGAAGAAATAGCAGATGATGAAGTTCTATCGATTGTTAACCCGGGATAGTTGGAAAGCTTATATTCAGCTGTTTACATTCATACTATCTTTATATTTCATCTACAAGACAAAACAAAAATGACCTCAATAAATTGCAATAAATAAGAGTTTAAGTTACTCGGCGTTAGAACTTAGAACCATTAATAGATATTCCAGGAGCTTTCAGAATAATAATTAATTCTACAACTATATCAAATGTATTTATCCAATCCTTCAAGCAGTGTTTGATCCAAGGTGATAAACAGTCAAAAATGAGACACAAGAAAAATTAATCTTTTTTCAAACAATTAAACTTGGCCTGTACAGGGATCGAACCTGTGACCTTGGCGTTATTAGCACCACGCTCTAACCATCTGAGCTAACAGGCCGTTTTGCACAATTTCCTGGAAGTCCAGCATATGAAGAAGTGCTAATGATAGTTAACCCGGGAGATTTGGAAAGCTTAATTTCAGAGGTTTACCATGAAGTTATAAATATATAATATCAACATGAAGAAACTAATATGACTTTAAAAAAATTACAATACAAAAGAGATGATCATACTTAGTGTTAGAACTTAGAACCATTAATGTTTTTTCCATGTGTTTTAGCAATAAATAACAATTCATCACCTATATGCATTTGATTCATTTAATCATTCTATGAGCTTCCCCTCAAAGGAAATATAGAGATACACATGATACAGAAGAAAATACATCTATTTTCAACATTAAAGGAGCATCAAGTATTGGCTTGGAGACTGATTGAAAAGATGTCCTTGCTATTTTTAACTTTTTGCTCTAAAGACTAAACTAATAGGCTCACTAAATATATAGCATACTATTGAAGAAATAGCAGATGATGAAGTGCTACTGATTGTTAACCCGGGATAGTTGGAAAGCTTATATTCAGCTGTTTACATTCATACTATCTTTATATTTCATCAACAAGACAAAACAAAAATGACCTCAATGAATTGCAATAAAGAAGAGATTTAGTTACTTGGAGTTAGAACTTAGAACCATTAATAGATATTCCAGGAGCTTTCAGAATAATAATTAATTCTACAACTATATCAAATGTATTCATCCAATCCTTCAAGCAGTGTTTGATCCAAGGTGATAAACAGTCAAAAATGAGACACAAGAAAAATTTATCTTTTTTCAAACAATTAAACTTGGCCTATACAGGGATCGAACCTGTGACCTTGGCGTTATTAGCACCACGCTCTAACCCTCTGAGCTAACAGGCCGTTTTGCACAATTTCCTGGAAGTCCAGCATATGAAGAAGTGCTAATGATAGTTAACCCGGGAGATTTGGAAAGCTTAATTTCAGAGGTTTACCATGAAGTTATAAATATATAATATCAACATGAAGAAACTAATATGACTTTAAAAAAATTACAATACAAAAGAGATGTTCATACTTAGTGTTAGAACTTAGAACCATTAATGTTTTTTCCATGTGTTTTAGCAATAAATAACAATTCATCACCTATATGCAATTGATTCATCTAATCATTCTATCAGCTTCCCCTCAAAGGAAATATAGACATACACATGATACAGAAGAAAATACATCTATTTTCAACATTAAAGGAGCATCAAGTATTGGCTTGGAGACTGATTGAAGGTATGTCCTTGGCATTTTTAACTTTATGCTCTAAAGACTAAACTAATAGGCTCAATAAATATATAGCATACCATTGAAGAAATAGCAGATGATGAAGTGCTATCGATTGTTAACCCGGGATAGTTGGAAAGCTTATATTCAGCTGTTTACATTCATACTATCTTTATATTTCATCAACAAGACAAAACAAAAATGACCTCAATAAATTGCAATAAATAGAAGATTTAGTTACTTGGCGTTAGAACTTAGAACCATTAATAGATATTCCAGGAGCTTTCAGAATAATAATTAATTCTACAACTATATCAAATGTATTCATCCAATCCTTCAAGCAGCGTTTGATCCAAGGTGATAAACAGTCAAGAATGAAACACAAGAAAAGTTACTCTTTTTTCAAACAATTAAACTTGGCCTGTACAGGGATCGAACCTGTGACCTCGGCGTTATTAGCACCACGCTCTAACCATCTGAGCTAACAAGCCATTTTGCCTAAATTCCTGGAAGTCCAGCATGTGAAGAACTGCTAATGATAGTTAACCCGGGAGATTTGGAAAGCTTAATTTCAGAGGTTTACCATGAACTTATAAATATATATTATCAACATGAAGAAACTAATATGACTTTAAGAAAATTACAATACAAAAGAGATTTTCATACTTAGTGTTAGAACTTAGAACCATTAATGTTTTTTCCATGTGTTTTAGCAATAAATAACAATTCATCACCTATATGCAATTGATTCATTTAATCATTCTATCAGCTTCCCCTCAAAGGAAATATAGAGATACACATGATACAGAAGAAAATACATCTATTTTCAACATTAAAGGAGCATCAAGTATTGGCTTGGAGACTGATTGAAAGTATGTCCTTGGCATTTTTACCTTTCTGCTCTAAAGACTAAACTAATAGGCTCACTAAATATATAGCATGCTTTTGAAGAAAAAGCAGATGATGAAGTGCTACTGATTGTTAACCCGGGATAATTGGAAAGCTTATATTCAGCTGTTTACATTCATACTATCTTTATATTTCATCAACAAGACAAAACAAAAATGACCTCAATAAATTGCAATAAATAAGAGATTAAGTTACTTGGCGTTAGAACTTAGAACCATTAATAGATATTCCAGGAGCTTTCAGAATAATAATTAATTCTACAACTATATCAAATGTATTTATCGAATCCTTCAAGCAGTGTTTGATCCAAGATGATAAACAGTCAAAAATGAGACAAAAGAAAAATTAATCTTTTTTCAAACAATTAAACTTGGCCTGTACAGGGATCGAACCTGTGACCTTGGCGTTATTAGCACCACGCTCTAACCATCTGAGCTAACAGGCCATTTTGCACATTTTCCTGGAAGTCCAGCATATGAAGAAGTGCTAATGATAGTTAACCCGGGAGATTTGGAAAGCTTAATTTCAGAGGCTTACCATGAAGTTATAAATATATATTATCAACATGAAGAAACTAATATGACTTTAAAAAAATTACAATACAAAAGAGATGTTCATACTTAGTGTTAGAACTTAGAACCACTAATGTTTTTTCCATGTGTTTTAGCAATAAATAACAATTCATCACCTATATGCAATTGATTCATTTAATCATTCTATCAGCTTCCCCTCAAAGGAAATATAGAGATACACATGATACAGAAGAAAATACATCTATTTTCAACATTAAAGGAGCATCAAGTATTGGCTAGGAGATTGATTGAAAGTATGTCCTTGGCATTTTTAACTTTATGCTCTAAAGACTAAACTAATAGGCTCAATAAATATATAGCATACCATTGAAGAAATAGCAGATGATGAAGTTCTATCGATTGTTAACCCGGGATAGTTGGAAAGCTTATATTCAGCTGTTTACATTCATACTATCTTTATGTTTCATCTACAAGACAAAACAAAAATGACCTCAATAAATTGCAATAAATAAGAGTTTAAGTTACTTGGCGTTAGAACTTAGAACCATTAATAGATATTCCAGGAGCTTACAGAATAATAATTAATTCTACAACTATATCAAATGTATTTATCCAATCCTTCAAGCAGTGTTTGATCCAAGGTGATAAACAGTCAAAAATGAGACACAAGAAAAATTAATCTTTTTTCAAACAATAAAACTTGGCCTGTACAGGGATCGAACCTGTGACCTTGGCGTTATTAGCACCACGCTCTAACCATCTGAGCTAACAGGCAGTTTTGCACAATTTCCTGGAAGTCCAGCATATGAAGAAGTGCTAATGAAAGTTAACCCGGGAGATTTGGAAAGCTTAATTTCAGAGGTTTACCATGAAGTTATAAATATATAATATCAACATGAAGAAACTAATATGACTTTAAAAAAATTACAATACAAAAGAGATGTTCATACTTAGTGTTAGAACTTAGAACCATTAATGTTTTTTCCATGTGTTTTAGCAATAAATAACAATTCATCACCTATATGCAATTGATTCATTTAATCATTCTATCAGCTTCCCCTCAAAGGAAATATAGAGATACACATGATACAGAAGAAAATACATCTATTTTCAACATTAAAGGAGCATCAAGTATTGGCTAGGAGATTGATTGAAAGTATGTCCTTGGCATTTTTAACTTTATGCTCTAAAGACTAAACTAATAGGCTCAATAAATATATAGCATACCATTGAAGAAATAGCAGATGATGAAGTTCTATCGATTGTTAACCCGGGATAGTTGGAAAGCTTATATTCAGCTGTTTACATTCATACTATCTTCATATTTCATCTACAAGACAAAACAAAAATGACCTCAATAAATTGCAATAAATAAGAGTTTAAGTTACTTGGCGTTAGAACTTAGAACCATTAATAGATATTCCAGGAGCTTTCAGAATAATAATTAATTCTACAACTATATCAAATGTATTTATCCAATCCTTCAAGCAGTGTTTGATCCAAGGTGATAAACAGTCAAAAATGAGACACAAGAAAAATTAATCTTTTTTCAAACAATTAAACTTGGCCTGTACAGGGATCGAACCTGTGACCTTGGCGTTATTAGCACCACGCTCTAACCATCTGAGCTAACAGGCCGTTTTGCACAAGTTCCTGGAAGTCCAGCATATGAAGAAGTGCTAATGATAGTTAACCCGGGAGATTTGGAAAGCTTAATTTCAGAGGTTTACCATGAAGTTATAAATATATAATATCAACATGAAGAAACTAATATGACTTTAAAAAAATTACAATACAAAAGAGATGTTCATACTTAGTGTTAGAACTTAGAACCATTAATGTTTTTTCCATGTGTTTTAGCAATAAATAACAATTCATCACCTATATGCAATTGATTCATTTAATCATTCTATCAGCTTCCCCTCAAAGGAAATATAGAGATACACATAATACAGAAGAAAATACATCTATTTTCAACATTAAAGGAGCATCAAGTATTGGCTTGGAGACTGATTGAAAATATGTCCTTGCTATTTTTAACTTTTTGCTCTAAAGACTAAACTAATAGGCTCACTAAATATATAGCATACTATTGAAGAAATAGCAGATGATGAAGTGCTACTGATTGTTAACCCGGGATGGTTGGAAAGCTTATATTCAGCTGTTTACATTCATACTATCTTTATATTTCATCAACAAGACAAAACAAAAATGACCTCAATGAATTGCAATAAAGAAGAGATTTAGTTACTTGGAGTTAGAACTTAGAACCATTAATAGATATTCCAGGAGCTTTCAGAATAATAATTAATTCTACAACTATATCAAATGTATTCATCCAATCCTTCAAGCAGTGTTTGATCCAAGGTGATAAACAGTCAAAAATGAGACACAAGAAAAATTAATCTTTTTTCAAACAATTAAACTTGGCCTGTACAGGGATCGAACCTGTGACCTTGGCGTTATTAGCACCACGCTCTAACCATCTGAGCTAACAGGCCGTTTTGCACAATTTCCTGGAAGTCCAGCATATGAAGAAGTGCTAATGATAGTTATCCCGGGAGATTTGGAAAGCTTAATTTCAGAGGTTTACCATGAAGTTATAAATATATAATATCAACATGAAGAAACTAATATGACTTTAAAAAAAATTACAATACAAAAGAGATGTTCATACTTAGTGTTAGAACTTAGAACCATTAATGTTTTTTCCATGTGTTTTAGCAATAAATAACAATTCATCACCTATATGCAATTGATTCATTTAATCATTCTATCAGCTTCCCCTCAAAGGAAATATAGAGATACACATTATACAGAAGAAAATACATCTATTTTCAACATTAAAGGAGCATCAAGTATTGGCTAGGAGATTGATTGAAAGTATGTCCTTGGCATTTTTAACTTTATGCTCTAAAGACTAAACTAATAGGCTCAATAAATATATAGCATACCATTGAAGAAATAGCAGATGATGAAGTTCTATCGATTGTTAACCCGGGAGAGTTGGAAAGCTTATATTCAGCTGTTTACATTCATACTATCTTTATATTTCATCTACAAGACAAAACAAAAATGACCTCAATAAATTGCAATAAATAAGAGTTTAAGTTACTTGGCGTTAGAACTTAGAACCATTAATAGATATTCCAGGAGCTTTCAGAATAATAATTAATTCTACAACTATATCAAATGTATTTACCCAATCCTTCAGGCAGTGTTTGATCCAAGGTGATAAACAGTCAAAATGAGACACAAGAAAAGTTACTCTTTTTTCAAACAATTAAACTTGGCCTGTACAGGGATCGAACCTGTGACCTCGGCGTTATTAGCACCACGCTCTAACCATCTGAGCTAACAAGCCATTTTGCCCAAATTCCTGGAAGTCCAGCATGTGAAGAACTGCTAATGATAGTTAACCCGGGAGATTTGGAAAGCTTAATTTCAGAGGTTTACCATGAACTTATAAATATATATTATCAACATGAAGAAACTAATATGACTTTAAGAAAATTACAATACAAAAGAGATTTTCATACTTAGTGTTAGAACTTAGAACCATTAATGTTTTTTCCATGTGTTTTAGCAATAAATAACAATTCATCACCTATATGCAATTGATTCATTTAATCATTCTATCAGCTTCCCCTCAAAGGAAATATAGAGATACACATGATACAGAAGAAAATACATCTATTTTCAACATTAAAGGAGCATCAAGTATTGGCTTGGAGACTGATTGAAAGTATGTCCTTGGCATTTTTACCTTTATGCTCTAAAGACTAAACTAATAGGCTCACTAAATATATAGCATGCTATTGAAGAAAAAGCAGATGATGAAGTGCTACTGATTGTTAACCCGGGATAATTGGAAAGCTTATATTCA
Organism: Lissotriton vulgaris; assembly: GCF_964263255.1. Taxonomy (NCBI): domain Eukaryota; kingdom Metazoa; phylum Chordata; class Amphibia; order Caudata; family Salamandridae; genus Lissotriton; species Lissotriton vulgaris. The sequence goes on from NC_141700.1 coordinate 445,591,714, forward strand.
GCTGTTTACATTCATACTATCTTTATATTTCATCAACAAGACAAAACAAAAATGACCTCAATAAATTGCAATAAATAAGAGATTAAGTTACTTGGCGTTAGAACTTAGAACCATTAATAGATATTCCAGGAGCTTTCAGAATAATAATTAATTCTACAACTATATCAAATGTATTTATCGAATCCTTCAAGCAGTGTTTGATCCAAGGTGATAAACAGTCAAAAATGAGACAAAAGAAAAATTTATCTTTTTTCAAACAATTAAACTTGGCCTGTACAGGGATCGAACCTGTGACCTTGGCGTTATTAGCACCACGCTCTAACCATCTGAGCTAACAGGCCATTTTGCACATTTTCCTGGAAGTCCAGCATATGAAGAAGTGCTAATGATAGTTAACCCGGGAGATTTGGAAAGCTTAATTTCAGAGGTTTACCATGAAGTTATAAATATATATTATCAACATGAAGAAACTAATATGACTTTAAAAAAATTACAATACAAAAGAGATGTTCATACTTAGTGTTAGAACTTAGAACCATTAATGTTTTTTCCATGTGTTTTAGCAATAAATAACAATTCATCACCTATATGCAATTGATTCATTTAATCATTCTATCAGCTTCCCCTCAAAGGAAATATAGAGATACACATGATACAGAAGAAAATACATCTATTTTCAACATTAAAGGAGCATCAAGTATTGGCTAGGAGATTGATTGAAAGTATGTCCTTGGCATTTTTAACTTTATGCTCTAAAGACTAAACTAATAGGCTCAATAAATATATAGCATACCATTGAAGAAATAGCAGATGATGAAGTTCTATCGATTGTTAACCCGGGATAGTTGGAAAGCTTATATTCAGCTGTTTACATTCATACTATCTTTATATTTCATCTACAAGACAAAACAAAAATGACCTCAATAAATTGCAATAAATAAGAGTTTAAGTTACTTGGCGTTAGAACTTAGAACCATTAATAGATATTCCAGGAGCTTACAGAATAATAATTAATTCTACAACTATATCAAATGTATTTATCCAATCCTTCAAGCAGTGTTTGATCCATGGTGATAAACAGTCAAAAATTAGACACAAGAAAAATTAATCTTTTTTCAAACAATAAAACTTGGCCTGTACAGGGATCGAACCTGTGACCTTGGCGTTATTAGCACCACGCTCTAACCATCTGAGCTAACAGGCCATTTTGCACATTTTCCTGGAAGTCCAGCATATGAAGAAGTGCTAATGATAGTTAACCCGGGAGATTTGGAAAGCTTAATTTCAGAGGTTTACCATGAAGTTATAAATATATAATATCAACATGAAGAAACTAATATGACTTTAAAAAAATTACAATACAAAAGAGATGTTCATACTTAGTGTTAGAACTTAGAACCATTAATGTTTTTTCCATGTGTTTTAGCAATAAATAACAATTCATCACCTATATACAATTGATTCATCTAATCATTCTATCAGCTTCCCCTCAAAGGAAATATAGACATACACATGATACAGAAGAAAATACATCTATTTTCAACATTAAAGGAGCATCAAGTATTGGCTTGGAGACTGATTGAAGGTATGTCCTTGGCATTTTTAACTTTATGCTCTAAAGACTAAACTAATAGGCTCAATAAATATATAGCATACCATTGAAGAAATAGCAGATGATGAAGTGCTATCGATTGTTAACCCGGGATAGTTGGAAAGCTTATATTCAGCTGTTTACATTCATACTATCTTTATATTTCATCAACAAGACAAAACAAAAATGACCTCAATAAATTGCAATAAATAGAAGATTTAGTTACTTGGCGTTAGAACTTAGAACCATTAATAGATATTCCAGGAGCTTTCAGAATAATAATTAATTCTACAACTATATCAAATGTATTCATCCAATCCTTCAAGCAGCGTTTGATCCAAGGTGATAAACAGTCAAGAATGAAACACAAGAAAAATTACTCTTTTTTCAAACAATTAAATTTGGCCTGTACAGGGATCGAACCTGTGACCTTGGCGTTATTAGCACCACGCTCTAACCATCTGAGCTAACAAGCCAATTTGCCCAAATTCCTGGAAGTCCAGCATGTGAAGAACTGCTAATGATAGTTAACCCGGGAGATTTGGAAAGCTTAATTTCAGAGGTTTACCATGAACTTATAAATATATATTATCAACATGAAGAAACTAATATGACTTTAAAAAAATTACAATACAAAAGAGATTTTCATACTTAGTGTTAGAACTTAGAACCATTAATATTTTTTCCATGTGTTTTAGCAATAAATAACAATTTATCACCTATATGCAATTGATTCATTTAATCATTCTATCAGCTTGCCCTCAAAGGAAATATAGAGATACACATGATACAGAAGAAAATACATCTATTTTCAACATTAAAGGAACATCAAGTATTGGCTTGGAGACTGATTGAAAGTATGTCCTTGGCATTTTTACCTTTATGCTCTAAAGACTAAACTAATAGGCTCACTAAATATATAGCATGCTATTGAAGAAATAGCAGATGATGAAGTGCTACTGATTGTTAACCCGGGACAATTGGAAAGCTTATATTCAGCTGTTTACATTCATACTATCTTTATATTTCATCAACAAGACAAAACAAAAATGACCTCAATAAATTGCAATAAATACGAGATTAAGTTACTTGGCGTTAGAACTTAGAACCATTAATAGATATTCCAGGAGCTTTCAGAATAATAAATAATTCTACAACTATATCAAATGTATTTATCCAATCCTTCAAGCAGTGTTTGATCCAAGGTGATAAACAGTCAAAAATGAGACACAAGAAAAATTAATCTTTTTTCAAACCATTAAACTTGGCCTGTACAGGGATCGAACCTGTGACCTTGGCGTTATTAGCACCACACTCTAACCATCTGAGCTAACAGGCCATTTTGCACATTTTCCTGGAAGTCCAGCATATGAAGAAGTGCTAATGATAGTTAACCCGGGAGATTTGGAAAGCTTAATTTCAGAGGTTTACCATGAAGTTATAAATATATATTATCAACATGAAGAAACTAATATGACTTTAAAAAATTACAATACAAAAGAGATGTTCATACTTAGTGTTAGAACTTAGAACCATTAATGTTTTTTCCATGTGTTTTAGCAATAAATAACAATTCATCACCTATATGCAATTGATTCATTTAATCATTCTATCAGCTTCCCCTCAAAGGAAATATAGAGATACACATGATACAGAAGAAAATACATCTATTTTCAACATTAAAGGAGCATCAAGTATTGGCTAGGAGATTGATTGAAAGTATGTCCTTGGCATTTTTAACTTTATGCTCTACAGACTAAACTAATAGGCTCAATAAATATATAGCATACCATTGAAGAAAGAGCAGATGATGAAGTTCTATCGATTGTTAACCCGGGATAGTTGGAAAGCTTATATTCAGCTGTTTACATTCATACTATCTTTATATTTCATCTACAAGACAAAACAAAAATGACCTCAATAAATTGCAATAAATAAGAGTTTAGGTTACTTGGCGTTAGAACTTAGAACCATTAATAGATATTCCAGGAGCTTTCAGAATAATAATTAATTCTACAACTATATCAAATGTATTTATCCAATCCTTCAAGCAGTGTTTGATCCAAGGTGATAAACAGTCAAAAATGAGACACAAGAAAAATTAATCTTTTTTCAAACAATAAAACTTGGCCTGTACAGGGATCGAACCTGTGACCTTGGCGTTATTAGCACCACGCTCTAACCATCTGAGCTAACAGGCAGTTTTGCACAATTTCCTGGAAGTCCAGCATATGAAGAAGTGCTAATGATAGTTAACCCGGGAGATTTGGAAAGCTTAATTTCAGAGGTTTACCATGAAGTTATAAATATATAATATCAACATGAAGAAACTAATATGACTTTAAAAAAATTACAATACAAAAGAGATGTTCATACTTAGTGTTAGAACTTAGAACCATTAATGTTCTTTCCATTTGTTTTAGCAATAAATAACAATTCATCACCTATATGCAATTGATTCATTTAATCATTCTATCAGCTTCCCCTCAAAGGAAATATAGAGATACACATGATACAGAAGAAAATACATCTATTTTCAACATTAAAGGAGCATCAAGTATTGGCTAGGAGATTGATTGAAAGTATGTCCTTGGCATTTTTAACTTTATGCTCTAAAGACTAAACTAATAGGCTCAATAAATATATAGCATACCATTGAAGAAATAGCAGATGATGAAGTTCTATCGATTGTTAACCCGGGATAGTTGGAAAGCTTATATTCAGCTGTTTACATTCATACTATCTTTATATTTCATCAACAAGACAAAACAAAAATGACCTCAATAAATTGCAATAAATAAGAGTTTAAGTTACTTGGCGTTAGAACTTAGAACCATTAATAGATATTCCAGGAGCTTTCAGAATAATAATTAATTCTACAACTATATCAAATGTATTTATCCAATCCTTCAAGCAGTGTTTGATCCAAGGTGATAAACAGTCAAAAATGAGACACAAGAAAAATTAATCTTTTTTCAAACAATTAAACTTGGCCTGTACAGGGATCGAACCTGTGACCTTGGCGTTATTAGCACCACGCTCTAACCATCTGAGCTAACAGGCCGTTTTGCACAATTTCCTGGAAGTCCAGCATATGAAGAAGTGCTAATGATAGTTAACCTGGGAGATTTGGAAAGCTTCATTTCAGAGGTTTACCATGAAGTTATAAATATATAATATCAACATGAAGAAACTAATATGACTTTAAAAAAATTACAATACAAAAGAGATGTTCATACTTAGTGTTAGAACTTAGAACCATTAATGTTTTTTCCATGTGTTTTAGCAATAAATAACAATTCATCACCTATATGCAATTGATTCATTTAATCATTCTATCAGCTTCCCCTCAAAGGAAATATAGAGATACACATGATACAGAAGAAAATACATCTATTTTCAACATTAAAGGAGCATCAAGTATTGGCTAGGAGATTGATTGAAAGTATGTCCTTGGCATTTTTAACTTTATGCTCTAAAGACTAAACTAATAGGCTCAATAAATATATAGCATACCATTGAAGAAATAGCAGATGATGAAGTTCTATCGATTGTTAACCCGGGATAGTTGGAAAGCTTATATTCAGCTGTTTACATTCATACTATCTTCATATTTCATCTACAAGACAAAACAAAAATGACCTCAATAAATTGCAATAAATAAGAGTTTAAGTTACTTGGCGTCAGAACTTAGAACCATTAATAGATATTCCAGGAGCTTTCAGAATAATAATTAATTCTACAACTATATCAAATGTATTTATCCAATCCTTCAAGCAGTGTTTGATCCAAGGTGATAAACAGTCAAAAATGAGACACAAGAAAAATTAATCTTTTTTCAAACAATTAAACTTGGCCTGTACAGGGATCGAACCTGTGACCTTGGCGTTATTAGCACCACGCTCTAACCATCTGAGCTAACAGGCCGGTTTGCACAATTTCCTGGAAGTCCAGCATATGAAGAAGTGCTAATGATAGTTAACCCGGGAGATTTGGAAAGCTTAATTTCAGAGGTTTACCATGAAGTTATAAATATATAATATCAACATGAAGAAACTAATATGACTTTAAAAAAATTACAATACAAAAGAGATGTTCATACTTAGTGTTAGAACTTAGAACCATTAATGTTTTTTCCATGTGTTTTAGCAATAAATAACAATTCATCACCTATATGCAATTGATTCATTTAATCATTCTATCAGCTTCCCCTCAAAGGAAATATAGAGATACACATGATACAGAAGAAAATACATCTATTTTCAACATTAAAGGAGCATCAAGTATTGGCTTGGAGACTGATTGAAAATATGGCCTTGCTATTTTTAACATTTTGCTCTAAAGACTAAACTAATAGGCTCAGTAAATATATAGCATACTATTGAAGAAATAGCAGATGATGAAGTGCTACTGATTGTTAACCCGGGATAGTTGGAAAGCTTATATTCAGCTGTTTACATTCATACTATCTTTATATTTCATCAACAAGACAAAACAAAAATGACCTCAATGAATTGCAATAAAGAAGAGATTTAGTTACTTGGAGTTAGAACTTAGAACCATTAATAGATATTCCAGGAGCTTTCAGAATAATAATTAATTCTACAACTATATCAAATGTATTCATCCAATCCTTCAAGCAGTGTTTGATCCAAGGTGATAAACAGTCAAAAATGAGACACAAGAAAAATTAATCTTTTTTCAAACAATTAAACTTGGCCTGTACAGGGATCGAACCTGTGACCTTGGCGTTATTAGCACCACGCTCTAACCATCTGAGCTAACAGGCCGTTTTGCACAATTTCCTGGAAGTCCAGCATATGAAGAAGTGCTAATGATAGTTAACCCGGGAGATTTGGAAAGCTTAATTTCAGAGGTTTACCATGAAGTTATAAATATATATTATCAACATGAAGAAACTAATATGACTTTAAAAAATTACAATACAAAAGAGATGTTCATACTTAGTGTTAGAACTTAGAACCATTAATGTTTTTTCCATGTGTTTTAGCAATAAATAACAATTCATCACCTATATGCAATTGATTCATTTAATCATTCTATCAGCTTCCCCTCAAAGGAAATATAGAGATACACATGATACAGAAGAAAATACATCTATTTTCAACATTAAAGGAGCATCAAGTATTGGCTAGGAGATTGATTGAAAGTATGTCCTTGGCATTTTTAACTTTATGCTCTACAGACTAAACTAATAGGCTCAATAAATATATAGCATACCATTGAAGAAAGAGCAGATGATGAAGTTCTATCGATTGTTAACCCGGGATAGTTGGAAAGCTTATATTCAGCTGTTTACATTCATACTATCTTTATATTTCATCTACAAGACAAAACAAAAATGACCTCAATAAATTGCAATAAATAAGAGTTTAGGTTACTTGGCGTTAGAACTTAGAACCATTAATAGATATTCCAGGAGCTTTCAGAATAATAATTAATTCTACAACTATATCAAATGTATTTATCCAATCCTTCAAGCAGTGTTTGATCCAAGGTGATAAACAGTCAAAAATGAGACACAAGAAAAATTAATCTTTTTTCAAACAATAAAACTTGGCCTGTACAGGGATCGAACCTGTGACCTTGGCGTTATTAGCACCACGCTCTAACCATCTGAGCTAACAGGCAGTTTTGCACAATTTCCTGGAAGTCCAGCATATGAAGAAGTGCTAATGATAGTTAACCCGGGAGATTTGGAAAGCTTAATTTCAGAGGTTTACCATGAAGTTATAAATATATAATATCAACATGAAGAAACTAATATGACTTTAAAAAAATTACAATACAAAAGAGATGTTCATACTTAGTGTTAGAACTTAGAACCATTAATGTTCTTTCCATTTGTTTTAGCAATAAATAACAATTCATCACCTATATGCAATTGATTCATTTAATCATTCTATCAGCTTCCCCTCAAAGGAAATATAGAGATACACATGATACAGAAGAAAATACATCTATTTTCAACATTAAAGGAGCATCAAGTATTGGCTAGGAGATTGATTGAAAGTATGTCCTTGGCATTTTTAACTTTATGCTCTAAAGACTAAACTAATAGGCTCAATAAATATATAGCATACCATTGAAGAAATAGCAGATGATGAAGTTCTATCGATTGTTAACCCGGGATAGTTGGAAAGCTTATATTCAGCTGTTTACATTCATACTATCTTTATATTTCATCAACAAGACAAAACAAAAATGACCTCAATAAATTGCAATAAATAAGAGTTTAAGTTACTTGGCGTTAGAACTTAGAACCATTAATAGATATTCCAGGAGCTTTCAGAATAATAATTAATTCTACAACTATATCAAATGTATTTATCCAATCCTTCAAGCAGTGTTTGATCCAAGGTGATAAACAGTCAAAAATGAGACACAAGAAAAATTAATCTTTTTTCAAACAATTAAACTTGGCCTGTACAGGGATCGAACCTGTGACCTTGGCGTTATTAGCACCACGCTCTAACCATCTGAGCTAACAGGCCGTTTTGCACAATTTCCTGGAAGTCCAGCATATGAAGAAGTGCTAATGATAGTTAACCTGGGAGATTTGGAAAGCTTCATTTCAGAGGTTTACCATGAAGTTATAAATATATAATATCAACATGAAGAAACTAATATGACTTTAAAAAAATTACAATACAAAAGAGATGTTCATACTTAGTGTTAGAACTTAGAACCATTAATGTTTTTTCCATGTGTTTTAGCAATAAATAACAATTCATCACCTATATGCAATTGATTCATTTAATCATTCTATCAGCTTCCCCTCAAAGGAAATATAGAGATACACATGATACAGAAGAAAATACATCTATTTTCAACATTAAAGGAGCATCAAGTATTGGCTAGGAGATTGATTGAAAGTATGTCCTTGGCATTTTTAACTTTATGCTCTAAAGACTAAACTAATAGGCTCAATAAATATATAGCATACCATTGAAGAAATAGCAGATGATGAAGTTCTATCGATTGTTAACCCGGGATAGTTGGAAAGCTTATATTCAGCTGTTTACATTCATACTATCTTCATATTTCATCTACAAGACAAAACAAAAATGACCTCAATAAATTGCAATAAATAAGAGTTTAAGTTACTTGGCGTCAGAACTTAGAACCATTAATAGATATTCCAGGAGCTTTCAGAATAATAATTAATTCTACAACTATATCAAATGTATTTATCCAATCCTTCAAGCAGTGTTTGATCCAAGGTGATAAACAGTCAAAAATGAGACACAAGAAAAATTAATCTTTTTTCAAACAATTAAACTTGGCCTGTACAGGGATCGAACCTGTGACCTTGGCGTTATTAGCACCACGCTCTAACCATCTGAGCTAACAGGCCGGTTTGCACAATTTCCTGGAAGTCCAGCATATGAAGAAGTGCTAATGATAGTTAACCCGGGAGATTTGGAAAGCTTAATTTCAGAGGTTTACCATGAAGTTATAAATATATAATATCAACATGAAGAAACTAATATGACTTTAAAAAAATTACAATACAAAAGAGATGTTCATACTTAGTGTTAGAACTTAGAACCATTAATGTTTTTTCCATGTGTTTTAGCAATAAATAACAATTCATCACCTTTATGCAATTGATTCATTTAATCATTCTATCAGCTTCCCCTCAAAGGAAATATAGAGATACACATGATACAGAAGAAAATACATCTATTTTCAACATTAAAGGAGCATCAAGTATTGGCTTGGAGACTGATTGAAAATATGGCCTTGCTATTTTTAACATTTTGCTCTAAAGACTAAACTAATAGGCTCAGTAAATATATAGCATACTATTGAAGAAATAGCAGATGATGAAGTGCTACTGATTGTTAACCCGGGATAGTTGGAAAGCTTATATTCAGCTGTTTACATTCATACTATCTTTATATTTCATCAACAAGACAAAACAAAAATGACCTCAATGAATTGCAATAAAGAAGAGATTTAGTTACTTGGAGTTAGAACTTAGAACCATTAATAGATATTCCAGGAGCTTTCAGAATAATAATTAATTCTACAACTATATCAAATGTATTCATCCAATCCTTCAAGCAGTGTTTGATCCAAGGTGATAAACAGTCAAAAATGAGACACAAGAAAAATTAATCTTTTTTCAAACAATTAAACTTGGCCTGTACAGGGATCGAACCTGTGACCTTGGCGTTATTAGCACCACGCTCTAACCATCTGAGCTAACAGGCCGTTTTGCACAATTTCCTGGAAGTCCAGCATATGAAGAAGTGCTAATGATAGTTAACCCGGGAGATTTGGAAAGCTTAATTTCAGAGGTTTACCATGAAGTTATAAATATATAATATCAACATGAAGAAACTAATATGACTTTAAAAAAATTACAATACAAAAGAGATGTTCATACTTAGTGTTAGAACTTAGAACCATTAATGTTTTTTCCATGTGTTTTAGCAATAAATAACAATTCATCACCTATATGCAATTGATTCATTTAATCATTCTATCAGCTTCCCCTCAAAGGAAATATAGAGATACACATGATACAGAAGAAAATACATCTATTTTCAACATTAAAGGAGCATCAAGTATTGGCTAGGAGATTGATTGAAAGTATGTCCTTGGCATTTTTAACTTTATGCTCTAAAGACTAAACTAATAGGCTCAATAAATATATAGCATACCATTGAAGAAATAGCAGATGATGAAGTTCTATCGATTGTTAACCCGGGATAGTTGGAAAGCTTATATTCAGCTGTTTACATTCATACTATCTTTATATTTCATCTACAAGACAAAACAAAAATGACCTCAATAAATTGCAATAAATAAGAGTTTAAGTTACTTGGCGTTAGAACTTAGAACCATTAATAGATATTCCAGGAGCTTTCAGAATACTAATTAATTCTACAACTATATCAAATGTATTTATCCAATCCTTCAAGCAGTGTTTGATCCAAGGTGATAAACAGTCAAAAATGAGACACAAGAAAAATTAATCTTTTTTCAAACAATTAAACTTGGCCTGTACAGGGATCGAACCTGTGACCTTGGCGTTATTAGCAACACGCTCTAACCATCTGAGCTAACAGGCCGTTTTGCACAATTTCCTGGAAGTCCAGCATATGAAGAAGTGCTAATGATAGTTAACCCGGGAGATTTGGAAAGCTTAATTTCAGAGGTTTACCATGAAGTTATAAATATATAATATCAACATGAAGAAACTAATATGACTTTAAAAAAATTACAATACAAAAGAGATGATCATACTTAGTGTTAGAACTTAGAACCATTAATGTTTTTTCCATGTGTTTTAGCAATAAATAACAATTCATCACCTATATGCATTTGATTCATTTAATCATTCTATCAGCTTCCCCTCAAAGGAAATATAGAGATACACATGATACAGAAGAAAATACATCTATTTTCAACATTAAAGGAGCATCAAGTATTGGCTTGGAGACTGATTGAAAGTATGTCCTTGGCATTTTTACCTTTCTGCTCTAAAGACTAAACTAATAGGCTCACTAAATATATAGCATGCTATTGAAGAAAAAGCAGATGATGAAGTGCTACTGATTGTTAACCCGGGATAATTGGAAAGCTTATATTCAGCTGTTTACATTCATACTATCTTTATATTTCATCAACAAGACAAAACAAAAATGACCGCAATAAATTGCAATAAATAAGAGATTAAGTTACTTGGCGTTAGAACTTAGAACCATTAATAGATATTCCAGGAGCTTTCAGAATAATAATTAATTCTACAACTATATCAAATGTATTTATCGAATCCTTCAAGCAGTGTTTGATCCAAGGTGATAAACAGTCAAAAATGAGACAAAAGAAAAATTAATCTTTTTTCAAACAATTAAATTTGGCCTGTACAGGGATCGAACCTGTGACCTTGGCGTTATTAGCACCACGCTCTAACCATCTGAGCTAACAGGCCATTTTGCACATTTTCCTGGAAGTCCAGCATATGAAGAAGTGCTAATGATAGTTAACCCGGGAGATTTGGAAAGCTTAATTTCAGAGGCTTACCATGAAGTTATAAATATATATTATCAACATGAAGAAACTAATATGACTTTAAAAAAATTACAATACAAAAGAGATGTTCATACTTAGTGTTAGAACTTAGAACCACTGATGTTTTTTCCATGTGTTTTAGCAATAAATAACAATTCATCACCTATATGCAATTGATTCATTTAATCATTCTATCAGCTTCCCCTCAAAGGAAATATAGAGATACACATGATACAGAAGAAAATACATCTATTTTCAACATTAAAGGAGCATCAAGTATTGGCTTGGAGACTGATTGAAAATATGTCCTTGCTATTTTTAACATTTTGCTCTAAAGACTAAACTAATAGGCTCAGTAAATATATAGCATACTATTGAAGAAATAGCAGATGATGAAGTGCTACTGATTGTTAACCCGGGATAGTTGGAAAGCTTATATTCAGCTGTTTACATTCATACTATCTTTATATTTCATCAACAAGACAAAACAAAAATGACCTCAATGAATTGCAATAAAGAAGAGATTTAGTTACTTGGAGTTAGAACTTAGAACCATTAATAGATATTCCAGGAGCTTTCAGAATAATAATTAATTCTACAACTATATCAAATGTATTCATCCAATCCTTCAAGCAGTGTTTGATCCAAGGTGATAAACAGTCAAAAATGAGACACAAGAAAAATTAATCTTTTTTCAAACAATTAAACTTGGCCTGTACAGGGATCGAACCTGTGACCTTGGCGTTATTAGCACCACGCTCTAACCATCTGAGCTAACAGGCCGTTTTGCACAATTTCCTGGAAGTCCAGCATATGAAGAAGTGCTAATGATAGTTAACCCGGGAGATTTGGAAAGCTTAATTTCAGAGGTTTACCATGAAGTTATAAATATATAATATCAACATGAAGAAACTAATATGACTTTAAAAAAATTACAATACAAAAGAGATGTTCATACTTAGTGTTAGAACTTAGAACCATTAATGTTTTTTCCATGTGTTTTAGCAATAAATAACAATTCATCACCTATATGCAATTGATTCATTTAATCATTCTATCAGCTTCCCCTCAAAGGAAATATAGAGATACACATGATACAGAAGAAAATACATCTATTTTCAACATTAAAGGAGCATCAAGTATTGGCTAGGAGATTGATTGAAAGTATGTCCTTGGCATTTTTAACTTTATGCTCTAAAGACTAAACTAATAGGCTCAATAAATATATAGCATACCATTGAAGAAACAGCAGATGATGAAGTTCTATCGATTGTTAACCCAGGATAGTTGGAAAGCTTATATTCAGCTGTTTACATTCATACTATCTTTATATTTCATCTACAAGACAAAACAAAAATGACCTCAATAAATTGCAATAAATAAGAGTTTAAGTTACTTGGCGTTAGAACTTAGAACCATTAATAGATATTCCAGGAGCTTTCAGAATACTAATTAATTCTACAACTATATCAAATGTATTTATCCAATCCTTCAAGCAGTGTTTGATCCAAGGTGATAAACAGTCAAAAATGAGACACAAGAAAAATTAATCTTTTTTCAAACAATTAAACTTGGCCTGTACAGGGATCGAACCTGTGACCTTGGCGTTATTAGCAACACGCTCTAACCATCTGAGCTAACAGGCCGTTTTGCACAATTTCCTGGAAGTCCAGCATATGAAGAAGTGCTAATGATAGTTAACCCGGGAGATTTGGAAAGCTTAATTTCAGAGGTTTACCATGAAGTTATAAATATATAATATCAACATGAAGAAACTAATATGACTTTAAAAAAATTACAATACAAAAGAGATGATCATACTTAGTGTTAGAACTTAGAACCATTAATGTTTTTTCCATGTGTTTTAGCAATAAATAACAATTCATCACCTATATGCATTTGATTCATTTAATCATTCTATCAGCTTCCCCTCAAAGGAAATATAGAGATACACATGATACAGAAGAAAATACATCTATTTTCAACATTAAAGGAGCATCAAGTATTGGCTTGGAGACTGATTGAAAGTATGTCCTTGGCATTTTTACCTTTCTGCTCTAAAGACTAAACTAATAGGCTCACTAAATATATAGCATGCTATTGAAGAAAAAGCAGATGATGAAGTGCTACTGATTGTTAACCCGGGATAATTGGAAAGCTTATATTCAGCTGTTTACATTCATACTATCTTTATATTTCATCAACAAGACAAAACAAAAATGACCGCAATAAATTGCAATAAATAAGAGATTAAGTTACTTGGCGTTAGAACTTAGAACCATTAATAGATATTCCAGGAGCTTTCAGAATAATAATTAATTCTACAACTATATCAAATGTATTTATCGAATCCTTCAAGCAGTGTTTGATCCAAGGTGATAAACAGTCAAAAATGAGACAAAAGAAAAATTAATCTTTTTTCAAACAATTAAATTTGGCCTGTACAGGGATCGAACCTGTGACCTTGGCGTTATTAGCACCACGCTCTGACCATCTGAGCTAACAGGCCATTTTGCACATTTTCCTGGAAGTCCAGCATATGAAGAAGTGCTAATGATAGTTAACCCGGGAGATTTGGAAAGCTTAATTTCAGAGGCTTACCATGAAGTTATAAATATATATTATCAACATGAAGAAACTAATATGACTTTAAAAAAATTACAATACAAAAGAGATGTTCATACTTAGTGTTAGAACTTAGAACCACTAATGTTTTTTCCATGTGTTTTAGCAATAAATAACAATTCATCACCTATATGCAATTGATTCATTTAATCATTCTATCAGCTTCCCCTCAAAGGAAATATAGAGATACACATGATACAGAAGAAAATACATCTATTTTCAACATTAAAGGAGCATCAAGTATTGGCTAGGAGATTGATTGAAAGTATGTCCTTGGCATTTTTAACTTTATGCTCTAAAGACTAAACTAATAGGCTCAATAAATATATAGCATACCATTGAAGAAATAGCAGATGATGAAGTTCTATCGATTGTTAACCCGGGATAGTTGGAAAGCTTATATTCAGCTGTTTACATTCATACTATCTTTATATTTCATCAACAAGACAAAACAAAAATGACCTCAATAAATTGCAATAAATAAGAGTTTAAGTTACTTGGCGTTAGAACTTAGAACCATTAATAGATATTCCAGGAGCTTTCAGAATAATAATTAATTCTACAACTATATCAAATGTATTTATCCAATCCTTCAAGCAGTGTTTGATCCAAGGTGATAAACAGTCAAAAATGAGACACAAGAAAAATTAATCTTTTTTCAAACAATTAAACTTGGCCTGTACAGGGATCGAACCTGTGACCTTGGCGTTATTAGCACCACGCTCTAACCATCTGAGCTAACAGGCCGTTTTGCACAATTTCCTGGAAGTCCAGCATATGAAGAAGTGCTAATGATAGTTAACCTGGGAGATTTGGAAAGCTTAATTTCAGAGGTTTACCATGAAGTTATAAATATATAATATCAACATGAAGAAACTAATATGACTTTAAAAAAATTACAATACAAAAGAGATGTTCATACTTAGTGTTAGAACTTAGAACCATTAATGTTTTTTCCATGTGTTTTAGCAATAAATAACAATTCATCACCTATATGCAATTGATTCATTTAATCATTCTATCAGCTTCCCCTCAAAGGAAATATAGAGATACACATGATACAGAAGAAAATACATCTATTTTCAACATTAAAGGAGCATCAAGTATTGGCTAGGAGATTGATTGAAAGTATGTCCTTGGCATTTTTAACTTTATGCTCTAAAGACTAAACTAATAGGCTCAATAAATATATAGCATACCATTGAAGAAATAGCAGATGATGAAGTTCTATCGATTGTTAACCCGGGATAGTTGGAAAGCTTATATTCAGCAGTTTACATTCATACCATCTTCATATTTCATCTACAAGACAAAACAAAAATGACCTCAATAAATTGCAATAAATAAGAGTTTAAGTTACTTGGCGTTAGAACTTAGAACCATTAATAGATATTCCAGGAGCTTTCAGAATAATAATTAATTCTACAACTATATCAAATGTATTTATCCAATCCTTCAAGCAGTGTTTGATCCAAGGTGATAAACAGTCAAAAATGAGACACAAGAAAAATTAATCTTTTTTCAAACAATTAAACTTGGCCTGTACAGGGATCGAACCTGTGACCTTGGCGTTATTAGCACCACACTCTAACCATCTGAGCTAACAGGCCGTTTTGCACAATTTCCTGGAAGTCCAGCATATGAAGAAGTGCTAATGATAGTTAACCCGGGAGATTTGGAAAGCTTAATTTCAGAGGTTTACCATGAAGTTATAAATATATAATATCAACATGAAGAAACTAATATGACTTTAAAAAAATTACAATACAAAAGAGATGTTCATACTTAGTGTTAGAACTTAGAACCATTCATGTTTTTTCCATGTGTTTTAGCAATAAATAACAATTCATCACCTATATGCAATTGATTCATTTAATCATTCTATCAGCTTCCCCTCAAAGGAAATATAGAGATACACATGATACAGAAGAAAATACATCTATTTTCAACATTAAAGGAGCATCAAGTATTGGCTAGGAGATTGATTGAAAGTATGTCCTTGGCATTTTTAACTTTATGCTCTAAAGACTAAACTAATAGGCTCAATAAATATATAGCATACCATTGAAGAAATAGCAGATGATGAAGTTCTATCGATTGTTAACCCGGGATAGTTGGAAAGCTTATATTCAGCTGTTTACATTCATACTATCTTCATATTTCATCTACAAGACAAAACAAAAATGACCTCAATAAATTGCAATAAATAAGAGTTTAAGTTACTTGGCGTTAGAACTTAGAACCATTAATAGATATTCCAGGAGCTTTCAGAATAATAATTAATTCTACAACTATATCAAATGTATTTATCCAATCCTTCAAGCAGTGTTTGATCCAAGGTGATAAACAGTCAAAAATGAGACACAAGAAAAATTAATCTTTTTTCAAACAATTAAACTTGGCCTGTACAGGGATCGAACCTGTGACCTTGGCGTTATTAGCACCACACTCTAACCATCTGAGCTAACAGGCCGTTTTGCACAATTTCCTGGAAGTCCAGCATATGAAGAAGTGCTAATGATAGTTAACCCGGGAGATTTGGAAAGCTTAATTTCAGAGGTTTACCATGAAGTTATAAATATATAATATCAACATGAAGAAACTAATATGACTTTAAAAAAATTACAATACAAAAGAGATGTTCATACTTAGTGTTAGAACTTAGAACCATTCATGTTTTTTCCATGTGTTTTAGCAATAAATAACAATTCATCACCTATATGCAATTGATTCATTTAATCATTCTATCAGCTTCCCCTCAAAGGAAATATAGAGATACACATGATACAGAAGAAAATACATCTATTTTCAACATTAAAGGAGCATCAAGTATTGGCTTGGAGACTGATTGAAAATATGTCCTTGCTATTTTTAACTTTTTGCTCTAAAGACTAAACTAATAGGCTCACTAAATATATAGCATACTATTGAAGAAATAGCAGATGATGAAGTGCTACTGATTGTTAACCCGGGATAGTTGGAAAGCTTATATTCAGCTGTTTACATTCATACTATCTTTATATTTCATCAACAAGACAAAACAAAAATGACCTCAATGAATTGCAATAAAGAAGAGATTTAGTTACTTGGAGTTAGAACTTAGAACCATTAATAGATATTCCAGGAGCTTTCAGAATAATAATTAATTCTACAACTATATAAAATGTATTCATCCAATCCTTCAAGCAGTGTTTGATCCAAGGTGATAAACAGTCAAAAATGAGACACAAGAAAAATTAATCTTTTTTCAAACAATTAAACTTGGCCTGTACAGGGATCGAACCTGTGACCTTGGCGTTATTAGCACCACGCTCTAACCATCTGAGCTAACAGGCCATTTTGCACAATTTCCTGGAAGTCCAGCATATGAAGAAGTGCTAATGATAGTTAACCCGGGAGATTTGGAAAGCTTAATTTCAGAGGTTTACCATGAAGTTATAAATATATAATATCAACATGAAGAAACTAATATGACTTTAAAAAAATTACAATACAAAAGAGATGTTCATACTTAGTGTTAGAACTTAGAACCATTAATGTTTTTTCCATGTGTTTTAGCAATAAATAACAATTCATCACCTATATGCAATTGATTCATTTAATCATTCTATCAGCTTCCCCTCAAAGGAAATATAGAGATACACATGATACAGAAGAAAATACATCTATTTTCAACATTAAAGGAGCATCAAGTATTGGCTAGGAGATTGATTGAAAGTATGTCCTTGGCATTTTTAACTTTATGCTCTAAAGACTAAACTAATAGGCTCAATAAATATATAGCATACCATTGAAGAAATAGCAGATGATGAAGTTCTATCGATTGTTAACCCGGGATAGTTGGAAAGCTTATATTCAGCTGTTTACATTCATACTATCTTTATATTTCATCTACAAGACAAAACAAAAATGACCTCAATAAATTGCAATAAATAAGAGTTTAAGTTACTTGGCGTTAGAACTTAGAACCATTAATAGATATTCCAGGAGCTTTCAGAATACTAATTAATTCTACAACTATATCAAATGTATTTATCCAATCCTTCAAGCAGTGTTTGATCCAAGGTGATAAACAGTCAAAAATGAGACACAAGAAAAATTAATCTTTTTTCAAACAATTAAACTTGGCCTGTACAGGGATCGAACCTGTGACCTTGGCGTTATTAGCACCACGCTCTAACCATCTGAGCTAACAGGCCGTTTTGCACAATTTCCTGGAAGTCCAGCATATGAAGAAGTGCTAATGATAGTTAACCCGGGAGATTTGGAAAGCTTAATTTCAGAGGTTTACCATGAAGTTATAAATATATAATATCAACATGAAGAAACTAATATGACTTTAAAAAAATTACAATACAAAAGAGATGATCATACTTAGTGTTAGAACTTAGAACCATTAATGTTTTTTCCATGTGTTTTAGCAATAAATAACAATTCATCACCTAAATGCATTTGATTCATTTAATCATTCTATCAGCTTCCCCTCAAAGGAAATATAGAGATACACATGATACAGAAGAAAATACATCTATTTTCAACATTAAAGGAGCATCAAGTATTGGCTTGGAGACTGATTGAAAAGATGTCCTTGCTATTTTTAACTTTTTGCTCTAAAGACTAAACTAATAGGCTCACTAAATATATAGCATACTATTGAAGAAATAGCAGATGATGAAGTGCTACTGATTGTTAACCCGGGATAGTTGGAAAGCTTATATTCAGCTGTTTACATTCATACTATCTTTATATTTCATCAACAAGACAAAACAAAAATGACCTCAATGAATTGCAATAAAGAAGAGATTTAGTTACTTGGAGTTAGAACTTAGAACCATTAATAGATATTCCAGGAGCTTTCAGAATAATAATTAATTCTACAACTATATCAAATGTATTCATCCAATCCTTCAAGCAGTGTTTGATCCAAGGTGATAAACAGTCAAAAATGAGACACAAGAAAAATTTATCTTTTTTCAAACAATTAAACTTGGCCTATACAGGGATCGAACCTGTGACCTTGGCGTTATTAGCACCACGCTCTAACCCTCTGAGCTAACAGGCAGTTTTGCACAATTTCCTGGAAGTCCAGCATATGAAGAAGTGCTAATGATAGTTAACCCGGGAGATTTGGAAAGCTTAATTTCAGAGGTTTACCATGAAGTTATAAATATATAATATCAACATGAAGAAACTAATATGACTTTAAAAAAATTACAATACAAAAGAGATGTTCATACTTAGTGTTAGAACTTAGAACCATTAATGTTTTTTCCATGTGTTTTAGCAATAAATAACAATTCATCACCTATATGCAATTGATTCATCTAATCATTCTATCAGCTTCCCCTCAAAGGAAATATAGACATACACATGATACAGAAGAAAATACATCTATTTTCAACATTAAAGGAGCATCAAGTATTGGCTTGGAGACTGATTGAAGGTATGTCCTTGGCATTTTTAACTTTATGCTCTAAAGACTAAACTAATAGGCTCAATAAATATATAGCATACCATTGAAGAAATAGCAGATGATGAAGTGCTATCGATTGTTAACCCGGGATAGTTGGAAAGCTTATATTCAGCTGTTTACATTCATACTATCTTTATATTTCATCAACAAGACAAAACAAAAATGACCTCAATAAATTGCAATAAATAGAAGATTTAGTTACTTGGCGTTAGAACTTAGAACCATTAATAGATATTCCAGGAGCTTTCAGAATAATAATTAATTCTACAACTATATCAAATGTATTCATCCAATCCTTCAAGCAGCGTTTGATCCAAGGTGATAAACAGTCAAGAATGAAACACAAGAAAAGTTACTCTTTTTTCAAACAATTAAACTTGGCCTGTACAGGGATCGAACCTGTGACCTCGGCGTTATTAGCACCACGCTCTAACCATCTGAGCTAACAAGCCATTTTGCCCAAATTCCTGGAAGTCCAGCATGTGAAGAACTGCTAATGATAGTTAACCCGGGAGATTTGGAAAGCTTAATTTCAGAGGTTTACCATGAAGTTATAAATATATAATATCAACATGAAGAAACTAATATGACTTTAAAAAAATTACAATACAAAAGAGATGTTCATACTTAGTGTTAGAACTTAGAACCATTAATGTTTTTTCCATGTGTTTTAGCAATAAATAACAATTCATCACCTATATGCAATTGATTCATCTAATCATTCTATCAGCTTCCCCTCAAAGGAAATATAGACATACACATGATACAGAAGAAAATACATCTATTTTCAACATTAAAGGAGCATCAAGTATTGGCTTGGAGACTGATTGAAGGTATGTCCTTGGCATTTTTAACTTTATGCTCTAAAGACTAAACTAATAGGCTCACTAAATATATAGCATGCTATTGAAGAAAAAGCAGATGATGAAGTGCTACTGATTGTTAACCCGGGATAATTGGAAAGCTTATATTCAGCTGTTTACTTTCATACTATCTTTATATTTCATCAACAAGACAAAACAAAAATGACCTCAATAAATTGCAATAAATAAGAGATTAAGTTACTTGGCGTTAGAACTTAGAACCATTAATAGATATTCCAGGAGCTTTCAGAATAATAATTAATTCTACAACTATATCAAATGTATTTATCGAATCCTTCAAGCAGTGTTTGATCCAAGGTGATAAACAGTCAAAAATGAGACAAAAAAAAAATTAATCTTTTTTCAAACAATTAAACTTGGCCTGTACAGGGATCGAACCTGTGACCTTGGCGTTATTAGCACCACGCTCTAACCATCTGAGCTAACAGGCCATTTTGCACATTTTCCTGGAAGTCCAGCATATGAAGAAGTGCTAATGATAGTTAACCCGGGAGATTTGGAAAGCTTAATTTCAGAGGCTTACCATGAAGTTATAAATATATATTATCAACATGAAGAAACTAATATGACTTTAAAAAAATTACAATACAAAAGAGATGTTCATACTTAGTGTTAGAACTTAGAACCACTAATGTTTTTTCCATGTGTTTTAGCAATAAATAACAATTCATCACCTATATGCAATTGATTCATTTAATCATTCTATCAGCTTCCCCTCAAAGGAAATATAGAGATACACATGATACAGAAGAAAATACATCTATTTTCAACATTAAAGGAGCATCAAGTATTGGCTAGGAGATTGATTGAAAGTATGTCCTTGGCATTTTTAACTTTATGCTCTAAAGACTAAACTAATAGGCTCAATACATATATAGCATACCATTGAAGAAATAGCAGATGATGAAGTTCTATCGATTGTTAACCCGGGATAGTTGGAAAGCTTATATTCAGCTGTTTACATTCATACTATCTTTATATTTCATCTACAAGACAAAACAAAAATGACCTCAATAAATTGCAATAAATAAGAGTTTAAGTTACTTGGCGTTAGAACTTAGAACCATTAATAGATATTCCAGGAGCTTACAGAATAATAATTAATTCTACAACTATATCAAATGTATTTATCCAATCCTTCAAGCAGTGTTTGATCCAAGGTGATAAACAGTCAAAAATGAGACACAAGAAAAATTAATCTTTTTTCAAACAATAAAACTTGGCCTGTACAGGGATCGAACCTGTGACCTTGGCGTTATTAGCACCACGCTCTAACCATCTGAGCTAACAGGCAGTTTTGCACAATTTCCTGGAAGTCCAGCATATGAAGAAGTGCTAATGATAGTTAACCCGGGAGATTTGGAAAGCTTAATTTCAGAGGTTTACCATGAAGTTATAAATATATAATATCAACATGAAGAAACTAATATGACTTTAAAAAAATTTACAATACAAAAGAGATGTTCATACTTAGTGTTAGAACTTAGAACCATTAATGTTTTTTCCATGTGTTTTAGCAATAAATAACAATTCATCACCTATATGCAATTGATTCATTTAATCATTCTATCAGCTTCCCCTCAAAGGAAATATAGAGATACACATGATACAGAAGAAAATACATCTATTTTCAACATTAAAGGAGCATCAAGTATTGGCTTGGAGACTGATTGAAAATATGTCCTTGCTATTTTTAACTTTTTGCTCTAAAGACTAAACTAATAGGCTCACTAAATATATAGCATACTATTGAAGAAATAGCAGATGATGAAGTGCTACTGATTGTTAACCCGGGATAGTTGGAAAGCTTATATTCAGCTGTTTACATTCATACTATCTTTATATTTCATCAACAAGACAAAACAAAAATGACCTCAATGAATTGCAATAAAGAAGAGATTTAGTTACTTGGAGTTAGAACTTAGAACCATTAATAGATATTCCAGGAGCTTTCAGAATAATAATTAATTCTACAACTATATCAAATGTATTCATCCAATCCTTCAAGCAGTGTTTGATCCAAGGTGATAAACAGTCAAAAATGAGACACAAGAAAAATTAATCTTTTTTCAAACAATTAAACTAGGCCTGTACAGGGATCGAACCTGTGACCTTGGCGTTATTAGCACCACGCTCTAACCATCTGAGCTAACAGGCCGTTTTGCACAATTTCCTGGAAGTCCAGCATATGAAGAAGTGCTAATGATAGTTATCCCGGGAGATTTGGAAAGCTTAATTTCAGAGGTTTACCATGAAGTTATAAATATATAATATCAACATGAAGAAACTAATATGACTTTAAAAAAATTACAATACAAAAGAGATGTTCATACTTAGTGTTAGAACTTAGAACCATTAATGTTTTTTCCATGTGTTTTAGCAATAAATAACAATTCATCACCTATATGCAATTGATTCATTTAATCATTCTATCAGCTTCCCCTCAAAGGAAATATAGAGATACACATGATACAGAAGAAAATACATCTATTTTCAACATTAAAGGAGCATCAAGTATTGGCTAGGAGATTGATTGAAAGTATGTCCTTGGCATTTTTAACTTTATGCTCTAAAGACTAAACTAATAGGCTCAATAAATATATAGCATACCATTGAAGAAATAGCAGATGATGAAGTTCTATCGATTGTTAACCCGGGAGAGTTGGAAAGCTTATATTCAGCTGTTTACATTCATACTATCTTTATATTTCATCTACAAGACAAAACAAAAATGACCTCAATAAATTGCAATAAATAAGAGTTTAAGTTACTTGGCGTTAGAACTTAGAACCATTAATAGATATTCCAGGAGCTTTCAGAATAATAATTAATTCTACAACTATATCAAATGTATTTATCCAATCCTTCAAGCAGTGTTTGATCCAAGGTGATAAACAGTCAAAATGAGACACAAGAAAAGTTACTCTTTTTTCAAACAATTAAACTTGGCCTGTACAGGGATCGAACCTGTGACCTCGGCGTTATTAGCACCACGCTCTAACCATCTGAGCTAACAAGCCATTTTGCCCAAATTCCTGGAAGTCCAGCATGTGAAGAACTGCTAATGATAGTTAACCCGGGAGATTTGGAAAGCTTAATTTCAGAGGTTTACCATGAACTTATAAATATATATTATCAACATGAAGAAACTAATATGACTTTAAGAAAATTACAATACAAAAGAGATTTTCATACTTAGTGTTAGAACTTAGAACCATTAATGTTTTTTCCATGTGTTTTAGCAATAAATAACAATTCATCACCTATATGCAATTGATTCATTTAATCATTCTATCAGCTTCCCCTCAAAGGAAATATAGAGATACACATGATACAGAAGAAAATACATCTATTTTCAACATTAAAGGAGCATCAAGTATTGGCTTGGAGACTGATTGAAAGTATGTCCTTGGCATTTTTACCTTTATGCTCTAAAGACTAAACTAATAGGCTCACTAAATATATAGCATGCTATTGAAGAAAAAGCAGATGATGAAGTGCTACTGATTGTTAACCCGGGATAATTGGAAAGCTTATATTCAGCTGTTTACATTCATACTATCTTTATATTTCATCAACAAGACAAAACAAAAATGACCTCAATAAATTGCAATAAATAAGAGATTAAGTTACTTGGCGTTAGAACTTAGAACCATTAATAGATATTCCAGGAGCTTTCAGAATAATAATTAATTCTACAACTATATCAAATGTATTTATCGAATCCTTCAAGCAGTGTTTGATCCAAGGTGATAAACAGTCAAAAATGAGACAAAAGAAAAATTTATCTTTTTTCAAACAATTAAACTTGGCCTGTACAGGGATCGAACCTGTGACCTTGGCGTTATTAGCACCACGCTCTAACCATCTGAGCTAACAGGCCATTTTGCACATTTTCCTGGAAGTCCAGCATATGAAGAAGTGCTAATGATAGTTAACCCGGGAGATTTGGAAAGCTTAATTTCAGAGGTTTACCATGAAGTTATAAATATATATTATCAACATGAAGAAACTAATATGACTTTAAAAAAATTACAATACAAAAGAGATGTTCATACTTAGTGTTAGAACTTAGAACCATTAATGTTTTTTCCATGTGTTTTAGCAATAAATAACAATTCATCACCTATATGCAATTGATTCATTTAATCATTCTATCAGCTTCCCCTCAAAGGAAATATAGAGATACACATGATACAGAAGAAAATACATCTATTTTCAACATTAAAGGAACATCAAGTATTGGCTTGGAGACTGATTGAAAGTATGTCCTTGGCATTTTTACCTTTATGCTCTAAAGACTAAACTAATAGGCTCACTAAATATATAGCATGCTATTGAAGAAATAGCAGATGATGAAGTGCTACTGATTGTTAACCCGGAACAATTGGAAAGCTTATATTCAGCTGTTTACATTCATACTATCTTTATATTCCATCAACAAGACAAAACAAAAATGACCTCAATAAATTGCAATAAATACGAGATTAAGTTACTTGGCGTTAGAACTTAGAACCATTAATAGATATTCCAGGAGCTTTCAGAATAATAAATAATTCTACAACTATATCAAATGTATTTATCCAATCCTTCAAGCAGTGTTTGATCCAAGGTGATAAACAGTCAAAAATGAGACACAAGAAAAATTAATCTTTTTTCAAACCATTAAACTTGGCCTGTACAGGGATCGAACCTGTGACCTTGGCGTTATTAGCACCACACTCTAACCATCTGAGCTAACAGGCCATTTTGCACATTTTCCTGGAAGTCCAGCATATGAAGAAGTGCTAATGATAGTTAACCCGGGAGATTTGGAAAGCTTAATTTCAGAGGTTTACCATGAAGTTATAAATATATATTATCAACATGAAGAAACTAATATGACTTAAAAAAATTACAATACAAAAGAGATGTTCATACTTAGCGTTAGAACTTAGAACCATTAATGTTTTTTCCATGTGTTTTAGCAATAAATAACAATTCATCACCTATATGCAATTGATTCATTTAATCATTCTATCAGCTTCCCCTCAAAGGAAATATAGAGATACACATGATACAGAAGAAAATACATCTATTTTCAACATTAAAGGAGCATCAAGTATTGGCTAGGAGATTGATTGAAAGTATGTCCTTGGCATTTTTAACTTTATGCTCTACAGACTAAACTAATAGGCTCAATAAATATATAGCATACCATTGAAGAAAGAGCAGATGATGAAGTTCTATCGATTGTTAACCCGGGATAGTTGGAAAGCTTATATTCAGCTGTTTACATTCATACTATCTTTATATTTCATCTACAAGACAAAACAAAAATGACCTCAATAAATTGCAATAAATAAGAGTTTAGGTTACTTGGCGTTAGAACTTAGAACCATTAATAGATATTCCAGGAGCTTTCAGAATAATAATTAATTCTACAACTATATCAAATGTATTTATCCAATCCTTCAAGCAGTGTTTGATCCAAGGTGATAAACAGTCAAAAATGAGACACAAGAAAAATTAATCTTTTTTCAAACAATAAAACTTGGCCTGTACAGGGATCGAACCTGTGACCTTGGCGTTATTAGCACCACGCTCTAACCATCTGAGCTAACAGGCAGTTTTGCACAATTTCCTGGAAGTCCAGCATATGAAGAAGTGCTAATGATAGTTAACCCGGGAGATTTGGAAAGCTTAATTTCAGAGGTTTACCATGAAGTTATAAATATATAATATCAACATGAAGAAACTAATATGACTTTAAAAAAATTACAATACAAAAGAGATGTTCATACTTAGTGTTAGAACTTAGAACCATTAATGTTCTTTCCATTTGTTTTAGCAATAAATAACAATTCATCACCTATATGCAATTGATTCATTTAATCATTCTATCAGCTTCCCCTCAAAGGAAATATAGAGATACACATGATACAGAAGAAAATACATCTATTTTCAACATTAAAGGAGCATCAAGTATTGGCTAGGAGATTGATTGAAAGTATGTCCTTGGCATTTTTAACTTTATGCTCTAAAGACTAAACTAATAGGCTCAATAAATATATAGCATACCATTGAAGAAATAGCAGATGATGAAGTTCTATCGATTGTTAACCCGGGATAGTTGGAAAGCTTATATTCAGCTGTTTACATTCATACTATCTTTATATTTCATCAACAAGACAAAACAAAAATGACCTCAATAAATTGCAATAAATAAGAGTTTAAGTTACTTGGCGTTAGAACTTAGAACCATTAATAGATATTCCAGGAGCTTTCAGAATAATAATTAATTCTACAACTATATCAAATGTATTTATCCAATCCTTCAAGCAGTGTTTGATCCAAGGTGATAAACAGTCAAAAATGAGACACAAGAAAAATTAATCTTTTT
Source organism: Lissotriton vulgaris (assembly GCF_964263255.1). Taxonomy (NCBI): domain Eukaryota; kingdom Metazoa; phylum Chordata; class Amphibia; order Caudata; family Salamandridae; genus Lissotriton; species Lissotriton vulgaris. Next base: position 445,618,716 of record NC_141700.1, read on the forward strand.
TCAAACAATTAAACTTGGCCTGTACAGGGATCGAACCTGTGACCTTGGCGTTATTAGCACCACGCTCTAACCATCTGAGCTAACAGGCCGTTTTGCACAATTTCCTGGAAGTCCAGCATATGAAGAAGTGCTAATGATAGTTAACCTGGGAGATTTGGAAAGCTTAATTTCAGAGGTTTACCATGAAGTTATAAATATATAATATCAACATGAAGAAACTAATATGACTTTAAAAAAATTACAATACAAAAGAGATGTTCATACTTAGTGTTAGAACTTAGAACCATTAATGTTTTTTCCATGTGTTTTAGCAATAAATAACAATTCATCACCTATATGCAATTGATTCATTTAATCATTCTATCAGCTTCCCCTCAAAGGAAATATAGAGATACACATGATACAGAAGAAAATACATCTATTTTCAACATTAAAGGAGCATCAAGTATTGGCTAGGAGATTGATTGAAAGTATGTCCTTGGCATTTTTAACTTTATGCTCTAAAGACTAAACTAATAGGCTCAATAAATATATAGCATACCATTGAAGAAATAGCAGATGATGAAGTTCTATCGATTGTTAACCCGGGATAGTTGGAAAGCTTATATTCAGCTGTTTACATTCATACTATCTTCATATTTCATCTACAAGACAAAACAAAAATGACCTCAATAAATTGCAATAAATAAGAGTTTAAGTTACTTGGCGTCAGAACTTAGAACCATTAATAGATATTCCAGGAGCTTTCAGAATAATAATTAATTCTACAACTATATCAAATGTATTTATCCAATCCTTCAAGCAGTGTTTGATCCAAGGTGATAAACAGTCAAAAATGAGACACAAGAAAAATTAATCTTTTTTCAAACAATTAAACTTGGCCTGTACAGGGATCGAACCTGTGACCTTGGCGTTATTAGCACCACGCTCTAACCATCTGAGCTAACAGGCCGTTTTGCACAATTTCCTGGAAGTCCAGCATATGAAGAAGTGCTAATGATAGTTAACCCGGGAGATTTGGAAAGCTTAATTTCAGAGGTTTACCATGAAGTTATAAATATATAATATCAACATGAAGAAACTAATATGACTTTAAAAAAATTACAATACAAAAGAGATGTTCATACTTAGTGTTAGAACTTAGAACCATTAATGTTTTTTCCATGTGTTTTAGCAATAAATAACAATTCATCACCTATATGCAATTGATTCATTTAATCATTCTATCAGCTTCCCCTCAAAGGAAATATAGAGATACACATGATACAGAAGAAAATACATCTATTTTCAACATTAAAGGAGCATCAAGTATTGGCTTGGAGACTGATTGAAAATATGTCCTTGCTATTTTTAACATTTTGCTCTAAAGACTAAACTAATAGGCTCAGTAAATATATAGCATACTATTGAAGAAATAGCAGATGATGAAGTGCTACTGATTGTTAACCCGGGATAGTTGGAAAGCTTATATTCAGCTGTTTACATTCATACTATCTTTATATTTCATCAACAAGACAAAACAAAAATGACCTCAATGAATTGCAATAAAGAAGAGATTTAGTTACTTGGAGTTAGAACTTAGAACCATTAATAGATATTCCAGGAGCTTTCAGAATAATAATTAATTCTACAACTATATCAAATGTATTCATCCAATCCTTCAAGCAGTGTTTGATCCAAGGTGATAAACAGTCAAAAATGAGACACAAGAAAAATTAATCTTTTTTCAAACAATTAAACTTGGCCTGTACAGGGATCGAACCTGTGACCTTGGCGTTATTAGCACCACGCTCTAACCATCTGAGCTAACAGGCCGTTTTGCACAACTTCCTGGAAGTCCAGCATATGAAGAAGTGCTAATGATAGTTAACCCGGGAGATTTGGAAAGCTTAATTTCAGAGGTTTACCATGAAGTTATAAATATATAATATCAACATGAAGAAACTAATATGACTTTAAAAAAATTACAATACAAAAGAGATGATCATACTTAGTGTTAGAACTTAGAACCATTAATGTTTTTTCCATGTGTTTTAGCAATAAATAACAATTCATCACCTATATGCATTTGATTCATTTAATCATTCTATCAGCTTCCCCTCAAAGGAAATATAGAGATACACATGATACAGAAGAAAATACATCTATTTTCAACATTAAAGGAACATCAAGTATTGGCTTGGAGACTGATTGAAAGTATGTCCTTGGCATTTTTACCTTTCTGCTCTAAAGACTAAACTAATAGGCTCACTAAATATATAGCATGCTATTGAAGAAAAAGCAGATGATGAAGTGCTACTGATTGTTAACCCGGGATAATTGGAAAGCTTATATTCAGCTGTTTACATTCATACTATCTTTATATTTCATCAACAAGACAAAACAAAAATGACCTCAATAAATTGCAATAAATAAGAGATTAAGTTACTTGGCGTTAGAACTTAGAACCATTAATAGATATTCCAGGAGCTTTCAGAATAATAATTAATTCTACAACTATATCAAATGTATTTATCGAATCCTTCAAGCAGTGTTTGATCCAAGGTGATAAACAGTCAAAAATGAGACAAAAGAAAAATTAATCTTTTTTCAAACAATTAAATTTGGCCTGTACAGGGATCGAACCTGTGACCTTGGCGTTATTAGCACCACGCTCTAACCATCTGAGCTAACAGGCCATTTTGCACATTTTCCTGGAAGTCCAGCATATGAAGAAGTGCTAATGATAGTTAACCCGGGAGATTTGGAAAGCTTAATTTCAGAGGCTTACCATGAAGTTATAAATATATATTATCAACATGAAGAAACTAATATGACTTTAAAAAAATTACAATACAAAAGAGATGTTCATACTTAGTGTTAGAACTTAGAACCACTAATGTTTTTTCCATGTGTTTTAGCAATAAATAACAATTCATCACCTATATGCAATTGATTCATTTCATCATTCTATCAGCTTCCCCTCAAAGGAAATATAGAGATACACATGATACAGAAGAAAATACATCTATTTTCAACATTAAAGGAGCATCAAGTATTGGCTAGGAGATTGATTGAAAGTATGTCCTTGGCATTTTTAACTTTATGCTCTAAAGACTAAACTAATAGGCTCAATAAATATATAGCATACCATTGAAGAAATAGCAGATGATGAAGTTCTATCGATTGTTAACCCGGGATAGTTGGAAAGCTTCTATTCAGCTGTTTACATTCATACTATCTTTATATTTCATCTACAAGACAAAACAAAAATGACCTCAATAAATTGCAATAAATAAGAGTTTAAGTTACTTGGCGTTAGAACTTAGAACCATTAATAGATATTCCAGGAGCTTACAGAATAATAATTAATTCTACAACTATATCAAATGTATTTATCCAATCCTTCAAGCAGTGTTTGATCCAAGGTGATAAACAGTCAAAAATGAGACACAAGAAAAATTAATCATTTTTCAAACAATTAAACTTGGCCTGTACAGGGATCGAACCTGTGACCTTGGCGTTATTAGCACCACGCTCTAACCATCTGAGCTAACAGGCCGTTTTGCACAATTTCCTGGAAGTCCAGCATATGAAGAAGTGCTAATGATAGTTAACCCGGGAGATTTGGAAAGCTTAATTTCAGAGGTTTACCATGAAGTTATAAATATATAATATCAACATGAAGAAACTAATATGACTTTAAAAAAATTACAATACAAAAGAGATGTTCATACTTAGTGTTAGAACTTAGAACCATTAATGTTTTTTCCATGTGTTTTAGCAATAAATAACAATTCATCACCTATATGCAATTGATTCATTTAATCATTCTATCAGCTTCCCCTCAAAGGAAATATAGAGATACACATGATACAGAAGAAAATACATCTATTTTCAACATTAAAGGAGCATCAAGTATTGGCTTGGAGACTGATTGAAAATATGTCCTTGCTATTTTTAACTTTTTGCTCTAAAGACTAAACTAATAGGCTCACTAAATATATAGCATACTATTGAAGCAATAGCAGATGATGAAGTGCTACTGATTGTTAACCCGGGATAGTTGGAAAGCTTATATTCAGCTGTTTACATTCATACTATCTTTATATTTCATCAACAAGACAAAACAAAAATGACCTCAATGAATTGCAATAAAGAAGAGATTTAGTTACTTGGAGTTAGAACTTAGAACCATTAATAGACATTCCAGGAGCTTTCAGAATAATAATTAATTCTACAACTATATCAAATGTATTCATCCAATCCTTCAAGCAGTGTTTGATCCAAGGTGATAAACAGTCAAAAATGAGACACAAGAAAAATTAATCTTTTTTCAAACAATTAAACTAGGCCTGTACAGGGATCGAACCTGTGACCTTGGCGTTATTAGCACCACGCTCTAACCATCTGAGCTAACAGGCCGTTTTGCACAATTTCCTGGAAGTCCAGCATATGAAGAAGTGCTAATGATAGTTATCCCGGGAGATTTGGAAAGCTTAATTTCAGAGGTTTACCATGAAGTTATAAATATATAATATCAACATGAAGAAACTAATATGACTTTAAAAAAATTACAATACAAAAGAGATGTTCATACTTAGTGTTAGAACTTAGAACCAATAATGTTTTTTCCATGTGTTTTAGCAATAAATAACAATTCATCACCTATATGCAATTGATTCATTTAATCATTCTATCAGCTTCCCCTCAAAGGAAATATAGAGATACACATGATACAGAAGAAAATACATCTATTTTCAACATTAAAGGAGCATCAAGTATTGGCTAGGAGATTGATTGAAAGTATGTCCTTGGCATTTTTAACTTTATGCTCTAAAGACTAAACTAATAGGCTCAATAAATATATAGCATACCATTGAAGAAATAGCAGATGATGAAGTTCTATCGATTGTTAACCCGGGATAGTTGGAAAGCTTATATTCAGCTGTTTACATTCATACTATCTTTATATTTCATCTACAAGACAAAACAAAAATGACCTCAATAAATTGCAATAAATAAGAGTTTAAGTTACTTGGCGTTAGAACTTAGAACCATTAATAGATATTCCAGGAGCTTTCAGAATAATAATTAATTCTACAACTATATCAAATGTATTTATCCAATCCTTCAAGCAGTGTTTGATCCAAGGTGATAAACAGTCAAAATGAGACACAAGAAAAATTAATCTTTTTTCAAACAATTAAACTTGGCCTGTACAGGGATCGAACCTGTGACCTTGGCGTTATTAGCACCACGCTCTAACCATCTGAGCTAACAGGCCGTTTTGCACAATTTCCTGGAAGTCCAGCATATGAAGAAGTGCTAATGATAGTTATCCCGGGAGATTTGGAAAGCTTAATTTCAGAGGTTTACCATGAAGTTATAAATATATAATATCAACATGAAGAAACTAATATGACTTTAAAAAAATTACAATACAAAAGAGATGTTCATACTTAGTGTTAGAACTTAGAACCATTAATGTTTTTTCCATGTGTTTTAGCAATAAATAACAATTCATCACCTATATGCAATTGATTCATTTAATCATTCTATCAGCTTCCCCTCAAAGGAAATATAGAGATACACATGATACAGAAGAAAATACATCTATTTTCAACATTAAAGAAGCATCAAGTATTGGCTTGGAGACTGATTGAAAATATGTCCTTGCTATTTTTAACTTTATGCTCTAAAGACTAAACTAATAGGCTCACTAAATATATAGCATGCTATTGAAGAAATAGCAGATGATGAAGTGCTATCGATTGTTAACCCGGGATAATTGGAAAGCTTATATTCAGCTGTTTACATTCATACTATCTTTATATTTCATCAACAAGACAAAACAAAAATGACCTCAATAAATTGCAATAAATAAGAGATTACGTTACTTGGCGTTAGAACTTAGAACCATTAATAGATATTCCAGGAGCTTTCAGAATAATAATTAATTCTACAACTATATCAAATGTATTTATCCAATCCTTCAAGCAGTGTTTGATCCAAGGTGATAAACAGTCAAAAATGAGACACAAGAAAAATTAATCTTTTTTCAAACAATTAAACTTGGCCTGTACAGGGATCGAACCTGTGACCTTGGCGTTATTAGCACCACGCTCTAACCATCTGAGCTAACAGGCCGTTTTGCACAATTTCCTGGAAGTCCAGCATATGAAGAAGTGCTAATGATAGTTAACCCGGGAGATTTGGAAAGCTTAATTTCAGAGGTTTACCATGAAGTTATAAATATATAATATCAACATGAAGAAACTAATATGACTTTAAAAAAATTACAATACAAAAGAGATGTTCATACTTAGTGTTAGAACTTAGAACCATTAATGTTTTTTCCATGTGTTTTAGCAATAAATAACAATTCATCACCTATATGCAATTGATTCATTTAATCATTCTATCAGCTTCCCCTCAAAGGAAATATAGAGATACACATGATACAGAAGAAAATACATCTATTTTCAACATTAAAGGAGCATCAAGTATTGGCTTGGAGACTGATTGAAAATATGTCCTTGCTATTTTTAACTTTTTGCTCTAAAGACTAAACTAATAGGCTCACTAAATATATAGCATACTATTGAAGCAATAGCAGATGATGAAGTGCTACTGATTGTTAACCCGGGATAGTTGGAAAGCTTATATTCAGCTGTTTACATTCATACTATCTTTATATTTCATCAACAAGACAAAACAAAAATGACCTCAATGAATTGCAATAAAGAAGAGATTTAGTTACTTGGAGTTAGAACTTAGAACCATTAATAGACATTCCAGGAGCTTTCAGAATAATAATTAATTCTTCAACTATATCAAATGTATTCATCCAATCCTTCAAGCAGTGTTTGATCCAAGGTGATAAACAGTCAAAAATGAGACACAAGAAAAATTAATCTTTTTTCAAACAATTAAACTAGGCCTGTACAGGGATCGAACCTGTGACCTTGGCGTTATTAGCACCACGCTCTAACCATCTGAGCTAACAGGCCGTTTTGCACAATTTCCTGGAAGTCCAGCATATGAAGAAGTGCTAATGATAGTTATCCCGGGAGATTTGGAAAGCTTAATTTCAGAGGTTTACCATGAAGTTATAAATATATAATATCAACATGAAGAAACTAATATGACTTTAAAAAAATTACAATACAAAAGAGATGTTCATACTTAGTGTTAGAACTTAGAACCATTAATGTTTTTTCCATGTGTTTTAGCAATAAATAACAATTCATCACCTATATGCAATTGATTCATTTAATCATTCTATCAGCTTCCCCTCAAAGGAAATGTAGAGATACACATGATACAGAAGAAAATACATCTATTTTCAACATTAAAGGAGCATCAAGTATTGGCTAGGAGATTGATTGAAAGTATGTCCTTGGCATTTTTAACTTTATGCTCTAAAGACTAAACTAATAGGCTCAATAAATATATAGCATACCATTGAAGAAATAGCAGATGATGAAGTTCTATCGATTGTTAACCCGGGATAGTTGGAAAGCTTATATTCAGCTGTTTACATTCATACTATCTTTATATTTCATCTACAAGACAAAACAAAAATGACCTCAATAAATTGCAATAAATAAGAGTTTAAGTTACTTGGCGTTAGAACTTAGAACCATTAATAGATATTCCAGGAGCTTTCAGAATAATAATTAATTCTACAACTATATCAAATGTATTTATCCAATCCTTCAAGCAGTGTTTGATCCAAGGTGATAAACAGTCAAAATGAGACACAAGAAAAATTAATCTTTTTTCAAACAATTAAACTTGGCCTGTACAGGGATCGAACCTGTGACCTTGGCGTTATTAGCACCACGCTCTAACCATCTGAGCTAACAGGCCGTTTTGCACAATTTCCTGGAAGTCCAGCATATGAAGAAGTGCTAATGATAGTTATCCCGGGAGATTTGGAAAGCTTAATTTCAGAGGTTTACCATGAAGTTATAAATATATAATATCAACATGAAGAAACTAATATGACTTTAAAAAAATTACAATACAAAAGAGATGTTCATACTTAGTGTTAGAACTTAGAACCATTAATGTTTTTTCCATGTGTTTTAGCAATAAATAACAATTCATCACCTATATGCAATTGATTCATTTAATCATTCTATCAGCTTCCCCTCAAAGGAAATATAGAGATACACATGATACAGAAGAAAATACATCTATTTTCAACATTAAAGGAGCATCAAGTATTGGCTTGGAGACTGATTGAAAATATGTCCTTGCTATTTTTAACTTTATGCTCTAAAGACTAAACTAATAGGCTCACTAAATATATAGCATGCTATTGAAGAAATAGCAGATGATGAAGTGCTATCGATTGTTAACCCTGGATAATTGGAAAGCTTATATTCAGCTGTTTACATTCATACTATCTTTATATTTCATCAACAAGACAAAACAAAAATGACCTCAATAAATTGCAATAAATAAGAGATTACGTTACTTGGCGTTAGAACTTAGAACCATTAATAGATATTCCAGGAGCTTTCAGAATAATAATTAATTCTACAACTATATCAAATGTATTTATCCAATCCTTCAAGCAGTGTTTGATCCAAGGTGATAAACAGTCAAAAATGAGACACAAGAAAAATTAATCTTTTTTCAAACAATTAAACTTGGCCTGTACAGGGATCGAACCTGTGACCTTGGCGTTATTAGCACCACGCTCTAACCATCTGAGCTAACAGGCCATTTTGCACATTTTCCTGGAAGTCCAGCATATGAAGAAGTGCTAATGATAGTTAACCCGGGAGATTTGGAAAGCTTAATTTCAGAGGTTTACCATGAAGTTATAAATATATATTATCAACATGAAGAAACTAATATGACTTTAAAAAAATTACAATACAAAAGAGATGTTCATACTTAGTGTTAGAACTTAGAACCATTAATGTTTTTTCCATGTGTTTTAGCAATAAATAACAATTCATCACCTATATGCAATTGATTCATTTAATCATTCTATCAGCTTCCCCTCAAAGGAAATATAGAGATACACATGATACAGAAGAAAATACATCTATTTTCAACATTAAAGGAGCATCAAGTATTGGCTAGGAGATTGATTGAAAGTATGTCCTTGGCATTTTTAACTTTATGCTCTAAAGACTAAACTAATAGGCTCAATAAATATATAGCATACCATTGAAGAAATAGCAGATGATGAAGTTCTATCGATTGTTAACCAGGGATAGTTGGAAAGCTTATATTCAGCTGTTTACATTCATACTATCTTTATATTTCATCTACAAGACAAAACAAAAATGACCTCAATAAATTGCAATAAATAAGAGTTTAAGTTACTTGGCGTTAGAACTTAGAACCATTAATAGATATTCCAGGAGCTTTCAGAATAATAATTAATTCTACAACTATATCAAATGTATTTATCCAATCCTTCAAGCAGTGTTTGATCCAAGGTGATAAACAGTCAAAAATGAGACACAAGAAAAATTAACCTTTTTTCAAACAATAAAACTTGGCCTGTACAGGGATCGAACCTGTGACCTTGGCGTTATTAGCACCACGCTCTAACCATCTGAGCTAACAGGCAGTTTTGCACAATTTCCTGGAAGTCCAGCATATGAAGAAGTGCTAATGATAGTTAACCCGGGAGATTTGGAAAGCTTAATTTCAGAGGTTTACCATGAAGTTATAAATATATAATATCAACATGAAGAAACTAATATGACTTTAAAAAAATTACAATACAAAAGAGATGTTCATACTTAGTGTTAGAACTTAGAACCATTAATGTTTTTTCCATGTGTTTTAGCAATAAATAACAATTCATCACCTATATGCAATTGCTTCATTTATTCATTCTATCAGCTTCCCCTCAAAGGAAATATAGAGATACACATGATACAGAAGAAAATACATCTATTTTCAACATTAAAGGAGCATCAAGTATTAGCTTGGAGACTGATTGAAAATATGTCCTTGCTATTTTTAACTTTTTGCTCTAAAGACTAAACTAATAGGCTCAATAAATATATAGCATACCATTGAAGAAATAGCAGATGATGAAGTGCTATCGATTGTTAACCCGGGATAGTTGGAAAGCTTATATTCAGCTGTTTCCATTCATACTATCTTTATATTTCATCAACAAGACAAAACAAAAATGACCTCAATAAATTGCAATAAATAGAAGATTTAGTTACTTGGCGTTAGAACTTAGAACCATTAATAGATATTCCAGGAGCTTTCAGAATAATAATTAATTCTACAACTATATCAAATGTATTCATCCAATCCTTCAAGCAGCGTTTGATCCAAGGTGATAAACAGTCAAGAATGAAACACAAGAAAAATTACTCTTTTATCAAACAATTAAACTTGGCCTGTACAGGGATCGAACCTGTGACCTTGGCGTTATTAGCACCACGCTCTAACCATCTGAGCTAACAAGTCATTTTGCCCAAATTCCTGGAAGTCCAGCATGTGAAGAACTGCTAATGATAGTTAACCCGGGAGATTTGGATAGCTGAATTTCAGAGGTTTACCATGAAATTATAAATATATAATATCAACATGAAGAAACTAATATGACTTTAAGAAAATTGCAATACAAAAGAGATTTTCATACTTAGTGTTAGAACTTAGAACCATTAATGTTTTTCCATGTGTTTTAGCAATAAATAACAATTCATCACCTATATGCAATTGATTCATTTAATCATTCTATCAGCTTCCCCTCAAAGGAAATATAGAGATACACATGATACAGAAGAAAATACATCTATTTTCAACATTAAAGGAGCATCAAGTATTGGCTAGGAGATTGATTGAATGTATGTCCTTGGCATTTTTAACTTTATGCTCTAAAGACTAAACTAATAGGCTCAATAAATATATAGCATACCATTGAAGAAATAGCAGATGATGAAGTTCTATCGATTGTTAACCCGGGATAGTTGGAAAGCTTATATTCAGCTGTTTACATTCATACTATCTTTATATTTCATCAACAAGACAAAACAAAAATGACCTCAATAAATTGCAATAAATAAGAGTTTAAGTTACTTGGCGTTAGAACTTAGAACCATTAATAGATATTCCAGGAGCTTTCAGAATAATAATTAATTCTACAACTATATCAAATGTATTTATCCAATCCTTCAAGCAGTGTTTGATCCAAGGTGATAAACAGTCAAAAATTAGACACAAGAAAAATTAATCTTTTTACAAACAATTAAACTCGGCCTGTACAGGGATTGAACCTGTGACCTTGGCGTTATTGGCACCACGCTCTAACCATCTGAGCTAACAGGCCGTTTAGCACTAATTCCTGGAAGTCCAGCATATGAAGAAGTGCTAATGATAGTTAACCCGGGAGATTTGGAAAGCTTAATTTCAGAGGTTTACCATGAAGTTATACTTATATAATATCAACATGAAGAAACTAATATGACTCTAAAAAAATTACAATACAAAAGAGATTTTCATACTTAGTGTTAGAACTTAGAACCATTAATGTTTTTTTCCATGTGTTTTAGCAATAAATAACAATTCATCACCTATATGCAATTGATTCATCTAATCATTCTATCAGCTTCCCCTCAAAGGAAATATAGACATACACATGATACAGAAGAAAATACATCTAATTTTAACATTAAAGGAGCATCAAGTATTGGCTAGGAGATTGATTGAATGTATGTCCTTGCTATTTTTAACTTTATGCTCTAAAGACTAAACTAATAGGCTCACTAAATATATAGCATGCTATTGAAGAAATAGCAGATGATGAAGTGCTATCGATTGTTAACCCTGGATAATTGGAAAGCTTATATTCAGCTGTTTACATTCATACTATCTTTATATTTCATCAACAAGACAAAACAAAAATGACCTCAATAAATTGCAATAAATAAGAGATTACGTTACTTGGCGTTAGAACTTAGAACCATTAATAGATATTCCAGGAGCTTTCAGAATAATAATTAATTCTACAACTATATCAAATGTATTTATCCAATCCTTCAAGCAGTGTTTGATCCAAGGTGATAAACAGTCAAAAATGAGACACAAGAAAAATTAATCTTTTTTCAAACAATTAAACTTGGCCTGTACAGGGATCGAACCTGTGACCTTGGCGTTATTAGCACCACGCTCTAACCATCTGAGCTAACAGGCCATTTTGCACATTTTCCTGGAAGTCCAGCATATGAAGAAGTGCTAATGATAGTTAACCCGGGAGATTTGGAAAGCTTAATTTCAGAGGTTTACCATGAAGTTATAAATATATATTATCAACATGAAGAAACTAATATGACTTTAAAAAAATTACAATACAAAAGAGATGTTCATACTTAGTGTTAGAACTTAGAACCATTAATGTTTTTTCCATGTGTTTTAGCAATAAATAACAATTCATCACCTATATGCAATTGATTCATTTAATCATTCTATCAGCTTCCCCTCAAAGGAAATATAGAGATACACATGATACAGAAGAAAATACATCTATTTTCAACATTAAAGGAGCATCAAGTATTGGCTAGGAGATTGATTGAAAGTATGTCCTTGGCATTTTTAACTTTATGCTCTAAAGACTAAACTAATAGGCTCAATAAATATATAGCATACCATTGAAGAAATAGCAGATGATGAAGTTCTATCGATTGTTAACCAGGGATAGTTGGAAAGCTTATATTCAGCTGTTTACATTCATACTATCTTTATATTTCATCTACAAGACAAAACAAAAATGACCTCAATAAATTGCAATAAATAAGAGTTTAAGTTACTTGGCGTTAGAACTTAGAACCATTAATAGATATTCCAGGAGCTTTCAGAATAATAATTAATTCTACAACTATATCAAATGTATTTATCCAATCCTTCAAGCAGTGTTTGATCCAAGGTGATAAACAGTCAAAAATGAGACACAAGAAAAATTAACCTTTTTTCAAACAATAAAACTTGGCCTGTACAGGGATCGAACCTGTGACCTTGGCGTTATTAGCACCACGCTCTAACCATCTGAGCTAACAGGCAGTTTTGCACAATTTCCTGGAAGTCCAGCATATGAAGAAGTGCTAATGATAGTTAACCCGGGAGATTTGGAAAGCTTAATTTCAGAGGTTTACCATGAAGTTATAAATATATAATATCAACATGAAGAAACTAATATGACTTTAAAAAAATTACAATACAAAAGAGATGTTCATACTTAGTGTTAGAACTTAGAACCATTAATGTTTTTTCCATGTGTTTTAGCAATAAATAACAATTCATCACCTATATGCAATTGCTTCATTTATTCATTCTATCAGCTTCCCCTCAAAGGAAATATAGAGATACACATGATACAGAAGAAAATACATCTATTTTCAACATTAAAGGAGCATCAAGTATTAGCTTGGAGACTGATTGAAAATATGTCCTTGCTATTTTTAACTTTTTGCTCTAAAGACTAAACTAATAGGCTCAATAAATATATAGCATACCATTGAAGAAATAGCAGATGATGAAGTGCTATCGATTGTTAACCCGGGATAGTTGGAAAGCTTATATTCAGCTGTTTCCATTCATACTATCTTTATATTTCATCAACAAGACAAAACAAAAATGACCTCAATAAATTGCAATAAATAGAAGATTTAGTTACTTGGCGTTAGAACTTAGAACCATTAATAGATATTCCAGGAGCTTTCAGAATAATAATTAATTCTACAACTATATCAAATGTATTCATCCAATCCTTCAAGCAGCGTTTGATCCAAGGTGATAAACAGTCAAGAATGAAACACAAGAAAAATTACTCTTTTATCAAACAATTAAACTTGGCCTGTACAGGGATCGAACCTGTGACCTTGGCGTTATTAGCACCACGCTCTAACCATCTGAGCTAACAAGTCATTTTGCCCAAATTCCTGGAAGTCCAGCATGTGAAGAACTGCTAATGATAGTTAACCCGGGAGATTTGGATAGCTGAATTTCAGAGGTTTACCATGAAATTATAAATATATAATATCAACATGAAGAAACTAATATGACTTTAAGAAAATTGCAATACAAAAGAGATTTTCATACTTAGTGTTAGAACTTAGAACCATTAATGTTTTTCCATGTGTTTTAGCAATAAATAACAATTCATCACCTATATGCAATTGATTCATTTAATCATTCTATCAGCTTCCCCTCAAAGGAAATATAGAGATACACATGATACAGAAGAAAATACATCTATTTTCAACATTAAAGGAGCATCAAGTATTGGCTAGGAGATTGATTGAATGTATGTCCTTGGCATTTTTAACTTTATGCTCTAAAGACTAAACTAATAGGCTCAATAAATATATAGCATACCATTGAAGAAATAGCAGATGATGAAGTTCTATCGATTGTTAACCCGGGATAGTTGGAAAGCTTATATTCAGCTGTTTACATTCATACTATCTTTATATTTCATCAACAAGACAAAACAAAAATGACCTCAATAAATTGCAATAAATAAGAGTTTAAGTTACTTGGCGTTAGAACTTAGAACCATTAATAGATATTCCAGGAGCTTTCAGAATAATAATTAATTCTACAACTATATCAAATGTATTTATCCAATCCTTCAAGCAGTGTTTGATCCAAGGTGATAAACAGTCAAAAATTAGACACAAGAAAAATTAATCTTTTTACAAACAATTAAACTCGGCCTGTACAGGGATTGAACCTGTGACCTTGGCGTTATTGGCACCACGCTCTAACCATCTGAGCTAACAGGCCGTTTAGCACTAATTCCTGGAAGTCCAGCATATGAAGAAGTGCTAATGATAGTTAACCCGGGAGATTTGGAAAGCTTAATTTCAGAGGTTTACCATGAAGTTATACTTATATAATATCAACATGAAGAAACTAATATGACTCTAAAAAAATTACAATACAAAAGAGATTTTCATACTTAGTGTTAGAACTTAGAACCATTAATGTTTTTTTCCATGTGTTTTAGCAATAAATAACAATTCATCACCTATATGCAATTGATTCATCTAATCATTCTATCAGCTTCCCCTCAAAGGAAATATAGACATACACATGATACAGAAGAAAATACATCTAATTTTAACATTAAAGGAGCATCAAGTATTGGCTTGGAGACTGATTGAAGGTATGTCCTTGGCATTTTTAACTTTATGCTCTAAAGACTAAACTAATAGGCTCAATAAATATATAGCATACCATTGAAGAAATAGCAGATGATGAAGTGCTATCGATTGTTAACCCGGGATAGTTGGAAAGCTTATATTCAGCTGTTTACATTCATACTATCTTTATATTTAATCAACAAGACAAAACAAAAATGACCTCAATAAATTGCAATAAATAGAAGATTTAGTTACTTGGCGTTAGAACTTAGAACCATTAATAGATATTCCAGGAGCTTTCAGAATAATAATTAATTCTACAACTATATCAAATGTATTCATCCAATCCTTCAAGCAGGGTTTGATCCAAGGTGATAAACAGTCAAAAATTAGACACAAGAAAAATTAATCTTTTTACAAACAATTAAACTCGGCCTGTACAGGGATTGAACCTGTGACCTTGGCGTTATTAGCACCACGCTCTAACCATCTGAGCTAACAGGCCGTTTTGCACAAATTCCTGGAAGTCCAGCATATGAAGAAGTGCTAATGATAGTTAACCCGGGAGATTTGGAAAGCTTAATTTCAGAGGTTTACCATGAAGTTATACTTATATAATATCAACATGAAGAAACTAATATGACTCTAAAAAAATTACAATACAAAAGAGATTTTCATACTTAGTGTTAGAACTTAGAACCATTAATGTTTTTTCCATGTGTTTTAGCAATAAATAACAATTCATCACCTACATGCAATTGATTCATTTAATCATTCTATTAGCTTCCCCTCAAAGAAAATATAGAGATACACATGATACAGAAGAAAATACATCTATTTTCAACATTAAAGGAGCATCAAGTATTGGCTAGGAGATTGATTGAAAGTATGTCCTTGGCATTTTTAACTTTATGCTCTAAAGACTAAACTAATAGGCTCACTAAATATATAGCATGCTATTGAAGAAATAGCAGATGATGAAGTGCTACTGATTGTTAAGCCGGGATAATTGGAAAGCTTATATTCAGCTGTTTACATTCATACTATCTTTATATTTCATCAACAAGACAAAACAAAAATGACCTCAATAAATTGCAATAAATAAGAGATTTAGTTACTTGGCGTTAGAACTTAGAACCATTAATAGATATTTCAGGAGCTTTCAGAATAATAATTAATTCTACAACTATATTAAATGTATTCATCCAATCCTCCAAGCAGCGTTTGATCCAAGGTGATGAACAGTCAAAAATGAGACACAAGAAAAATTAATCTTTTTTCAAACAATTAAACTCGGCCTGTACAGGGATTGAACCTGTGACCTTGGCGTTATTAGCACCACGCTCTAACCATCTGAGCTAACAGGCCGTTTAGCACTAATTCCTGGAAGTCCAGCATATGAAGAAGTGCTAATGATAGTTAACCCGGGAGATTTGGAAAGCTTAATTTCAGAGGTTTACCATGAAGTTATACTTATATAATATCAACATGAAGAAACTAATATGACTCTAAAAAAATTACAATACAAAAGAGATTTTCATACTTAGTGTTAGAACTTAGAACCATTAATGTTTTTTTCCATGTGTTTTAGCAATAAATAACAATTCATCACCTATATGCAATTGATTCATCTAATCATTCTATCAGCTTCCCCTCAAAGGAAATATAGACATACACATGATACAGAAGAAAATACATCTAATTTTAACATTAAAGGAGCATCAAGTATTGGCTTGGAGACTGATTGAAGGTATGTCCTTGGCATTTTTAACTTTATGCTCTAAAGACTAAACTAATAGGCTCAATAAATATATAGCATACCATTGAAGAAATAGCAGATGATGAAGTGCTATCGATTGTTAACCCGGGATAGTTGGAAAGCTTATATTCAGCTGTTTACATTCATACTATCTTTATATTTAATCAACAAGACAAAACAAAAATGACCTCAATAAATTGCAATAAATAGAAGATTTAGTTACTTGGCGTTAGAACTTAGAACCATTAATAGATATTCCAGGAGCTTTCAGAATAATAATTAATTCTACAACTATATCAAATGTATTCATCCAATCCTTCAAGCAGGGTTTGATCCAAGGTGATAAACAGTCAAAAATTAGACACAAGAAAAATTAATCTTTTTACAAACAATTAAACTCGGCCTGTACAGGGATTGAACCTGTGACCTTGGCGTTATTAGCACCACGCTCTAACCATCTGAGCTAACAGGCCGTTTTGCACAAATTCCTGGAAGTCCAGCATATGAAGAAGTGCTAATGATAGTTAACCCGGGAGATTTGGAAAGCTTAATTTCAGAGGTTTACCATGAAGTTATACTTATATAATATCAACATGAAGAAACTAATATGACTCTAAAAAAATTACAATACAAAAGAGATTTTCATACTTAGTGTTAGAACTTAGAACCATTAATGTTTTTTCCATGTGTTTTAGCAATAAATAACAATTCATCACCTACATGCAATTGATTCATTTAATCATTCTATTAGCTTCCCCTCAAAGAAAATATAGAGATACACATGATACAGAAGAAAATACATCTATTTTCAACATTAAAGGAGCATCAAGTATTGGCTAGGAGATTGATTGAAAGTATGTCCTTGGCATTTTTAACTTTATGCTCTAAAGACTAAACTAATAGGCTCACTAAATATATAGCATGCTATTGAAGAAATAGCAGATGATGAAGTGCTACTGATTGTTAAGCCGGGATAATTGGAAAGCTTATATTCAGCTGTTTACATTCATACTATCTTTATATTTCATCAACAAGACAAAACAAAAATGACCTCAATAAATTGCAATAAATAAGAGATTTAGTTACTTGGCGTTAGAACTTAGAACCATTAATAGATATTTCAGGAGCTTTCAGAATAATAATTAATTCTACAACTATATTAAATGTATTCATCCAATCCTCCAAGCAGCGTTTGATCCAAGGTGATGAACAGTCAAAAATGAGACACAAGAAAAATTAATCTTTTTTCAAACAATTAAACTTGGCCTGTACAGGGATCGAACCTGTGACCTTGGCTTTATTAGCACCACGCTCTAACCATCTGAGCTAACAGGCCATTTTGCACAATTTCCTGGAAGTCCAGCATATGAAGAAGTGCTAATGATAGTTAACCCGGGAGATTTGGAAAGCTTAATTTCAGAGGTTTACCATGAAGTTATAAATATATATTATCAACATGAAGAAACTAATATGACTTTAAAAAAATTACAATACAAAAGAGATGTTCATACTTAGTGTTAGAACTTAGAACCATTAATGTTTTTTCCATGTGTTTTAGCAATAAATAACAATTCATCACCTATATGCAATTGATTCATTTAATCATTCTATCAGCTTCCCCTCAAAGGAAATATAGAGATACACATGATACAGAAGAAAATACATCTATTTTCAACATTAAAGGAGCATCAAGTATTGGCTTGGAGACTGATTGAAATTATGTCCTTGGCATTTTTTAAATTTTGCTCTAAAGACTAAACTAATAGGCTCACTAAATATATAGCATACTATTGAAGAAATAGCAGATGATGAAGTGCTACTGATTGTTAACCCGGGATAGTTGGAAAGCTTATATTCAGCTGTTTACATTCATACTATCTTTATATTTCATCTACAAGACAAAACAAAAATTACCTCAATAAATTGCAATAAATAAGAGTTTAAGTTACTTGGCGTTAGAACTTAGAACCATTAATAGATATTCCAGGAGCTTTCAGAATAATAATTAATTCTACAACTATATCAAATGTATTCATCCAATCCATCAAGCAGTGTTTGATCCAAGGTGATAAACAGTCAAAAATGAGACACAAGAAAAATTAATCTCTTTTCAAACAATTAAACTTGGCCTGTACAGGGATCGAACCTGTGACCTTGGCGTTATTAGCACCACGCTCTAACCATCTGAGCTAACAGGCCGTTTTGCACAATTTCCTGGAAGTCCAGCATATGAAGAAGTGCTAATGATAGTTAACCCGGGAGATTTGGAAAGCTTAATTTCAGAGGTTTACCATGAAGTTATAAATATATAATATCAACATGAAGAAACTAATATGACTTTAAAAAAATTACAATACAAAAGAGATGTTCATACTTAGTGTTAGAACTTAGAACCATTAATGTTTTTTCCATGTGTTTTAGCAATAAATAACAATTCATCACCTATATGCAATTGATTCATCTAATCATTCTATCAGCTTCCCCTCAAAGGAAATATAGACATACACATGATACAGAAGAAAATACATCTATTTTCAACATTAAAGGAGCATCAAGTATTGGCTTGGAGACTGATGGAAGGTATGTCCTTGGCATTTTTAACTTTATGCTCTAAAGACTAAACTAATAGGCTCAATAAATATATAGCATACCATTGAAGAAATAGCAGATGATGAAGTGCTATCGATTGTTAACCCGGGATAGTTGGAAAGCTTATATTCAGCTGTTTACATTCATACTATCTTTATATTTCATCAACAAGACAAAACAAAAATGACCTTAATAAATTGCAATAAATAGAAGATTTAGTTACTTGGCGTTAGAACTTAGAACCATTAATAGATATTCCAGGAGCTTTCAGAATAATAATTAATTCAACAACTATATCAAATGTATTTATCCAATCCTTCAAGCAGTGTTTGATCCAAGGTGATAAACAGTCAAAATGAGACACAAGAAAAATTAATCTTTTTTCAAACAATTAAACTTGGCCTGTACAGGGATCGAACCTGTGACCTTGGCGTTATTAGCACCACGCTCTAACCATCTGAGCTAACAGGCCGTTTTGCACAATTTCCTGGAAGTCCAGCATATGAAGAAGTGCTAATGATAGTTATCCCGGGAGATTTGGAAAGCTTAATTTCAGAGGTTTACCATGAAGTTATAAATATATAATATCAACATGAAGAAACTAATATGACTTTAAAAAAATTACAATACAAAAGAGATGTTCATACTTAGTGTTAGAACTTAGAACCATTAATGTTTTTTCCATGTGTTTTAGCAATAAATAACAATTCATCACCTATATGCAATTGATTCATTTAATCATTCTATCAGCTTCCCCTCAAAGGAAATATAGAGATACACATGATACAGAAGAAAATACATCTATTTTCAACATTAAAGGAGCATCAAGTATTGGCTTGGAGACTGATTGAAAATATGTCCTTGCTATTTTTAACTTTATGCTCTAAAGACTAAACTAATAGGCTCACTAAATATATAGCATGCTATTGAAGAAATAGCAGATGATGAAGTGCTACTGATTGTTAACCCGGGATAATTGGAAAGCTTATATTCAGCTGTTTACATTCATACTATCTTTATATTTCATCAACAAGACAAAACAAAAATGACCTCAATAAATTGCAATAAATAAGAGATTACGTTACTTGGCGTTAGAACTTAGAACCATTAATAGATATTCCAGGAGCTTTCAGAATAATAATTAATTCTACAACTATATCAAATGTATTTATCCAATCCTTCAAGCAGTGTTTGATCCAAGGTGATAAACAGTCAAAAATGAGACACAAGAAAAATTAATCTTTTTTCAAACAATTAAACTTGGCCTGTACAGGGATCGAACCTGTGACCTTGGCGTTATTAGCACCACGCTCTAACCATCTGAGCTAACAGGCCATTTTGCACACTTTCCTGGAAGTCCAGCATATGAAGAAGTGCTAATGATAGTTAACCCGGGAGATTTGGAAAGCTTAATTTCAGAGGTTTACCATGAAGTTATAAATATATATTATCAACATGAAGAAACTAATATGACTTTAAAAAAATTACAATACAAAAGAGATGTTCATACTTAGTGTTAGAACTTAGAACCATTAATGTTTTTTCCATGTGTTTTAGCAATTAATAACAATTCATCACCTATATGCAATTGATTCATTTAATCATTCTATCAGCTTCCCCTCAAGGGAAATATAGAGATACACATGATACAGAAGAAAATACATCTATTTTCAACATTAAAGGAGCATCAAGTATTGGCTAGGAGATTGATTGAAAGTATGTCCTTGGCATTTTTAACTTTATGCTCTAAAGACTAAACTAATAGGCTCAATAAATATATAGCATACCATTGAAGAAATAGCAGATGATGAAGTTCTATCGATTGTTAACCAGGGATAGTTGGAAAGCTTATATTCAGCTGTTTACATTCATACTATCTTTATATTTCATCTACAAGACAAAACAAAAATGACCTCAATAAATTGCAATAAATAAGAGTTTAAGTTACTTGGCGTTAGAACTTAGAACCATTAATAGATATTCCAGGAGCTTTCAGAATAATAATTAATTCTACAACTATATCAAATGTATTTATCCAATCCTTCAAGCAGTGTTTGATCCACGGTGATAAACAGTCAAAAATGAGACACAAGAAAAATTAACCTTTTTTCAAACAATAAAACTTGGCCTGTACAGGGATCGAACCTGTGACCTTGGCGTTATTAGCACCACGCTCTAACCATCTGAGCTAACAGGCAGTTTTGCACAATTTCCTGGAAGTCCAGCATATGAAGAAGTGCTAATGATAGTTAACCTGGGAGATTTGGAAAGCTTAATTTCAGAGGTTTACCATGAAGTTATAAATATATAATATCAACATGAAGAAACTAATATGACTTTAAAAAAATTACAATACAAAAGAGATGTTCATACTTAGTGTTAGAACTTAGAACCATTAATGTTTTTTCCATGTGTTTTAGCAATAAATAACAATTCATCACCTATATGCAATTGATTCATTTATTCATTCTATCAGCTTCCCCTCAAAGGAAATATAGAGATACACATGATACAGAAGAAAATACATCTATTTTCAACATTAAAGGAGCATCAAGTATTAGCTTGGAGACTGATTGAAAATATGTCCTTGCTATTTTTAACTTTTTGCTCTAAAGACTAAACTAATAGGCTCAATAAATATATAGCATACCATTGAAGAAATAGCAGATGATGAAGTGCTATCGATTGTTAACCCGGGATAGTTGGAAAGCTTATATTCAGCTGTTTCCATTCATACTATCTTTATATTTCATCAACAAGACAAAACAAAAATGACCTCAATAAATTGCAATAAATAGAAGATTTAGTTACTTGGCGTTAGAACTTAGAACCATTAATAGATATTCCAGGAGCTTTCAGAATAATAATTAATTCTACAACTATATCAAATGTATTCATCCAATCATTCAAGCAGCGTTTGATCCAAGGTGATAAACAGTCAAGAATGAAACACAAGAAAAATTACTCTTTTATCAAACTTGGCCTGTACAGGGATCGAACCTGTGACCTTGGCGTTATTAGCACCACGCTCTAACCATCTGAGCTAACAAGTCATTTTGCCCAAATTCCTGGAAGTCCAGCATGTGAAGAACTGCTAATGATAGTTAACCCGGGAGATTTGGATAGCTGAATTTCAGAGGTTTACCATGAAATTATAAATATATAATATCAACATGAAGAAACTAATATGACTTTAAAAAAATTGCAATACAAAAGAGATTTTCATACTTAGTGTTAGAACTTAGAACCATTAATGTTTTTCCATGTGTTTTAGCAATAAATAACAATTCATCACCTATATGCAATTGATTCATTTAATCATTCTATCAGCTTCCCCTCAAAGGAAATATAGAGATACACATGATACAGAAGAAAATACATCTATTTTCAACATTAAAGGAGCATCAAGTATTGGCTAGGAGATTGATTGAATGTATGTCCTTGGCATTTTTAACTTTATGCTCTAAAGACTAAACTAATAGGCTCAATAAATATATAGCATACCATTGAAGAAATAGCAGATGATGAAGTTCTATCGATTGTTAACCCGGAATAGTTGGAAAGCTTATATTCAGCTGTTTACATTCATACTATCTTTATATTTCATCAACAAGACAAAACAAAAATGACCTCAATAAATTGCAATAAATAAGAGTTTAAGTTACTTGGCGTTAGAACTTAGAACCATTAATAGATATTCCAGGAGCTTTCAGAATAATAATTAATTCAACAACTATATCAAATGTATTCATCCAATCCTTCAAGCAGTGTTTGATCCAAGGTGATAAACAGTCAAAAATTAGACACAAGAAAAATTACTCTTTTTTCAAACAATTAAACTTGGCCTGTACAGGGATCGAACCTGTGACCTTGGCGTTATTACCACCACGCCCTAACCATCTGAGCTATGAGGCCGTTTAGCACAAATTCCTGGAAGTCCAGCATATGAAGAAGTGCTAATGATAGTTAACCCGGGAGATTTGGAAAGCTTAATTTCAGAGGTTTACCATGAAATTATAAATATATAATATCAACATGAAGAAACTAATATGACTTTAAAAAAATTACAATACAAAAGAGATTTTCATACTTAGTGTTAGAACTTAGAACCATTAATGTTTTTTCCATGTGTTTTAGCAATAAATAACAATTCATCACCTATATGCAATTGATTCATTTAATCATTCTATCAGCTTCCCCTCAAAGGAAATATAGAGATACACATGATACAGAAGAAAATACATCTATGTTCAACATTAAAGGAGCATCAAGTATTGGCTAGGAGATTGATTGAAAGTATGTCCTTGGCATTTTTAACTTTATGCTCTAAAGACTAAACTAATAGGCTCAATAAATATATAGCATACCATTGAAGAAATAGCAGATGATGAAGTTCTATCGATTGTTAACCCGGGATAGTTGGAAAGCTTATATTCAGCTGTTTACATTCATACTATCTTTATATTTCATCAACAAGACAAAACAAAAATGACCTCAATAAATTGCAATAAATAAGAGTTTAAGTTACTTGGCGTTAGAACTTAGAACCATTAATAGATATTCCAGGAGCTTTCAGAATAATAATTAATTCTACAACTATATCAAATGTATTTATCCAATCCTTCAAGCAGTGTTTGATCCAAGGTAATAAACAGTCAAAAATGAGACACAAGAAAAATTTATCTTTTTTCAAACAATTAAACTTGGCCTGTACAGGGATCGAACCTGTGACCTTGGCGTTATTAGCACCACGCTCTAACCATCTGAGCTAACAGGCCGTTTTGCACAACTTCCTGGAAGTCCAGCATATGAAGAAGTGATAATAATAGTTAACCTGGGAGATTTGGAAAGCTTAATTTCAGAGGTTTACCATGAAGTTATAAATATATAATATCAACATGAAGAAACTAATATGACTTTAAAAAAATTACAATACAAAAGAGATGTTCATACTTAGTGTTAGAACTTAGAACCATTAATGTTTTTTCCATGTGTTTTAGCAATAAATAACAATTCATCACCTATATGCGATTGATTCATTTAATCATTCTATCAGCTTCCCCTCAAAGGAAATATAGAGATACACATGATACAGAAGAAAATACATCTATTTTCAACATTAAAGGAGCATCAAGTATTGGCTTGGAGACTGATTGAAAATATGTCCTTGCTATTTTTAACTTTTTGCTCTAAAGACTAAACTAATAGGCTCACTAAATATATAGCATACTATTGAAGAAATAGCAGATGATGAAGTGCTACTGATTGTTAACCCGGGATAGTTGGAAAGCTTATATTCAGCTGTTTACATTCATACTATCTTTATATTTCATCAACAAGACAAAACAAAAATGACCTCAATGAATTGCAATAAAGAAGAGATTTAGTTACTTGGAGTTAGAACTTAGAACCATTAATAGATATTCCAGGAGCTTTCAGAATAATAATTAATTCTACAACTATATCAAATGTATTCATCCAATCCTTCAAGCAGTGTTTGATCCAAGGTGATAAACAGTCAAAAATGAGACACAAGAAAAATTAATCTTTTTTCAAACAATTAAACTTGGCCTGTACAGGGATCGAACCTGTGACCTTGGCGTTATTAGCACCACGCTCTAACCATCTGAGCTAACAGGCCGTTTTGCACAATTTCCTGGAAGTCCAGCATATGAAGAAGTGCTAATGATAGTTAACCCGGGAGATTTGGAAAGCTTAATTTCAGAGGTTTACCATGAAGTTATAAATATATAATATCAACATGAAGAAACTAATATGACTTTAAAAAAATTACAATACAAAAGAGATGTTCATACTTAGTGTTAGAACTTAGAACCATTAATGTTTTTTCCATGTGTTTTAGCAATACATAACAATTCATCACCTATATGCAATTGATTCATTTAATCATTCTATCAGCTTCCCCTCAAAGGAAATATAGAGATACACATGATACAGAAGAAAATACATCTATTTTCAACATTAAAGGAGCATCAAGTATTGGCTAGGAGATTGATTGAAAGTATGTCCTTGGCATTTTTAACTTTATGCTCTAAAGACTAAACTAATAGGCTCAATAAATATATAGCATACCATTGAAGAAATAGCAGATGATGAAGTTCTATCGATTGTTAACCCGGGATAGTTGGAAAGCTTATATTCAGCTGTTTACATTCATACTATCTTTATATTTCATCTACAAGACAAAACAAAAATGACCTCAATAAATTGCAATAAATAAGAGTTTAAGTTACTTGGCGTTAGAACTTAGAACCATTAATAGATATTCCAGGAGCTTTCAGAATAATAATTAATTCTACAACTATATCAAATGTATTTATCCAATCCTTCAAGCAGTGTTTGATCCAAGGTGATAAACAGTCAAAATGAGACACAAGAAAAATTAATCTTTTTTCAAACAATTAAACTTGGCCTGTACAGGGATCGAACCTGTGACCTTGGCGTTATTAGCACCACGCTCTAACCATCTGAGCTAACAGGCCGTTTTGCACAATTTCCTGGAAGTCCAGCATATGAAGAAGTGCTAATGATAGTTGACCCGGGAGATTTGGAAAGCTTAATTTCAGAGGTTTACCATGAAGTTATAAATATATAATATCAACATGAAGAAACTAATATGACTTTAAAAAAATTACAATACAAAAGAGATGTTCATACTTAGTGTTAGAACTTAGAACCATTAATGTTTGTTCCATGTGTTTTAGCAATAAATAACAATTCATCACCTATATGCAATTGATTCATTTAATCATTCTATCAGCTTCCCCTCAAAGGAAATATAGAGATACACATGATACAGAAGAAAATACATCTATTTTCAACATTAAAGGAGCATCAAGTATTGGCTTGGAGACTGATTGAAAATATGTCCTTGCTATTTTTAACTTTATGCTCTAAAGACTAAACTAATAGGCTCACTAAATATATAGCATGCTATTGAAGAAATAGCAGATGATGAAGTGCTACTGATTGTTAACCCGGGATAATTGGAAAGCTTATATTCAGCTGTTTACATTCATACTATCTTTATATTTCATCAACAAGACAAAACAAAAATGACCTCAATAAATTGCAATAAATAAGAGATTAAGTTACTTGGCGTTAGAACTTAGAACCATTAATAGATATTCCAGGAGCTTTCAGAATAATAATTAATTCTACAACTATATCAAATGTATTTATCCAATCCTTCAAGCAGTGTTTGATCCAAGGTGATAAACAGTCAAAAATGAGACACACGAAAAATTAATCTTTTTTCAAACAATTAAACTTGGCCTGTACAGGGATCGAACCTGTGACCTTGGCGTTATTAGCACCACGCTCTAACCATCTGAGCTAACAGGCCATTTTGCACATTTTCCTGGAAGTCCAGCATATGAAGAAGTGCTAATGATAGTTAACCCGGGAGATTTGGAAAGCTTAATTTCAGAGGTTTACCATGAAGTTATAAATATATATTATCAACATGAAGAAACTAATATGACTTTAAAAAAATTACAATACAAAAGAGATGTTCATACTTAGTGTTAGAACTTAGAACCATTAATGTTTTTTCCATGTGTTTTAGCAATAAATAACAATATGGCTGAGATACCCGCCACCCCCTCTCAACCCAATCCCCAAAGGAGGGAAACAGGAAACAGTTCTTGAAGTTTTTTGGAAGAGGGAGGGAGTGACCCTCCCGGCCGTATTTATTAAAACAAAATTAAAACATTAAATCAACAGTTTCATATTAATGTACAATTTCATTACCACATTGCGATGTTTGGCTAACCTTAACAGATTCTCTAATACAGAGGTTCTCCTAGCCGAACTAACATCCTACAAACATTTACTTGAAATTATGAAATTGTACATCCTAACGTTTAAGGGCCAACGGCAAGGTCGTAACCGGTGTCAAGATCCCTAACCAGAAATACCCCCCCCACTTGTGAGGGGCGACAGCACTGAGGCGTACCTCAAGTGCAACTACCAATTTCCCTTGACTTGACGGGGGCACCAATAAAACTCAACGCCACTTAAAGGTCGTTCGAGGACTCGTGTGAGGTATCTAGAAGGTAGCGTAGACCCCCCCCCCCAAACCCCGCACAACTTACCACATCTGCTGTCGCAGACGTCACTGGCCCCGGGAAATTCCCCAGGAGGGGGCTGTAACCCCTCCTACACAGGAAGGGGCCTTGACCGCCTTTCCTTTTCTTTCGGCGACCCATCCTTAGAAGGGACCGCCTCCCCGTTGAGGGGCCAATGGCCACCTCTCCCGAGCGCTCCCATCCGTGTTGGGTGACGCCCACTCATAGGGATCTTCCAATTAGTGCTCACCGATCATGACCTTATATAAAGACCATGACCAAAATAAATACGACAATGCTAACAAACCTACCAAACTAAAATACATCGGCTACTATGACCGTATTAAAAGCATGCTTATAAATGAACACTAAAGCCGAATTTCTTTAATCACAAAACATAAATGAAATAGACCATTCTTTATTACACACTCAAAATCAACATGATAATACCACAACCTGTAAACGAAATTAGAATTATCCATCAACTTTTATTCAAAACAACTGGCTGTCTTCAGGGGCTGGTGGGTGGGTCAAAATTGGCTCTTCGTTCCGTCTCGAGCTCACGTGCAGCGAGGAGGTGCAGCTTCAGAGCACAGGAACAAGAGGATGCCTTCTGGTCTTGCGTCCCCTTTTATCCGTCTTCAGGGCGGGCGTAAACCCGCCCCTGCCTGCCCGGAGTGCGTGGCCAGCCGCGTCAGTGTCTAGGCCAGCCCACTCTAGGGCGGGAAAAAGCGCGCCCCGGCTACGCCGCTTCGGGCATACCAGCCGAGACTCGCCTCCCGCCCAAGATGGCTTCCCGGGGGGATCGTGGTACTCTGCCATACGTGCGGGGGGACCGAGTGGTCGCCCCTTTCCATATGGCTGAGATACCCGCCACCCCCTCTCAACCCAATCCCCAAAGGAGGGAAACAGGAAACAGTTCTTGAAGTTTTTTGGAAGAGGGAGGGAGTGACCCTCCCGGCCGTATTTATTAAAACAAAATTATAACATTAAATCAACAGTTTCATATTAATGTACAATTTCATTACCACATTGCGATGTTTGGCTAACCTTAACAGATTCTCTAATACAGAGGTTCTCCTAGCCGAACTAACATCCTACAAACATTTACTTGAAATTATGAAATTGTACATCCTAACGTTTAAGGGCCAACGGCAAGGTCGTAACCGGTGTCAAGATCCCTAACCAGAAATACCCCCCCCACTTGTGAGGGGCGACAGCACTGAGGCGTACCTCAAGTGCAACTACCAATTTCCCTTGACTTGACGGGGGCACCAATAAAACTCGACGCCACTTAAAGGTCGTTCGAGGACTCGTGTGAGGTATCTAGAAGGTAGCGTAGACCCCCCCCCAAACCCCGCACAACTTACCACATCTGCCGTCGCAGACGTCACTGGCCCCGGGAAATTCCCCAGGAGGGGGCTGTAACCCCTCCTACACAGGAAGGGGCCTTGACCGCCTTTCCTTTTCTTTCGGCGACCCATCCTTAGAAGGGACCGCCTCCCCGTTGAGGGGCCAATGGCCACCTCTCCCGAGCGCTCCCATCCGTGTTGGGTGACGCCCACTCATAGGGATCTTCCAATTAGTGCTCACCGATCATGACCTTACCGCCACAGGCCGGATAGTTGACCGGCTATCCGGACCCCCCACAAAGCTCCTACCTAAAGGTCATGTTTTAACGTTTTTAACCATGCTAAGAAGTCTCCTATGAGTAACTCATTCCCCACCCGAGACAAATGCACACCATCCCCCAAATACATACTGTCATCATTAATACAGCCATGCGAAATAGAATGCAATGTCCTGGAACGGAACAACCTACTCACTTTGTTATTAAGCTTTCTCACAGAGTGATTCAAAGCAGGAACAGAAATAGCCCCTCGCCACACCTTTCGTGGGATCATATGGGACCACGCAATTGTGCACCCCGGAACTCTCCTCGCCAACCAACTTACAGTGGAAAGCATTGCCTCCAGGAGAAGTCGTCTACCGGTGGTGACCAAATCATTGCCCCCTAGATGTACTATGACTATAGACGGCGGTGACCTCGTCCGCCCTAACAAACCCTCGAAAAATGCTTGAAACTGGTCAATACAGAGACCGCCTCTTCCGTAGAAGGACACACTGTACCCGTATTCCCCAGCTACGTGAATCATGTCACCTGCTTTGAATACGTCCGCGGCACGCCTCACGTATGAGTGGCCCACGACCCACACCTCCTTTTTCACAGCCGGTGATGTCTGACCGCTGGCCCGGTGTTGGGTCGACTGCATAGTCCGCCCCGCCTCGTAGGCTTGCGCAACTGAAAACCAAACAAAAACAAGAAGCGTGAGTACATCATTACAGCTTCACAACATGTGCAACCGCACATACCTTTTATAACAGTTCGAGGACCAACGCCCCACACGTTTAACTTGTTCGACATTCAGACCCCTGGCTGTAGCCTCTGTAGCAGCCCCTATCCTAAAGGAATGGGTCCCAAACTCGCCCGGGTTCAAGCCCGCAGCGGCGATTGACATCGCAAGCACCCGCTGAAACTGAAATTTCGTCAGTGGGGTGGCGTCCGCGTGTCTCAACAAGGTCCCCCCCCATGATGCCACCCTTCGTGCTAGGTAGTCTTCTAAACACTGTACCGGACACATGGAGGACCCGGGAATCCTGCGTATGATTATGCAGTCACCCATCCCACCTTGATCGGTCTTGGACCTGACAAAGGAGACAGTCATTGTCACTCCTCTGATCTGAACGTGTTCCTGGCACAAACCCCCTGTCACATCCTGTTTGTTCCTTGCCACCAGTTCGCTCACCCGCATCGCTCCGTGAAATGCCAGCGTAAAAGCGGCTCGGAACAAAACCGTCTCAAACTGAGATGAACATGTGGCAGGGAGTGTGGCCAACAACTGGGCCAACCTATCCAAACCTATCGGGCGCCTCTCATCTACTCTGCGACCCTCAAGGCGTTGCCACCCACGCAGCGCTTTCTGTACAACGAAAGACGCTGTCGGGTCCTGGATACTATGAGCCCTGGCAACAAAGGAAATGGCAGCACGATGCCTCTGGGCCGTAGCCACCGATTTCCCAGCCCCACCTAAGGACATCAGAAAATTCACTACCCATTCCTCGTGGCCCCAAAGCCCCTCTCTATCAGTCCCCAAAAAGGCTAAATAGGACCGAAACGCCCCTTCATATGCCTTCCTCGTCCTTGGTGCTAGGCTCTCTCCCACGAGGTGACGAAGTTCGGGGCACCGAGAGACCAGAGAGCTTCGGGAAAGGGTGCCGGCTCTGGGTCCGCTGTGGGAAGGAAACCCGAGAAAGCCTGCATATGAAAACGAGACAGTGCATCAGCCGCCTGATTCATTACCCCCGGGACATGTTTTGCTCTGAATAGCACATTCAGTTGCATACACAGTAGAACAATTTCTTTGAGCAGTCTTAAAATCAGTTTACATCGTGCTGCCTGGCTATTGATGCACTCGACCACGGTCATATTGTCAGACCAAAATACCACAGAGTGATCTTTGAACCCTTCGGGCCAGGTTCTCAGGGCCACCAAAATGGGGAAAAGTTCCAGGAAAGCAATATTACTTGTCAGTCCAGTGTCATGCCACCATGCCGGCCACCTTTGTGCCGACCATTTTGTGCCGAAGATGGCACCAAAACCTATGCTACCTGCCGAATCTGTCCATAGCCCCAGTTCTTCAGAGGACACGGCCGGTTTGTTCCAGATGACTCGACCATTAAAATCCGCCAGAAATGCCAACCAAATGCGCATGTCCTGGCGGACCTCAGCCGATAGTCTCGTGCGATGATGACCCTCCTTTAGGCCGACCATAGCTTGGGCAATTGAACGGGAAAAAGGGCGGGCCATCGGTATAACCCTCAGGGCAAAATTCAACTGTCCCACCAACTGCTGTAATTGATGCAGCGTAATTTTAGATTGATTTATACACATTTGCAGGGCTGCCCTGAACTTCCACACTTTGTCAGCTGGTAAACGAAAACAACCCTCATTGGAGTCTAACTCGATCCCCAGAAACTCGAGGCAAGTCGCAGGACCCACCGTCTTACCTGGTGCCAATGGCACACCAAACTGCTTCATTAACACACAAAATTCGGCCAAGGCCTGGCCACATTCGAGATCCCCGGCTGCCCCAAGGAACAGAAAATCATCAAGGTAATGCATTACATGTTGGAAACCCGTCCTCTTTGTGAAGACCCATTGTAGAAAACTACTGAATTTCTCGAAATAGGCACAATATATAGAGCACCCCATCGGCATACACCTATCCATGTAATAATGACCCTGAAACATGAAACCCAGGAGACGCTGGTCGTCTGGGTGTACCGGGAGCAATCGGAACGCTGACTCGATATCTGACTTCGCCATCAGCGCCCCGGGCCCCAGGCGATTCAAAATGGCTACGGCCTCATCGAAGGATGCGTACCGCACCGAACACACTTCTGGGTCTATTGCATCGTTTACAGAAAGACCACGTGGAGCTGATAAATTATGAATCAGTCGGAACTCACCCGGGTCCTTCTTGGGGACCACCCCTAAAGGAGAACAAACAAAACCCTGCACCGGGGGTACACTAAACGGGCCAGCAACCCGACCTCGAGTAACCTCTTTCCGGATCTTATCCTGTACCACGGTCGTATGCTGCAGGACCGAAAGTTGATTTTCACACTTCTCCACACCCTGAAAGTCCCCTACCGGGATGCGGAAACCATACGAAAACCCGTTCCGCAGCACCCCAGCAGAAGTACGATCCGGGTATTCACTGAGCCAGGGAATCATCGCCAAGGTATCAATCGGGGTAGGTAAAGGCGCCCCTCGGACTATGTTAGACCTGTTTGGCGCCTCCTCTACCCCCGTTATCACCCGTTTTGGCTCTGCACGTGGACTCAGGATGGGACGACCCTCACCCGCTACATTCGTGTTTAAATTTACACGATCCCTGGGGCCTAGTACATTTTCCTCTGTTGAAATTCCAGCAGAACCCCCTTTTCCCTGTATTGCCGGCAGGTCTCGAGTAATCGTCGGTACCCGTACCTGATCGAAAGGGCGTCCCCGCATATTGGCGGGAGGATTCGCCAACATTACTCCCTACCAATGGTATCTTCAACATTCCTGTCTCCTTCATTTTATCCCATGTCAAAAAATCATAACAATCCCAGGTTAAGCTTTTATTATGCTCTTTAGCCTTTCTAAAAAGATTATCGTAGCAGAACCAATGGTTACCCGGGTGTGACGTCGAGTACCCCATGATTCGCGACTGATAGGTCGGCAACTCGGAAAGCAACTCGGGCCTACGTTCCCCCAAGATCGACGTAAAAATCCCCCATGCTTTGCCCCAATTGCCAATATTCTCATTCACTTTAAAGGCGGCCATTTTTGCGCGCCAAACACCCGGATGCATGAGGTCTTTCTGGCCCTTAACGTGCTCCACCTCATAATGATCAACAAGCAACGAGAAGATGTTCACATATTCCCCCGCCCAAATCTTCTCTTTAATTGCCAAAGGCACATGTTGACCCAACCTTTCTCTACGAGAGGGTGCTGACTCGTCCCTCGCAATCGGCAATGGCCGCTTACCTGCACCGGACACTGCCTCTGCGGTCGTAATCGTCCCTGGTGACTTGTCAACTACTGCAGCCGGCGCGGACACCTTGGCTGCATCCCGTTTCTCGCGCAATTGCTTCATCAGCGCCTGCGCGTCGACAGCCGTGGCGCCCTCACTACTTTCGCCCAACCACGCTGCAAGTTGTGCTGCCAGCTCGGGCGGCATATCTTCATTGGACACCGGGGTGACCACCACGGGAATCGGATTCCCCTCCACAGGTACTGGGGTTGGCGCTTCGAGCGGGGTACAGGGAACCGGGACGTCTCCCCCAGCTGGTCCCCTCCTTGGCCTCTTGGCTCTCCCTCCTGGGGCTGCTCCAGCCGAAGGACGTTCCGGCCCCCCTTCCCCCTCTCTCTCCGCCACCCGCTTCTTCAGCTCGGTCATCTCCTTCATGAGGACCCGAAGCATCTGTTCAGTCGTCATTCTCTTTCCGCCTTTCTTGGGCATTTCTCCGACAGAGTATCTGTAAGACAAAAGAAAGATTACAACGCTCAAAATTGGCTCTTCGTTCCGTCTCGAGCTCACGTGCAGCGAGGAGGTGCAGCTTCAGAGCACAGGAACAAGAGGATGCCTTCTGGTCTTGCGTCCCCTTTTATCCGTCTTCAGGGCGGGCGTAAACCCGCCCCTGCCTGCCCGGAGGGCGTGGCCAGCCGCGTCAGTGTCTAGGCCAGCCCACTCTAGGGCGGGAAAAAGCGCGCCCCGGCTACGCCGCTTCGGGCATACCAGCCGAGACTCGCCTCCCGCCCAAGATGGCTTCCCGGGGGGATCGTGGTACTCTGCCATACGTGCGGGGGGACCGAGTGGTCGCCCCTTTCCATTCATCACCTATATGCAATTGATTCATTTAATCATTCTATCAGCTTCCCCTCAAAGGAAATATAGAGATACACATGATACAGAAGAAAATACATCTATTTTCAACATTAAAGGAGCATCAAGTATTGGCTAGGAGATTGATTGAAAGTATGTCCTTGGCATTTTTTACTTTATGCTCTAAAGACTAAACTAATAGGCTCAATAAATATATAGCATACCATTGAAGAAATAGCAGATGATGAAGTTCTATCGATTGTTAACCAGGGATAGTTGGAAAGCTTATATTCAGCTGTTTACATTCATACTATCTTTATATTTCATCTACAAGACAAAACAAAAATGACCTCAATAAATTGCAATAAATAAGAGTTTAAGTTACTTGGCGTTAGAACTTAGAACCATTAATAGATATTCCAGGAGCTTTCAGAATAATAATTAATTCTACAACTATATCAAATGTATTTATCCAATCCTTCAAGCAGTGTTTGATCCAAGGTGATAAACAGTCAAAAATGAGACACAAGAAAAATTAACCTTTTTTCAAACAATAAAACTTGGCCTGTACAGGGATCGAACCTGTGACCTTGGCGTTATTAGCACCACGCTCTAACCATCTGAGCTAACAGGCAATTTTGCACAATTTCCTGGAAGTCCAGCATATGAAGAAGTGCTAATGATAGTTAACCCGGGAGATTTGGAAAGCTTAATTTCAGAGGTTTACCATGAAGTTATAAATATATAATATCAACATGAAGAAACTAATATGACTTTAAAAAAATTACAATACAAAAGAGATGTTCATACTTAGTGTTAGAACTTAGAACCATTAATGTTTTTCCATGTGTTTTAGCAATAAATAACAATTCATCACCTATATGCAATTGATTCATTTATTCATTCTATCAGCTTCCCCTCAAAGGAAATATAGAGATACACATGATACAGAAGAAAATACATCTATTTTCAACATTAAAGGAGCATCAAGTATTGGCTTGGAGACTGATTGAAAATATGTCCTTGCTATTTTTAACTTTTTGCTCTAAAGACTAAACTAATAGGCTCAATAAATATATAGCATACCATTGAAGAAATAGCAGATGATGAAGTGCTATCGATTGTTAACCCGGGATAGTTGGAAAGCTTATATTCAGCTGTTTCCATTCATACTATCTTTATATTTCATCAACAAGACAAAACAAAAATGACCTCAATAAATTGCAATAAATAGAAGATTTAGTTACTTGGCGTTAGAACTTAGAACCATTAATAGATATTCCAGGAGCTTTCAGAATAATAATTAATTCTACAACTATATCAAATGTATTCATCCAATCCTTCAAGCAGCGTTTGATCCAAGGTGATAAACAGTCAAGAATGAAACACAAGAAAAATTACTCTTTTTTCAAACAGTTAAACTTGGCCTGTACAGGGATCGAACCTGTGACCTTGGCGTTATTAGCACCACGCTCTAACCATCTGAGCTAACAAGTCATTTTGCCCAAATTCCTGGAAGTCCAGCATGTGAAGAACTGCTAATGAAAGTTAAACCGGGAGATTTGGATAGCTGAATTTCAGAGGTTTACCATGAAATTATAAATATATAATATCAACATGAAGAAACTAATATGACTTTAAAAAAATTGCAATACAAAAGAGATTTTCATACTTAGTGTTAGAACTTAGAACCATTAATGTTTTTCCATGTGTTTTAGCAATAAATAACAATTCATCACCTATATGCAATTGATTCATTTAATCATTCTATCAGCTTCCCCTCAAAGGAAATATAGAGATACACATGATACAGAAGAAAATACATCTATTTTCAACATTAAAGGAGCATCAAGTATTGGCTAGGAGATTGATTGAAAGTATGTCCTTGGCATTTTTAACTTTATGCTCTAAAGACTAAACTAATAGGCTCAATAAATATATAGCATACCATTGAAGAAATAGCAGATGATGAAGTTCTATCGATTGTTAACCCGGGATAGTTGGAAAGCTTATATTCAGCTGTTTACATTCATACTATCTTTATATTTCATCAACAAGACAAAACAAAAATGACCTCAATAAATTGCAATAAATAAGAGTTTAAGTTACTTGGCGTTAGAACTTAGAACCATTAATAGATATTCCAGGAGCTTTCAGAATAATAATTAATTCTACAACTATATCAAATGTATTTATCCAATCCTTCAAGCAGTGTTTGATCCAAGGTGATAAACAGTCAAAAATTAGACACAAGAAAAATTAATCTTTTTACAAACAATTAAACTCTGCCTGTACAGGGATTGAACCTGTGACCTTGGCGTTATTAGCACCACGCTCTAACCATCTGAGCTAACAGGCCGTTTAGCACAAATTCCTGGAAGTCCAGCATATGAAGAAGTGCTAATGATAGTTAACCCGGGAGATTTGGAAAGCTTAATTTCAGAGGTTTACCATGAAGTTATACTTATATAATATCAACATGAAGAAACTAATATGACTCTAAAAAAATTACAATACAAAAGAGATTTTCATACTTAGTGTTAGAACTTAGAACCATTAATGTTTTTTTCCATGTGTTTTAGCAATAAATAACAATTCATCACCTATATGCAATTGATTCATCTAATCATTCTATCAGCATCCCCTCAAAGGAAATATAGACATACACATGATACAGAAGAAAATACATCTATTTTTAACATTAAAGAAGCATCAAGTATTGGCTTGGAGACTGATTGAAGGTATGTCCTTGGCATTTTTAACTTTATGCTCTAAAGACTAAACTAATAGGCTCAATAAATATATAGCATACCATTGAAGAAATAGCAGATGATGAAGTGCTATTGATTGTTAACCCGGGATAGTTGGAAAGCTTATATTCAGCTGTTTACATTCATACTATCTTTATATTTCATCAACAAGACAAAACAAAAATGACCTCAATAAATTGCAATAAATAGAAGATTTAGTTACTTGGCGTTAGAACTTAGAACCATTAATAGATATTCCAGGAGCTTTCAGAATAATAATTAATTCTACAACTATATCAAATGTATTCATCCAATCCTTCAAGCAGGGTTTGATCCAAGGTGATAAACAGTCAAAAATTAGACACAAGAAAAATTAATCTTTTTACAAACAATTAAACTCGGCCTGTACAGGGATTGAACCTGTGACCTTGGCGTTATTAGCACCACGCTCTAACCATCTGAGCTAACAGGCCGTTTTGCACAAATTCCTGGAAGTCCAGCATATGAAGAAGTGCTAATGATAGTTAACCCGGGAGATTTGGAAAGCTTAATTTCAGAGGTTTACCATGAAGTTATACTTATATAATATCAACATGAAGAAACTAATATGACTCTAAAAAAATGACAATACAAAAGAGATTTTCATACTTAGTGTTAGAACTTAGAACCATTAATGTTTTTTCCATGTGATTTAGCAATAAATAACAATTCATCACCTATATGCAATTGATTCATTTAATCATTCTATCAGCTTCCCCTCAAAGGAAATATAGAGATACACATGATACAGAAGAAAATACATCTATTTTCAACATTAAAGGAGCATCAAGTATTGGCTTGGAGACTGATTGAAAGTATGTCCTTGGCATTTTTACCTTTATGCTCTAAAGACTAAACTAATAGGCTCACTAAATATATAGCATGCTATTGAAGAAATAGCAGATGATGAAGTGCTACTGATTGTTAACCCGGGATAATTGGAAAGCTTATATTCAGCTGTTTACATTCATACTATCTTTA
This sequence comes from Lissotriton vulgaris, assembly GCF_964263255.1. Classification (NCBI taxonomy): domain Eukaryota; kingdom Metazoa; phylum Chordata; class Amphibia; order Caudata; family Salamandridae; genus Lissotriton; species Lissotriton vulgaris. Next base: position 445,656,474 of record NC_141700.1, read on the forward strand.
TATTTCATCAACAAGACAAAACAAAAATGACCTCAATAAATTGCAATAAATAAGAGATTAAGTTACTTGGCGTTAGAACTTAGAACCATTAATAGATATTCCAGGAGCTTTCAGAATAATAATTAATTCTACAACTATATCAAATGTATTTATCCAATCCTTCAAGCAGTGTTTGATCCAAGGTGATAAACAGTCAAAAATGAGACACAAGAAAAATTAATCTTTTTTCAAACAATTAAACTTGGCCTGTACAGGGATCGAACCTGTGACATTGGCGTTATTAGCACCACGCTCTAACCATCTGAGCTAACAGGCCATTTTGCACAATTTCCTGGAAGTCCAGCATATGAAGAAGTGCTAATGATAGTTAACCCGGGAGATTTGGAAAGCTTAATTTCAGAGGTTTACCATGAATTTATAAATATATATTATCAACATGAAGAAACTAATATGACTTTAAAAAAATTACAATGCAAAAGAGATGTTCATACTTAGTGTTAGAACTTAGAACCATTAATGTTTTTTCCATGTGTTTTAGCAATAAATAACAATTCATCACCTATATGCAATTGATTCATTTAATCATTCTATCAGCTTCCCCTCAAAGGAAATATAGAGATACACATGATACAGAAGAAAATACATCTATTTTCAACATTAAAGGAGCATCAAGTATTGGCTTGGAGACTGATTGAAATTATGTCCTTGGCATTTTTTAAATTTTGCTCTAAAGACTAAACTAATAGGCTCACTAAATATATAGCATACTATTGAAGAAATAGCAGATGATGAAGTGCTACTGATTGTTAACCCGGGATAGTTGGAAAGCTTATATTCAGCTGTTTACATTCATACTATCTTTATATTTCATCAACAAGACAAAACAAAAATATCCTCAATGAATTGCAATAAATAGGAGATTTGGTTACTTGGAGTTAGAACTTAGAACCATTAATAGATATTCCAGGACCTTTCAGAATAATAATTAATTCTACAACTATATCAAATGTATTCATCCAATCCTTCAAGCAGCGTTTGATCCAAGGTGATAAACAGTCAAAAATGAGACACTAGAAAAATTAATCTTTTTTCAAACAATTAAACTTGGCCTGTACAGGGATCGAACCTGAGACCTTGGCGTTATTAGCACCACGCTCTAACCATCTGAGCTAACAGGCCATTTTGCATAAACTCCTGGAAGTCCAGCATATGAAGAAGTGCTAATGATAGTTAACCCGGGAGATTTGGAAAGCTTAATTTCAGAGGTTTACCATGAACTTATAAATATATATTATCAACATGAAGAAACTAATATGACTTTAAAAAAATTACAATACAAAAGAGATTTTCATACTTAGTGTTAGAACTTAGAACCATTAATGTTTTTTCCATGTGTTTTAGCAATAAATAACAATTCATCACCTATATGCAATTGATTCATTTAATCATTCTATCAGCTTCCCCTCAAAGGAAATATAGAGATACACATAATACAGAAGAAAATACATCTATTTTCAACATTAAAGGAGCATCAAGTATTGGCTTGGAGACTGATTGAAAGTATGTCCTTGGCATTTTTACCTTTATGCTCTAAAGACTAAACTAATAGGCTCACTAAATATATAGCATGCTATTGAAGAAATAGCAGATGATGAGTTAAGCCGGTGGCAGTGGCTGATTCTATCCGCTAACGCTGGTGTTTCATTGCATGCACTGGGAGCGCTGAATCTTTAGCGTTTTTTAATTTTAGCGACGACTGCTAATTTTATTTGTCAGTGTATTACTGTGTTCTATTTTAAAAACTGCGCCTCACCTGTGGGCTGAAATCACTTGTTTGGGCACTTTGACTTAGAACTCCCGCCCCGGTCCGCCGCGTCCATCTTGGGCGTTTGTTTGCGGAGGGTGGAGGAGGAGCCCAACACATCCGGGCTCAGGGCTGCATGTTCAGCGCTCTAGTCGCCCCTACCCCTCCTATAAATGTGCAGAGGTCCGCGACCGCGCAGCGGACGCGTGCAGCGGGCGCGCCGGATGCGAGCCGAAGTCGAGCCAAAGTCCAGCCCGTCTGCGCCCGTCCGCGGCCGGACGGGGCGCGGGGCGACGACTCTTGGCCATTCTACATCCCACAAGATCCGGTACGCTAGACAGGAGCTGCTAGATCTCTGTCCCGCTGTCTCTCTACCATGTACTCATACTATGGAGGCGCTGTCCTTGCATAGTTGCCCCATATGCTCTTTCACGCCTGACGTGCAATCAACTAAGGCTGGCTCCATTATGCAGACTAAGGCGGGATTGATTAACTGCCGCTCTCTTAGCAAGCATAGTATACAGATACATCAACTACTGGAGGATGATGGCTTTGATATTATGTTTTTTACGGAGACCTGGCTAGGGGAATTCTCAGACCCTGACATCATAGAAGCCATGCCTCCTGGCTACTCCCTGTCCAGATTGGATAGGAAGGATGGCAGGGGAGGAGGAATTGCTATTGCCACTAAAACTCCCATTCAATGCTCCCTATCGCCTATTACTATTGATCATAGTGAAGCAGGATCGTTTACCATCATCATAAACCCCCAACTTTCCATTTCAGGCATTCTCATGTACAGACCTCCTGGGAGACTGTATGATTTTACATCTAGCCTGTTAGAAACCACCGCTCACCTAGCAATAAGGAAAAGCAGCTTCCTTGTGCTCGGTGATATGAATGTTCATTTCGACGACCCCCTAGATTCCGAGGCTAAGGATATCAGGTCCTCTCTCAGGTCTCTGCAGCTAGACTTGATAAACCTAGTTCCTACTCACAGACTTGGTCACCTCCTTGACCCTATCTTTGGGAACATCTCCAGAGTGCATGTTTCTCCTCCAATTCCGGTACCCTGGTCGGATCACTCCATTATTCCATTTTACTTGCAGAGATCTGAGTCTGATCCTAAAAATGACACGGTCCACCGGTACCAGCGCAGAAAATGGAAAAGCTTTTCCCAGGATACCTTTAACAAACTGCTTGCAGCAGGAGGCTCTTTAGAAGGCACTGACTGTGAAACAGCATACAGTCAGATGCAGAATCGAATCATAATGGCCCTAGACAAAACGGCTCCTATTCGCAGCATGAACAATCTCAAAAACGCCAGAAAATCCACTCCTTGGTATACGCCCGAACTCCAGGCTATTAAATCTGCTTGCAAAAAATTAGAACGCGACTGGCGTGTCAATTTCTGCCCAGTCATCAAATTACAATATAAAAAAGCGCAAAAGGAATACTATAAAAAAATTCGCACTTCCAAAGCCCTGCATTACAAGACGCGCATAGGGGAGGCAGAGAACTCCTCTAAAGAGCTTTTTAAAATTTTTAAAGAGATTTCAGTGCTCACAAATGATAATGTATCATGCAACAACTCAGTGGAAACTTGTAATAAAATTGCACAATATTTCTCTGGAAAAATCACTAATATCTATGCCAGCTTCTCTGACAACTTCACATCTGGCCATGATTTTTTGGAAAGTGCAGTTGTTAGTTCCACTGAGTCTTGCCTTCAGTGCTTTTCGGTTCCCCCTCCTGAATTACTCATAAACATCTGTAAGAGCGTCAAATCGGGTTCCCCTCGTGACCCCGCCCCCCCGAAAGTACTAAGAGAGAGCTTACAGGTACTAGAACCTTACTTTAGGCACATAATCCAACTATCTTTCTCCTCAGCTTGCCTACCGCCTGATTGGAAGAAGGCAATTGTACTACCAATTAAAAAGAAACCTAATGTAAGTCAGGACATCTTGGAAAACTTGAGACCGATCTCTCTCCTGCCATACCTGGCAAAAGTGACCGAAAAAATTGCCAATAAACAACTCATGGCTCACCTAGAAGCTAATAACTCCCTGCATAGCTCCCAGTCCGGTTTCTGGACCAACTACTCCACTGAGACCGCCCTCCTGAGAGCGACTGAAACGCTTCGGGCCGGAGCTGATGAGGGTCATACGATGGCACTTATAATGCTGGACCTCAGTGCTGCGTTTGACACTGTGGCTCATTCCATCTTGCTACGGTGTCTAAACCAGGCTGGGGTCACCAAGGCTGCACTGGGCTGGCTCAAAGCTTTCCTCATAGATCGCAGCTTTCAGGTTCAGAGAGGAAATTCCCTCTCAGACAGCATTGCCCTAGAACAGGGGGTGCCTCAGGGCTCTGCCCTGAGCCCCACCCTGTTTAACCTTTATATGGCCCAGTTGGCGGATGTGGTCCAATCGTACGGCATAAAAATAGTATCTTATGCCGACGATACCCAACTCCTCATCTCCCTATCCCAGGCACCCACCTTAGCTGCCGCAAATTTTAAAACTTGCATGCAGGAGCTTGCAGGCTGGATGGACCAACACTGCCTGAAGCTCAATGGCTCTAAAACAGAGGTTCTGGTGATTGGGGGAAACACGGCTAGTTGGAATCAGGAATGGTGGCCCCCTTGTTTAGGCCCTCTACCTTCTCCTTGTAAGGAAGCAAAGAACTTGGGTGTATGGGTCGATCCTAGACTCTCCTTTGACAGCCACGTCCAGAAGCTAGTAGGGAAATGCTTTGGGGTGTTGAAGACCCTTAACCGTACTCTGGACCTTCTTCCTTTAGAGGCCAGACGCACGATGACCCAAGCTCTAGTCACCTCCCGTATCGATTACGGTAATGTTCTACTCTTAGGGACTTCCGAGAAGAACATTAGAAAGCTGCAGGTCCTTCAGAACACGGCAGCTAGGTTAGTCCTCAGACTACCCAAAAGAGCTGCCTCAAAGCCCACCTTGGCTGCCCTTCACTGGCTCCCTATAAAAAAGAGGATCCTGTTCAAAGCGCTCCTCATATGTCACAGGATAACCTCTCAGAAAGCCCCTGAATACCTAAAGGATCTTGCTATCCCTTATGTGCCCAACAGAGCACTACGCTCCGAAGGAACTGGACTTCTGAAAGCCCCCCGGATAAACAAGGCCAGAATGGGAGGGCGCTCCTTTCGTGCGCTGGCGGCCAAAAATTGGAATTCTCTCCCTCTGAACATTAGACTTGCAGAGACAGAGACAATATTTAGGAAACTTTTAAAAACCCACCTTTTTACCCTATAGGTCTCTCACTTTTTCCTGCTGCTCACTCCACAGCGCGGGGACACGCCGGGATGGCGTCACCAGGCGCTTTATAAATTCCTTTATTATTATGAAGTGCTACTGATTGTTAACACGGGATAATTGGAAAGCTTATATTCAGCTGTTTACATTCATACTATCTTTATATTTCATCAACAAGACAAAACAAAAATGACCTCAATAAATTGCAATAAATAAGAGATTAAGTTACTTGGCGTTAGAACTTAGAACCATTAATAGATATTCCAGGAGCTTTCAGAATAATAATTATTTCTACAACTATATCAAATGTATTTATCCAATCCTTCAAGCAGTGTTTGATCCAAGGTGATAAACAGTCAAAAATGAGACACAAGAAAAATTAATCTTTTTTCAAACAATTAAACTTGGCCTGTACAGGGATCGAACCTGTGACCTTGGCGTTATTAGCACCACGCTCTAACCATCTGAGCTAACAGGCCGTTTTGCACAATTTCCTGGAAGTCCAGCATATGAAGAAGTGCTAATGATAGTTAACCCGGGAGATTTGGAAAGCTTAATTTCAGAGGTTTACCATGAAGTTATAAATATATAATATCAACATGAAGAAACTAATATGACTTTAAAAAAATTGCAATACAAAAGAGATTTTCATACTTAGTGTTAGAACTTAGAACCATTAATGTTTTTCCATGTGTTTTAGCAATAAATAACAATTCATCACCTATATGCAATTGATTCATTTAATCATTCTATCAGCTTCCCCTCAAAGGAAATATAGAGATACACATGATACAGAAGAAAATACATCTATTTTCAACATTAAAGGAGCATCAAGTATTGGCTAGGAGATTGATTGAAAGTATGTCCTTGGCATTTTTACCTTTATGCTCTAAAGACTAAACTAATAGGCTCAATAAATATATAGCATACCATTGAAGAAATAGCAGATGATGAAGTTCTATTGATTGTTAACCCAGGATAGTTGGAAAGCTTATATTCAGCTGTTTACATTCATACTATCTTTATATTTCATCAACAAGACAAAACAAAAATGACCTTAATAAATTGCAATAAATAGAAGATTTAGTTACTTGGCGTTAGAACTTAGAACCATTAATAGATATTCCAGGAGCTTTCAGAATAATAATTAATTCAACAACTATATCAAATGTATTTATCCAATCCTTCAAGCAGCGTTTGATCCAAGGTGATAAACAGTCAAGAATGAAACACAAGAAAAATTACTCTTTTTTCAAACAATTAAACATGGCCTGTACAGGGATCGAACCTGTGACCTTGGCGTTATTACCACCACGCCCTAACCATCTGAGCTAACAAGCCATTTTGCCCAAATTCCTGGAAGTCCAGCATGTGAAGAACTGCTAATGATAGTTAACTCGGGAGATTTGGATAGCTGAATTTCAGAGGTTTACCATGAAATTATAAATATATAATATCAACATGAAGAAACTAATATGACTTTAAAAAAATTACAATACAAAAGAGATTTTCATACTTAGTGTTAGAACTTAGAACCATTAATGTTTTTTCCATGTGTTTTAGCAATAAATAACAATTCATCACCTATATGCAATTGATTCATTTAATCATTCTATCAGCTTCCCCTCAAAGGAAATATAGAGATACACATGATACAGAAGAAAATACATCTATGTTCAACATTAAAGGAGCATCAAGTATTGGCTAGGAGATTGATTGAAAGTATGTCCTTGGCATTTTTAACTTTATGCTCTAAAGACTAAACTAATAGGCTCAATAAATATATAGCATACCATTGAAGAAATAGCAGATGATGAAGTTCTATCGATTGTTAACCCGGGATAGTTGGAAAGCTTATATTCAGCTGTTTACATTCATACTATCTTTATATTTCATCAACAAGACAAAACAAAAATGACCTCAATAAATTGCAATAAATAAGAGTTTAAGTTACTTGGCGTTAGAACTTAGAACCATTAATAGATATTCCAGGAGCTTTCAGAATAATAATTAATTCTACAACTATATCAAATGTATTTATCCAATCCTTCAAGCAGTGTTTGATCCAAGGTAATAAACAGTCAAAAATGAGACACAAGAAAAATTTATCTTTTTTCAAACAATTAAACTTGGCCTGTACAGGGATCGAACCTGTGACCTTGGCGTTATTAGCACCACGCTCTAACCATCTGAGCTAACAGGCCGTTTTGCACAATTTCCTGGAAGTCCAGCATATGAAGAAGTGATAATGATAGTTAACCTGGGAGATTTGGAAAGCTTAATTTCAGAGGTTTACCATGAAGTTATAAATATATAATATCAACATGAAGAAACTAATATGACTTTAAAAAAATTACAATACAAAAGAGATGTTCATACTTAGTGTTAGAACTTAGAACCATTAATGTTTTTTCCATGTGTTTTAGCAATAAATAACAATTCATCACCTATATGCAATTGATTCATTTAATCATTCTATCAGCTTCCCCTCAAAGGAAATATAGAGATACACATGATACAGAAGAAAATACATCTATTTTCAACATTAAAGGAGCATCAAGTATTGGCTTGGAGACTGATTGAAAATATGTCCTTGCTATTTTTAACTTTTTGCTCTAAAGACAAAACTAATAGGCTCACTAAATATATAGCATACTATTGAAGAAATAGCAGATGATTAAGTGCTGCTGATTGTTAACCCGGGATAGTTGGAAAGCTTATATTCAGCTGTTTACATTCATACTATCTTTATATTTCATCAACAAGACAAAACAAAAATGACCTCAATGAATTGCAATAAAGAAGAGATTTAGTTACTTGGAGTTAGAACTTAGAACCATTAATAGATATTCCAGGAGCTTTCAGAATAATAATTAATTCTACAACTATATCAAATGTATTCATCCAATCCTTCAAGCAGTGTTTGATCCAAGGTGATAAACAGTCAAAAATGAGACACAAGAAAAATTAATCTTTTTTCAAACAATTAAACTTGGCCTGTACAGGGATCGAACCTGTGACCTTGGCGTTATTAGCACCACGCTCTTACCATCTGAGCTAACAGGCCGTTTTGCACAATTTCCTGGAAGTCCAGCATATGAAGAAGTGCTAATGATAGTTAACCCGGGAGATTTGGAAAGCTTAATTTCAGAGGTTTACCATGAAGTTATAAATATATAATATCAACATGAAGAAACTAATATGACTTTAAAAAAATTACAATACAAAAGAGATGTTCATACTTAGTGTTAGAACTTAGAACCATTAATGTTTTTTCCATGTGTTTTAGCAATAAATAACAATTCATCACCTATATGCAATTGATTCATTTAATCATTCTATCAGCTTCCCCTCAAAGGAAATATAGAGATACACATGATACAGAAGAAAATACATCTATTTTCAACATTAAAGGAGCATCAAGTATTGGCTAGGAGATTGATTGAAAGTATGTCCTTGGCATTTTTAACTTTATGCTCTAAAGACTAAACTAATAGGCTCAATAAATATATAGCATACCATTGAAGAAATAGCAGATGATGAAGTTCTATCGATTGTTAACCCAGGATAGTTGGAAAGCTTATATTCAGCTGGTTACATTCATACTATCTTTATATTTCATCTACAAGACAAAACAAAAATGACCTCAATAAATTGCAATAAATAAGAGTTTAAGTTACTTGGCGTTAGAACTTAGAACCATTAATAGATATTCCAGGAGCTTTCAGAATAATAATTAATTCTACAACTATATCAAATGTATTTATCCAATCCTTCAAGCAGTGTTTGATCCAAGGTGATAAACAGTCAAAATGAGACACAAGAAAAATTAATCTTTTTTCAAACAATTAAACTTGGCCTGTACAGGGATCGAACCTGTGACCTTGGCGTTATTAGCACCACGCTCTAACCATCTGAGCTAACAGGCCGTTTTGCACAATTTCCTGGAAGTCCAGCATATGAAGAAGTGCTAATGATAGTTAACCCAGGAGATTTGGAAAGCTTAATTTCAGAGGTTTACCATGAAGTTATAAATATATAATATCAACATGAAGAAACTAATATGACTTTAAAAAAATTACAATACAAAAGAGATGTTCATACTTAGTGTTAGAACTTAGAACCATTAATGTTTTTTCCATGTGTTTTAGCAATAAATAACAATTCATCACCTATATGCAATTGATTCATTTAATCATTCTCTCAGCTTCCCCTCAAAGGAAATATAGAGATACACATGATACAGAAGAAAATACATCTATTTTCAACATTAAAGGAGCATCAAGTATTGGCTAGGAGATTGATTGAAAGTATGTCCTTGGCATTTTTAACTTTATGCTCTAAAGACTAAACTAATAGGCTCAATAAATATATAGCATACCATTGAAGAAATAGCAGATGATGAAGTTCTATCGATGGTTAACCAGGGATAGTTGGAAAGCTTATATTCAGCTGTTTACATTCATACTATCTTTATATTTCATCTACAAGACAAAACAAAAATGACCTCAATAAATTGCAATAAATAAGAGTTTAAGTTACTTGGCGTTAGAACTTAGAACCATTAATAGATATTCCAGGAGCTTTCAGAATAATAATTAATTCTGCAACTATATCAAATGTATTTATCCAATCCTTCAAGCAGTGTTTGATCCAAGGCGATAAACAGTCAAAAATGAGACACAAGAAAAATTAACCTTTTTTCAAACAATAAAACTAGGCCTGTACAGGGATCGAACCTGTGACCTTGGCGTTATTAGCACCACGCTCTAACCATCTGAGCTAACAGGCAGTTTTGCACAATTTCCTGGAAGTCCAGCATATGAAGAAGTGCTAATGATAGTTAACCCGGGAGATTTGGAAAGCTTAATTTCAGAGGTTTACCATGAAGTTATAAATATATAATATCTACATGAAGAAACTAATATGACTTTAAAAAAATTACAATACAAAAGAGATGTTCATACTTAGTGTTAGAACTTAGAACCATTAATGTTTTTTCCATGTGTTTTAGCAATAAATAACAATTCATCACCTATATGCAATTGATTCATTTATTCATTCTATCAGCTTCCCCTCAAAGGAAATATAGAGATACACATGATACAGAAGAAAATACATCTATTTTCAACATTAAAGGAGCATCAAGTATTGGCTTGGAGACTGATTGAAAATATGTCCTTGCTATTTTTAACTTTTTGCTCTAAAGACTAAACTAATAGGCTCAATAAATATATAGCATACCATTGAAGAAATAGCAGATGATGAAGTGCTATCGATTGTTAACCCGGGATAGTTGGAAAGCTTATATTCAGCTGTTTCCATTCATACTATCTTTATATTTCATCAACAAGACAAAACAAAAATGACCTCAATAAATTGCAATAAATAGAAGATTTAGTTACTTGGCGTTAGAACTTAGAACCATTAATAGATATTCCAGGAGCTTTCAGAATAATAATTAATTCTACAACTATATCAAATGTATTCATCCAATCCTTCAAGCAGCGTTTGATCCAAGGTGATAAACAGTCAAGAATGAAACACAAGAAAAATTACTCTTTTTTCAAACAATTAAACTTGGCCTGTACAGGGATCGAACCTGTGACCTTGGCGTTATTAGCACCAGGCTCTAACCATCTGAGCTAACAAGTCATTTTGCCCAAATTCCTGGAAGTCCAGCATGTGAAGAACTGCTAATGAAAGTTAACCCGGGAGATTTGGATAGCTGAATTTCAGAGGTTTACCATGAAATTATAAATATATAATATCAACATGAAGAAACTAATATGACTTTAAAAAAATTGCAATACAAAAGAGATTTTCATACTTAGTGTTAGAACTTAGAACCATTAATGTTTTTCCATGTGTTTTAGCAATAAATAACAATTCATCACCTATATGCAATTGATTCATTTAATCATTCTATCAGCTTCCCCTCAAAGGAAATATAGAGATACACATGATACAGAAGAAAATACATCTATTTTCAACATTAAAGGAGCATCAAGTATTGGCTAGGAGATTGATTGAAAGTATGTCCTTGGCATTTTTAACTTTATGCTCTAAAGACTAAACTTATAGGCTCAATAAATATATAGCATACCATTGAAGAAATAGCAGATGATGAAGTTCTATCGATTGTTAACCCGGGATAGTTGGAAAGCTTATATTCAGCTGTTTACATTCATACTATCTTTATATTTCATCAACAAGACAAAACAAAAATGACCTCAATAAATTGCAATAAATAAGAGTTTAAGTTACTTGGCGTTAGAACTTAGAACCATTAATAGATATTCCAGGAGCTTTCAGAATAATAATTAATTCTACAACTATATCAAATGTATTTATCCAATCCTTCAAGCAGTGTTTGATCCAAGGTGATAAACAGTCAAAAATTAGACACAAGAAAAATTAATCTTTTTACAAACAATTAAACTCGGCCTGTACAGGGATTGAACCTGTGACCTTGGCGTTATTAGCACCACGCTCTAACCATCTGAGCTAACAGGCCGTTTAGTACAAATTCCTGGAAGTCCAGCATATGAAGAAGTGCTAATGATAGTTAACCCGGGAGATTTGGAAAGCTTAATTTCAGAGGTTTACCATGAAGTTATACTTATATAATATCAACATGAAGAAACTAATATGACTCTAAAAAAATTACAATACAAAAGAGATTTTCATACTTAGTGTTAGAACTTAGAACCATTAATGTTTTTTTCCATGTGTTTTAGCAATAAATAACAATTCATCACCTATATGCAATTGATTCATCTAATCATTCTATCAGCTTCCCCTCAAAGGAAATATAGACATACACATGATACAGAAGAAAATACATCTATTTTTAACATTAAAGGAGCATCAAGTATTGGCTTGGAGACTGATTGAAGGTATGTCCTTGGCATTTTTAACTTTATGCTCTAAAGACTAAACTAATAGGCTCAATAAATATATAGCATACCATTGAAGAAATAGCAGATGATGAAGTGCTATCGATTGTTAACCCGGGATAGTTGGAAAGCTTATATTCAGCTGTTTACATTCATACTATCTTTATATTTCATCAACAAGACAAAACAAAAATGACCTCAATAAATTGCAATAAATAAGAGATTTAGTTACTTGGCGTTAGAACTTAGAACCATTAATAGATATTTCAGGAGCTTTCAGAATAATAATTAATTCTACAACTATATCAAATGTATTCATCCAATCCTCCAAGCAGCGTTTGATCCAAGGTGATGAACAGTCAAAAATGAGACACAAGAAAAATTAATCTTTTTTCAAACAATTAAACTTGGCCTGTACAGGGATCAAACCTGTGACCTTGGCGTTATTAGCACCACGCTCTAACCATCTGAGCTAACAGGCCATTTTGCGCAATTTCCTGGAAGTCCAGCATATGAAGAAGTGCTAATGATAGTTAACCCGGGAGATTTGGAAAGCTTAATTTCAGAGGTTTACCATGAAGTTATAAATATATATTATCAACATGAAGAAACTAATATGACTTTAAAAAAATTACAATACAAAAGAGATGTTCATACTTAGTGTTAGAACTTAGAACCATTAATGTTTTTTCCATGTGTTTTAGCAATAAATAACAATTCATCACCTATATGCAATTGATTCATTTAATCATTCTATCAGCTTCCCCTCAAAGGAAATATAGAGATACACATGATACAGAAGAAAATACATCTATTTTCAACATTAAAGGAGCATCAAGTATTGGCTTGGAGACTGATTGAAAGTATGTCCTTGGCATTTTTACCTTTATGCTCTAAAGACTAAACTAATAGGCTCACTAAATATATAGCATGCTATTGAAGAAATAGCAGATGATGAAGTGCTACTGATTGTTAACCCGGGATAATTGGAAAGCTTATATTCAGCTGTTTACATTCATACTATCTTTATATTTCATCAACAAGACAAAACAAAAATGACCTCAATAAATTGCAATAAATAAGAGATTAAGTTACTTGGCGTTAGAACTTAGAACCATTAATAGATATTCCAGGAGCTTTCAGAATAATAATTAATTCTACAACTATATCAAATGTATTTATCCAATCCTTCAAGCAGTGTTTGATCCAAGGTGATAAACAGTCAAAAATGAGACACAAGAAAAATTAATCTTTTTTCAAACAATTAAACTTGGCCTGTACAGGGATCGAACCTGTGACCTTGGCGTTATTAGCACCACGCTCTAACCATCTGAGCTAACAGGCCATTTTGCACAATTTCCTGGAAGTCCAGCATATGAAGAAGTGCTAATGATAGTTAACCCAAGAGATTTGGAAAGCTTAATTTCAGAGGTTTACCATGAAGTTATAAATATATATTATCAACATGAAGAAACTAATATGACTTTAAAAAAATTACAATACAAAAGAGATGTTCATACTTAGTGTTGGAACTTAGAACCATTATTGTTTTTTCCATGTGTTTTAGCAATAAATAACAATTCATCACCTATATGCAATTGATTCATTTAATCATTCTATCAGCTTCCCCTCAAAGGAAATATAGAGATACACATGATACAGAAGAAAATACATCTATTTTCAACATTAAAGGAGCATCAAGTATTGGCTAGGAGTTTGATTGAAAGTATGTCCTTGGCATTTTTAACTTTATGCTCTAAAGACTAAACTAATAGGCTCAATAAATATATAGCATACCATTGAAGAAATAGCAGATGATGAAGTTCTATCGATTGTTAACCCGGGATAGTTGGAAAGCTTATATTCAGCTGTTTACATTCATACTATCTTTATATTTCATCTAAAAGACAAAACAAAAATTACCTCAATAAATTGCAATAAATAAGAGTTTAAGTTACTTGGCGTTAGAACTTAGAACCATTAATAGATATTCCAGGAGCTTTCAGAATAATAATTAATTCTACAACTATATCAAATGTATTTATCCAATCCTTCAAGCAGTGTTTGATCCAAGGTGATAAACAGTCAAAAATGAGACACAAGAAAAATTAATCTTTTTTCAAACAATTAAACTTGGCCTGTACAGGGATCGAACCTGTGACATTGGCGTTATTAGCACCACGCTCTAACCATCTGAGCTAACAGGCCATTTTGCACAATTTCCTGGAAGTCCAGCATATGAAGAAGTGCTAATGATAGTTAACCCGGGAGATTTGGAAAGCTTAATTTCAGAGGTTTACCATGAACTTATAAATATATATTATCAACATGAAGAAACTAATATGACTTTAAAAAAATTACAATGCAAAAGAGATGTTCATACTTAGTGTTAGAACTTAGAACCATTAATGTTTTTTCCATGTGTTTTAGCAATAAATAACAATTCATCACCTATATGCAATTGATTCATTTAATCATTCTATCAGCTTCCCCTCAAAGGAAATATAGAGATACACATGATACAGAAGAAAATACATCTATTTTCAACATTAAAGGAGCATCAAGTATTGGCTTGGAGACTGATTGAAATTATGTCCTTGGCATTTTTAAAATTTTGCTCTAAAGACTAAACTAATAGGCTCACTAAATATATAGCATACTATTGAAGAAATAGCAGATGATGAAGTGCTACTGATTGTTAACCCGGGATAGTTGGAAAGCTTATATTCAGCTGTTTACATTCATACTATCTTTATATTTCATCAACAAGACAAAACAAAAATATCCTCAATGAATTGCAATAAATAGGAGATTTGGTTACTTGGAGTTAGAACTTAGAACCATTAATAGATATTCCAGGACCTTTCAGAATAATAATTAATTATACAACTATATCAAATGTATTCATCCAATCCTTCAAGCAGCGTTTGATCCAAGGTGATAAACAGTCAAAAATGAGACACAAGAAAAATTAATCTTTTTTCAAACAATTAAACTTGGCCTGTACAGGGATCGAACCTGTGACCTTGGCCTTATTAGCACCACGCTCTAACCATCTGAGCTAACAGGCCATTTTGCATAAACTCCTGGAAGTCCAGCATATGAAGAAGTGCTAATGATAGTTAACCCGGGAGATTTGGAAAGCTTAATTTCAGAGGTTTACCATGAACTTATAAATATATATTATCAACATGAAGAAACGAATATGACTTTAAAAAAATTACAATACAAAAGAGATTTTCATACTTAGTGTTAGAACTTAGAACCATTAATGTTTTTTCCATGTGTTTTAGCAATAAATAACAATTCATCACCTATATGCAATTGATTCATTTAATCATTCTATCAGCTTCCCCTCAAAGGAAATATAGAGATACACATGATACAGACGAAAATACATCTATTTTCAACATTAAAGGAGCATCAAGTATTGGCTTGGAGACTGATTGAAAATATGTCCTTGCTATTTTTAACTTTTTGCTCTAAAGACTAAACTAATAGGCTCACTAAATATATAGCATACTATTGAAGAAATAGCAGATGATGAAGTGCTACTGATTGTTAACCCGGGATAGTTGGAAAGCTTATATTCAGCTGTTTACATTCATACTATCTTTATATTTCATCAACAAGACAAAACAAAAATGACCTCAATGAATTGCAATAAAGAAGAGATTTAGTTACTTGGAGTTAGAACTTAGAACCATTAATATATATTCCAGGAGCTTTCAGAATAACAATTAATTCTACAACTATATCAAATGTATTCATCCAATCCTTCAAGCAGTGTTTGATCCAAGGTGATAAACAGTCAAAAATGAGACACAAGAAAAATTAATCTTTTTTCAAACAATTAAACTTGGCCTGTACAGGGATCGAACCTGTGACCTTGGCGTTATTAGCACCACGCTCTAACCATCTGAGCTAACAGGCCGTTTTGCACAATTTCCTGGAAGTCCAGCATATGAAGAAGTGCTAATGATAGTTAACCCGGGAGATTTGGAAAGCTTAATTTCAGAGGTTTACCATGAAGTTATAAATATATAATATCAACATGAAGAAACTAATATGACTTTAAAAAAATTGCAATACAAAAGAGATTTTCATACTTAGTGTTAGAACTTAGAACCATTAATGTTTTTCCATGTGTTTTAGCAATAAATAACAATTCATCACCTATATGCAATTGATTCATTTAATCATTCTATCAGCTTCCCCTCAAAGGAAATATAGAGATACACATGATACAGAAGAAAATACATCTATTTTCAACATTAAAGGAGCATCAAGTATTGGCTAGGAGATTGATTGAAAGTATGTCCTTGGCATTTTTAACTTTATGCTCTAAAGACTAAACTAATAGGCTCAATAAATATATAGCATACCATTGAAGAAATAGCAGATGATGAAGTTCTATCGATTGTTAACCCGGGATAGTTGGAAAGCTTATGTTCAGCTGTTTACATTCATACTATCTTTATATTTCATCAACAAGACAAAACAAAAATGACCTCAATAAATTGCAATAAATAAGAGTTTAAGTTACTTGGCGTTAGAACTTAGAACCAATAATAGATATTCCAGGAGCTTTCAGAATAATAATTAATTCTACAACTATATCAAATGTATTTATCCAATCCTTCAAGCGGTGTTTGATCCAAGGTGATAAACAGTCAAAAATTAGACACAAGAAAAATTAATCTTTTTTCAATCAATTAAACTTGGCCTGTACAGGGATCGAACCTGTGACCTTGGCGTTATTAGCACCACGCTCTAACCACCTGAGCTAACAGGCCATTTTGCATAAACTCCTGGAAGTGCAGCATATGAAGAGGTGCTAATGATAGTTAACCCGGGAGATTTGGAAAGCTTAATTTCAGAGGTTTACCATGAACTTATAAATATATATTATCAACATGAAGAAACTAATATGACTTTAAAAAAATTACAATACAAAAGAGATTTTCATACTTAGTGTTAGAACTTAGAACCATTAATGTTTTTTCCATGTGTTTTAGCAATAAATAACAATTCATCACCTATATGCAATTGATTCATTTAATCATTCTATCAGCTTCCCCTCAAAGGAAATATAGAGATACACATGATACAGAAGAAAATACATCTATTTTCAACATTAAAGGAGCATCAAGTATTGGCTTGGAGACTGATTGAAAGTATGTCCTTGGCATTTTTACCTTTATGCTCTAAAGACTAAACTAATAGGCTCACTAAATATATAGCATGCTATTGAAGAAATAGCAGATGATGAAGTGCTACTGATTGTTAACCCGGGATAATTGGAAAGCTTATATTCAGCTGTTTACATTCATACTATCTTTATATTTCATCAACAAGACAAAACAAAAATGACCTCAATAAATTGCAATAAATAAGAGATTAAGTTACTTGGCGTTAGAACTTAGAACCATTAATAGATATTCCAGGAGCTTTCAGAATAATAATTAATTCTACAACTATATCAAATGTATTTATCCAATCCTTCAAGCAGTGTTTGATCCAAGGTAATAAACAGTCAAAAATGAGACACAAGAAAAATGTATCTTTTTTCAAACAATTAAACTTGGCCTGTACAGGGATCGAACCAGTGACCTTGGCGTTATTAGCACCAGGCTCTAACCATCTGAGCTAACAAGTCATTTTGCCCAAATTCCTGGAAGTCCAGCATGTGAAGAACTGCTAATGAAAGTTAACCCGGGAGATTTGGATAGCTGAATTTCAGAGGTTTACCATGAAATTATAAATATATAATATCAACATGAAGAAACTAATATGACTTTAAAAAAATTGCAATACAAAAGAGATTTTCATACTTAGTGTTAGAACTTAGAACCATTAATGTTTTTCCATGTGTTTTAGCAATAAATAACAATTCATCACCTATATGCAATTGATTCATTTAATCATTCTATCAGCTTCCCCTCAAAGGAAATATAGAGATACACATGATACAGAAGAAAATACATCTATTTTCAACATTAAAGGAGCATCAAGTATTGGCTAGGAGATTGATTGAAAGTATGTCCTTGGCATTTTTAACTTTATGCTCTAAAGACTAAACTTATAGGCTCAATAAATATATAGCATACCATTGAATAAATAGCAGATGATGAAGTTCTATCGATTGTTAACCCGGGATAGTTGGAAAGCTTATATTCAGCTGTTTACATTCATACTATCTTTATATTTCATCAACAAGACAAAACAAAAATGACCTCAATAAATTGCAATAAATAAGAGTTTAAGTTACTTGGCGTTAGAACTTAGAACCATTAATAGATATTCCAGGAGCTTTCAGAATAATAATTAATTCTACAACTATATCAAATGTATTTATCCAATCCTTCAAGCAGTGTTTGATCCAAGGTGATAAACAGTCAAAAATTAGACACAAGAAAAATTAATCTTTTTACAAACAATTAAACTCGGCCTGTACAGGGATTGAACCTGTGACCTTGGCGTTATTAGCACCACGCTCTAACCATCTGAGCTAACAGGCCGTTTAGTACAAATTCCTGGAAGTCCAGCATATGAAGAAGTGCTAATGATAGTTAACCCGGGAGATTTGGAAAGCTTAATTTCAGAGGTTTACCATGAAGTTATACTTATATAATATCAACATGTAGAAACTAATATGACTCTAAAAAAATTACAATACAAAAGAGATTTTCATACTTAGTGTTAGAACTTAGAACCATTAATGTTTTTTTCCATGTGTTTTAGCAATAAATAACAATTCATCACCTATATGCAATTGATTCATCTAATCATTCTATCAGCTTCCCCTCAAAGGAAATATAGACATACACATGATACAGAAGAAAATACATCTATTTTTAACATTAAAGGAGCATCAAGTATTGGCTTGGAGACTGATTGAAGGTATGTCCTTGGCATTTTTAACTTTATGCTCTAAAGACTAAACTAATAGGCTCAATAAATATATAGCATACCATTGAAGAAATAGCAGATGATGAAGTGCTATCGATTGTTAACCCGGGATAGTTGGAAAGCTTATATTCAGCTGTTTACATTCATACTATCTTTATATTTCATCAACAAGACAAAACAAAAATGACCTCAATAAATTGCAATAAATAAGAGATTTAGTTACTTGGCGTTAGAACTTAGAACCATTAATAGATATTTCAGGAGCTTTCAGAATAATAATTAATTCTACAACTATATCAAATGTATTCATCCAATCCTCCAAGCAGCGTTTGATCCAAGGTGATGAACAGTCAAAAATGAGACACAAGAAAAATTAATCTTTTTTCAAACAATTAAACTTGGCCTGTACAGGGATCAAACCTGTGACCTTGGCGTTATTAGCACCACGCTCTAACCATCTGAGCTAACAGGCCATTTTGCGCAATTTCCTGGAAGTCCAGCATATGAAGAAGTGCTAATGATAGTTAACCCGGGAGATTTGGAAAGCTTAATTTCAGAGGTTTACCATGAAGTTATAAATATATATTATCAACATGAAGAAACTAATATGACTTTAAAAAAATTACAATACAAAAGAGATGTTCATACTTAGTGTTAGAACTTAGAACCATTAATGTTTTTTCCATGTGTTTTAGCAATAAATAACAATTCATCACCTATATGCAATTGATTCATTTAATCATTCTATCAGCTTCCCCTCAAAGGAAATATAGAGATACACATGATACAGAAGAAAATACATCTATTTTCAACATTAAAGGAGCATCAAGTATTGGCTTGGAGACTGATTGAAAGTATGTCCTTGGCATTTTTACCTTTATGCTCTAAAGACTAAACTAATAGGCTCACTAAATATATAGCATGCTATTGAAGAAATAGCAGATGATGAAGTGCTACTGATTGTTAACCCGGGATAATTGGAAAGCTTATATTCAGCTGTTTACATTCATACTATCTTTATATTTCATCAACAAGACAAAACAAAAATGACCTCAATAAATTGCAATAAATAAGAGATTAAGTTACTTGGCGTTAGAACTTAGAACCATTAATAGATATTCCAGGAGCTTTCAGAATAATAATTAATTCTACAACTATATCAAATGTATTTATCCAATCCTTCAAGCAGTGTTTGATCCAAGGTGATAAACAGTCAAAAATGAGACACAAGAAAAATTAATCTTTTTTCAAACAATTAAACTTGGCCTGTACAGGGATCGAACCTGTGACCTTGGCGTTATTAGCACCACGCTCTAACCATCTGAGCTAACAGGCCATTTTGCACAATTTCCTGGAAGTCCAGCATATGAAGAAGTGCTAATGATAGTTAACCCAAGAGATTTGGAAAGCTTAATTTCAGAGGTTTACCATGAAGTTATAAATATATATTATCAACATGAAGAAACTAATATGACTTTAAAAAAATTACAATACAAAAGAGATGTTCATACTTAGTGTTGGAACTTAGAACCATTATTGTTTTTTCCATGTGTTTTAGCAATAAATAACAATTCATCACCTATATGCAATTGATTCATTTAATCATTCTATCAGCTTCCCCTCAAAGGAAATATAGAGATACACATGATACAGAAGAAAATACATCTATTTTCAACATTAAAGGAGCATCAAGTATTGGCTAGGAGTTTGATTGAAAGTATGTCCTTGGCATTTTTAACTTTATGCTCTAAAGACTAAACTAATAGGCTCAATAAATATATAGCATACCATTGAAGAAATAGCAGATGATGAAGTTCTATCGATTGTTAACCCGGGATAGTTGGAAAGCTTATATTCAGCTGTTTACATTCATACTATCTTTATATTTCATCTAAAAGACAAAACAAAAATTACCTCAATAAATTGCAATAAATAAGAGTTTAAGTTACTTGGCGTTAGAACTTAGAACCATTAATAGATATTCCAGGAGCTTTCAGAATAATAATTAATTCTACAACTATATCAAATGTATTTATCCAATCCTTCAAGCAGTGTTTGATCCAAGGTGATAAACAGTCAAAAATGAGACACAAGAAAAATTAATCTTTTTTCAAACAATTAAACTTGGCCTGTACAGGGATCGAACCTGTGACATTGGCGTTATTAGCACCACGCTCTAACCATCTGAGCTAACAGGCCATTTTGCACAATTTCCTGGAAGTCCAGCATATGAAGAAGTGCTAATGATAGTTAACCCGGGAGATTTGGAAAGCTTAATTTCAGAGGTTTACCATGAACTTATAAATATATATTATCAACATGAAGAAACTAATATGACTTTAAAAAAATTACAATGCAAAAGAGATGTTCATACTTAGTGTTAGAACTTAGAACCATTAATGTTTTTTCCATGTGTTTTAGCAATAAATAACAATTCATCACCTATATGCAATTGATTCATTTAATCATTCTATCAGCTTCCCCTCAAAGGAAATATAGAGATACACATGATACAGAAGAAAATACATCTATTTTCAACATTAAAGGAGCATCAAGTATTGGCTTGGAGACTGATTGAAATTATGTCCTTGGCATTTTTAAAATTTTGCTCTAAAGACTAAACTAATAGGCTCACTAAATATATAGCATACTATTGAAGAAATAGCAGATGATGAAGTGCTACTGATTGTTAACCCAGGATAGTTGGAAAGCTTATATTCAGCTGTTTACATTCATACTATCTTTATATTTCATCAACAAGACAAAACAAAAATATCCTCAATGAATTGCAATAAATAGGAGATTTGGTTACTTGGAGTTAGAACTTAGAACCATTAATAGATATTCCAGGACCTTTCAGAATAATAATTAATTATACAACTATATCAAATGTATTCATCCAATCCTTCAAGCAGCGTTTGATCCAAGGTGATAAACAGTCAAAAATGAGACACAAGAAAAATTAATCTTTTTTCAAACAATTAAACTTGGCCTGTACAGGGATCGAACCTGTGACCTTGGCCTTATTAGCACCACGCTCTAACCATCTGAGCTAACAGGCCATTTTGCATAAACTCCTGGAAGTCCAGCATATGAAGAAGTGCTAATGATAGTTAACCCGGGAGATTTGGAAAGCTTAATTTCAGAGGTTTACCATGAACTTATAAATATATATTATCAACATGAAGAAACGAATATGACTTTAAAAAAATTACAATACAAAAGAGATTTTCATACTTAGTGTTAGAACTTAGAACCATTAATGTTTTTTCCATGTGTTTTAGCAATAAATAACAATTCATCACCTATATGCAATTGATTCATTTAATCATTCTATCAGCTTCCCCTCAAAGGAAATATAGAGATACACATGATACAGACGAAAATACATCTATTTTCAACATTAAAGGAGCATCAAGTATTGGCTTGGAGACTGATTGAAAATATGTCCTTGCTATTTTTAACTTTTTGCTCTAAAGACTAAACTAATAGGCTCACTAAATATATAGCATACTATTGAAGAAATAGCAGATGATGAAGTGCTACTGATTGTTAACCCGGGATAGTTGGAAAGCTTATATTCAGCTGTTTACATTCATACTATCTTTATATTTCATCAACAAGACAAAACAAAAATGACCTCAATGAATTGCAATAAAGAAGAGATTTAGTTACTTGGAGTTAGAACTTAGAACCATTAATATATATTCCAGGAGCTTTCAGAATAACAATTAATTCTACAACTATATCAAATGTATTCATCCAATCCTTCAAGCAGTGTTTGATCCAAGGTGATAAACAGTCAAAAATGAGACACAAGAAAAATTAATCTTTTTTCAAACAATT
Organism: Lissotriton vulgaris; assembly: GCF_964263255.1. Classification (NCBI taxonomy): domain Eukaryota; kingdom Metazoa; phylum Chordata; class Amphibia; order Caudata; family Salamandridae; genus Lissotriton; species Lissotriton vulgaris. The sequence goes on from NC_141700.1 coordinate 445,679,219, forward strand.
AAACTTGGCCTGTACAGGGATCGAACCTGTGACCTTGGCGTTATTAGCACCACGCTCTAACCATCTGAGCTAACAGGCCGTTTTGCACAATTTCCTGGAAGTCCAGCATATGAAGAAGTGCTAATGATAGTTAACCCGGGAGATTTGGAAAGCTTAATTTCAGAGGTTTACCATGAAGTTATAAATATATAATATCAACATGAAGAAACTAATATGACTTTAAAAAAATTGCAATACAAAAGAGATTTTCATACTTAGTGTTAGAACTTAGAACCATTAATGTTTTTCCATGTGTTTTAGCAATAAATAACAATTCATCACCTATATGCAATTGATTCATTTAATCATTCTATCAGCTTCCCCTCAAAGGAAATATAGAGATACACATGATACAGAAGAAAATACATCTATTTTCAACATTAAAGGAGCATCAAGTATTGGCTAGGAGATTGATTGAAAGTATGTCCTTGGCATTTTTAACTTTATGCTCTAAAGACTAAACTAATAGGCTCAATAAATATATAGCATACCATTGAAGAAATAGCAGATGATGAAGTTCTATCGATTGTTAACCCGGGATAGTTGGAAAGCTTATATTCAGCTGTTTACATTCATACTATCTTTATATTTCATCAACAAGACAAAACAAAAATGACCTCAATAAATTGCAATAAATAAGAGTTTAAGTTACTTGGCGTTAGAACTTAGAACCAATAATAGATATTCCAGGAGCTTTCAGAATAATAATTAATTCTACAACTATATCAAATGTATTTATCCAATCCTTCAAGCGGTGTTTGATCCAAGGTGATAAACAGTCAAAAATTAGACACAAGAAAAATTAATCTTTTTTCAATCAATTAAACTTGGCCTGTACAGGGATCGAACCTGTGACCTTGGCGTTATTAGCACCACGCTCTAACCACCTGAGCTAACAGGCCATTTTGCATAAACTCCTGGAAGTGCAGCATATGAAGAGGTGCTAATGATAGTTAACCCGGGAGATTTGGAAAGCTTAATTTCAGAGGTTTACCATGAACTTATAAATATATATTATCAACATGAAGAAACTAATATGACTTTAAAAAAATTACAATACAAAAGAGATTTTCATACTTAGTGTTAGAACTTAGAACCATTAATGTTTTTTCCATGTGTTTTAGCAATAAATAACAATTCATCACCTATATGCAATTGATTCATTTAATCATTCTATCAGCTTCCCCTCAAAGGAAATATAGAGATACACATGATACAGAAGAAAATACATCTATTTTCAACATTAAAGGAGCATCAAGTATTGGCTTGGAGACTGATTGAAAGTATGTCCTTGGCATTTTTACCTTTATGCTCTAAAGACTAAACTAATAGGCTCACTAAATATATAGCATGCTATTGAAGAAATAGCAGATGATGAAGTGCTACTGATTGTTAACCCGGGATAATTGGAAAGCTTATATTCAGCTGTTTACATTCATACTATCTTTATATTTCATCAACAAGACAAAACAAAAATGACCTCAATAAATTGCAATAAATAAGAGATTAAGTTACTTGGCGTTAGAACTTAGAACCATTAATAGATATTCCAGGAGCTTTCAGAATAATAATTAATTCTACAACTATATCAAATGTATTTATCCAATCCTTCAAGCAGTGTTTGATCCAAGGTAATAAACAGTCAAAAATGAGACACAAGAAAAATGTATCTTTTTTCAAACAATTAAACTTGGCCTGTACAGGGATCGAACCAGTGACCTTGGCGTTATTAGCACCACGCTCTAACCATCTGAGCTAACAGGCCGTTTTGCACAATTTCCTGGAAGTCCAGCATATGAAGAAGTGCTAATGATAGTTAACCCGGGAGATTTGGAAAGCTTAATTTCAGAGGTTTACCATGAAGTTATAAATATATAATATCAACATGAAGAAACTAATATGACTTTAAAAAAATTACAATACAAAAGAGATGTTCATACTTAGTGTTAGAACTTAGAACCATTAATGTTTTTTCCATGTGTTTTAGCAATAAATAACAATTCATCACCTATATGCAATTGATTCTTTTAATCATTCTATCAGCTTCCCCTCAAAGGAAATATAGAGATACACATGATACAGAAGAAAATACATCTATTTTCAACATTAAAGGAGCATCAAGTATTGGCTTGGAGACTGATTGAAATTATGTCCTTGGCATTTTTAAAATTTTGCTCTAAAGACTAAACTAATAGGCTCACTAAATATATAGCATACTATTGAAGAAATAGCAGATGATGAAGTGCTACTGATTGTTAACCCGGGATAGTTGGAAAGCTTATATTCAGCTGTTTACATTCATACTATCTTTATATTTCATCAACAAGACAAAACAAAAATATCCTCAATGAATTGCAATAAATAGGAGATTTGGTTACTTGGAGTTAGAACTTAGAACCATTAATAGATATTCCAGGAGCTTTCAGAATAATAATTAATTCTACAACTATATCAAATGTATTCATCCAATCCTTCAAGCAGCGTTTGATCCAAGGTGATAAACAGTCAAAAATGAGACACAAGAAAAATTAATCTTTTTTCAAACAACTAAACTTGGCCTGTACAGGGATCGAACCTGTGACCTTGGCGTTATTAGCACCACGCTCTAACCATCTGAGCTAACAGGCCATTTTGCACAATTTCCTGGAAGTCCAGCATATGAAGAAGTGCTAATGATAGTTAACCCGGGAGATTTGGAAAGCTTAATTTCAGAGGTACCATGAAGTTATAAATATATATTATCAACATGAAGAAACTAATATGACTTTAAAAAAATTACAATGCAAAAGAGATGTTCATACTTATTGTTAGAACTTAGAACCATTAATGTTTTTTCCATGTGTTTTAGCAATAAATAACAATTCATCACCTATATGCAATTGATTCATTTAATCATTCTATCAGCTTCCCCTCAAAGGAAATATAGAGATACACATGATACAGAAGAAAATACATCTATTTTCAACATTAAAGGAGCATCAAGTATTGGCTTGGAGACTGATTGAAAATATGTCCTTGCTATTTTTAACTTTTTGCTCTAAATACTAAACTAATAGGCTCACTAAATATATAGCATACTATTGAAGAAATAGCAGATGATGAAGTGCTACTGATTGTTAACCCGGGATAGTTGGAAAGCTTATATTCAGCTGTTTACATTCATACTATCTTTATATTTCATCAACAAGACAAAACAAAAATGACCTCAATGAATTGCAATAAAGAAGAGATTTAGTTACTTGGAGTTAGAACTTAGAACCATTAATAGATATTCCAGGAGATTTCAGAATAATAATTAATTCTACAACTATATCAAATGTATTCATCCAATCCTTCAAGCAGTGTTTGATCCAAGGTGATAAACAGTCAAAAATGAGACACAAGAAAAATTAATCTCTTTTCAAACAATTAATCTTGGCCTGTACAGGGATCGAACCTGTGACCTTGGCGTTATAAGCACCACGCTCTAACCATCTGAGCTAACAGGCCGTTTTGCACAATTTCCTGGAAGTCCAGCATATGAAGAAGTGCTAATGATAGTTAACCCGGGAGATTTGGAAAGCTTAATTTCAGAGGTTTACCATGAAGTTATAAATATATAATATCAACATGAAGAAACTAATATGACTTTAAAAAAATTACAATACAAAAGAGATGTTCATACTTAGTGTTAGAACTTAGAACCAATAATGTTTTTTCCATGTGTTTTAGCAATAAATAACAATTCATCACCTATATGCAATTGATTCATTTAATCATTCTATCAGCTTCCCCTCAAAGGAAATATAGACATACACATGATACAGAAGAAAATACATCTATTTTCAACATTAAAGGAGCATCAAGTATTGCCTTGGAGACTGATTGAAGGTATGTCCTTGGCATTTTTAACTTTATGCTCTAAAGACTAAACTAATAGGCTCAATAAATATATAGCATACCATTGAAGAAATAGCAGATGATGAAGTGCTATCGATTGGTAACCCGGGATAGTTGGAAAGCTTATATTCAGCTGTTTACATTCATACTATCTTTATATTTCATCAACAAGACAAAACAAAAATGACCTCAATAAATTGCAATAAATAGAAGATTTAGTTACTTGGCGTTAGAACTTAGAACCATTAATAGATATTCCAGGAGCTTTCAGAATAATAATTAATTCTACAACTATATCAAATGTATTCATCCAATCCTTCAAGCAGCGTTTGATCCAAGGTGATAAACAGTCAAGAATGAAACACAAGAAAAATTACTCTTTTTTCAAACAATTAAACTTGGCCTGTACAGGGATCGAACCTGTGACCTTGGCGTTATTAGCACCACGCTCTAACCATCTGAGCTAACAAGCCATTTTGCCCAAATTCCTGGAAGTCCAGCATGTGAAGAACTGCTAATGATAGTTAACCCGGGAGATTTGGATAGCTGAATTTCAGAGGTTTACCATGAAATTATAAATATATAATATCAACATGAAGAAACTAATATGACTTTAAAAAAATTACAATACAAAAGAGATTTTCATACTTAGTGTTAGAACTTAGAACCATTAATGTTTTTTCCATGTGTTTTAGCAATAAATAACAATTCATCACCTATATGCAATTGATTCATTTAATCATTCTATCAGCTTTCCCTCAAAGGAAATATAGAGATACACATGATACAGAAGAAAATACATCTATGTTCAACATTAAAGGAGCATCAAGTATTGGCTAGGAGATTGATTGAAAGTATGTCCTTGGCATTTTTAACTTTATGCTCTAAAGACTAAACTAATAGGCTCAATAAATATATAGCATACCATTGAAGAAATAGCAGATGATGAAGTTCTATCGATTGTTAACCCGGGATAGTTGGAAAGCTTATATTCAGCTGTTTACATTCATACTATCTTTATATTTCATCAACAAGACAAAACAAAAATGACCTCAATAAATTGCAATAAATAAGAGTTTAAGTTACTTGGCGTTAGAACTTAGAACCATTAATAGATATTCCAGGAGCTTTCAGAATAATAATTAATTCTACAACTATATCAAATGTATTTATCCAATCCTTCAAGCAGTGTTTGATCCAAGGTGATAAACAGTCAAAAATGAGACACAAGAAAAATCAATCTTTTTTCAAACAATTAAACTTGGCCTGTACAGGGATCGATAATATACAATGAGACCCAATCCAAATGGCGAGTAAATCTATCAGTGACATATGGGGGGTCCAATACATCCCACTCCCCACTACTCTCTTATCCACATTATAATGAGATAATGCACTGTGCTCTGCCTTGTTTAAAATATCTGTTCTCCAAGACAACCCAACAGAGCAAAGCTCTCAGAGTGACCCCAATCTTGGTTGTTCACAACAGTCCACACCACACATTGGACCTTATTCTAAATAGAGGAAAAATGTGCGAGAAGCAAGTGACCCCTCACGGAAACACCACCAAGCGGGGTAACTGGTATGCAATTTCCAGACAGGCCCCTGTCTCATCATCGGTGGTCACTCGCTCCTCGGGAAAATAAAGGTGATAGAAAAGAAGACGTGTCCAAAACAAACAACATATAAAGTGCTACAGTGAAGTGCAGAAAATTCTGCTAGTGGCAAACACACACAAACATAATGATAGAGTGCCTAAAACCACACACAACACACCAATCCCTTATCCACTTTTATTCGTAGGGTGGTGATTGCGTGCTCTTGAGTATTAAAAAGGCTGGTAGCTAGTCATGCATACCATTACCTACAGTGCCGACATGTTTCACTGCTGTATAGCGTAGAGCAGTTTCATCAGGGCTGCACTCAAGTGCTGCCACTTCACTCTTTTTGGACACTCAGTTCTGTAACGTGCTGTCAATGGAGAACAGGTACGTAGTTAAAAACATGTAGACTCAGGCTGGCCAGAGGTATACTCTGAAGGTATATACCAAGTGGTAGTGTGAGGAATATTTACCCAGGAGCAGCAAAGCTTTGCATACCAGCCACTCCGGTATCAAACTGGGACCCTAGATACTCCAAGCGTGAGTGTGCCCCTTGATTTGCAATAAAACTATTATATCTGCAAAATGGAAGAAACAAATACAAAGTTGTAGTTTTCCTTGTGCTGTTATGCCATGTAGCACCTGATGGAAAATACACCTATACTCGAGAATGAGCAACAAGTGACATACACGCTTAACGCTGCTATTACATACTGCTGACAAGGGTTGTTCTAACTAGTGCAGTTCCATCACTAGGGTGCCAGTTGTAAATACCATGGTGCAGCGCACCCATCTCAGCGACCCCCACGTCAACAATAATGCAGCCAAAGCGAACTGGGGCTTAACAGTCACGATCGTGACCAACTTCCATCTGAACCTGTGAGGCTACGCGGGGCCGGCGGGCTCGAGCAAATGACATTTAACCCAAGGAGTGAAAATCGATAGCATACTTCCCTGGCGCTAGATTAAAATCCGTCTCACCGTGACGATCTGGGAAGGTGCCTTTCCTCAGCCGTGTCGGACGCCCGCGCCAGGATCACTGAAGAACGCTGCGCCGGTGCGACCACGCCCCTCGCGTCACATCACGTGATCGCGACTACATGCGTGGCGGCCATCTTAGTCTAGTCAATGGGCTATAGCGATATACACTGATACAGCCCTATCTAGTGGGAAAGATGCTATACCACTGCAACGCTGCCCCGGAAACTGTACTGGGTATTGAAACCAGGAGGGTAGGGACATAATATTCCTAGATGTCAGAACTTCACCCCCATGTGTAAAAAGTGAAAAGGGACACACTGATTACTTCACCATTGCAACGCTGCCCTAGCAGATGTACTAGGTATTAAAACTAGGAGGGCAGGGACATAATGCTCCTAAATGTCAGAACTACTCCCCCATCTGTAAAAAGTGAAAAAGGACAAACTGGTTACTTCAAATAGTCATCAAGCCAGTGAATGATATGATGGATATAGACCTGTCACAATAGATCAAATTGTATGCAATTCATCCCCTTGAGCCCATTGAAAGTAATGTAATGTGATGAGATCCAAAGTCACTCCAGAGTAACACAGAGACAGGAAGAGTTGTGTTGGATAGGAACTGACCCTCAAGGGGCATCCAATATGGGGAGTCTAGGTTCTGGGCACAGGGAGGGCAAATGTACATGGAACCACTCCTTGATTCGACTGGGAGCTAGTGAACCCAAGTTTGGCCAAGATGCATGACCCCAAAGCATGGAAGGGGTCCCGGTGTGGAGCAACATAAGACCCAGGTTCACAGTTTAATCCTGTTCCATTCAATGATTTCGTTGAGCCCAACCCTATCAGTTTTCTCATTATAGATCCAGCGCAATTCTTTAGTCAACAAGATCTCATCAATGTTCTGGGGAGAGCCTGTGATCTTCTCAAGCACTGTCCACTGAAAGGTATGTTTTTCAGTAGAGCAGTGCTGAACAAGCTTTGTTGTTAATTTACCTGCTCTTATTGTGCTAAGATGTTCCTGTATGCGCACTTTGATCTTGCGTGAAGTCAGACCTATATACTGCAATCCACACTGGCACGTTAACCTGTATACCACTTGTGTGGAATTACAGTTGCTAAACTGATTTTGAAACCACTCCTTCCCTGATGTGAGACTCACACTTTTGCTTTTCTTGGTGAGTGGACATACAGAGCATGTCCCACACGGAAAGTGGCCTTTGGGTACAGTAGAATTGTGGTCGGTTGGTGCCTGGGGGGCCCTTGAGTGTACCAGTCTATCCTTCAAATTGGTCGCCCTCTTAAATGCAAATCTCGGGGGTGGCATACGGAACTCGCTGTTAGACAGGATGGACCAATGCTTCCGGATGGACTGGCGGATTTTGGTGGCCATAGGGTCAAACGTCATGACCACAGGTATACAGTCGTCCCTTTTCTTGGTAGCCTTTTCTAGAAGGGCACTCCTGGGAGTGTTGAGAGCTCTCTTTTTGGCTTGTTTTACTACCTTCATAGGGTAGTTCCTATTGGTCAACTTAGAGGTCAAAACTTCAGATTGTTCCAAGAAGGTGCTGGTGTTAGAACAGTTACGTCTATACCTCAGGAACTGCCCTACAGGCAAGTTGTCCCTCAAAGCTCTTGGGTGAAAGGAATCATACGAGAGCAAGGAATTCCTGTCTGTGGGTTTTTGATGTACACAGGTGTTAATGGTGCCCATACTGTATTCAATATCTAGGTCAAGGTATATTGCTTTGTGTCTGTCATATGTCCAGGTGAACTTAAGGTTCTCATCTTGTGCATTCAGCCAGTTAAGGAATTCCAACAGGTGTTCCTCCGTTCCTGACCAGATGCAGAACACGTCATCTATATATCTCTTCCAGAGCCGGATCTGGCTCTGGAAGGGGTTGTTGTTATGATAGATGACGTGCTCCTCGAATTGTCCCACATAGATACAAGCTATGCTGGGTGCCATAGTAGCCCCCATCGAGGTGCCAGACAGCTGAAGATAGAGCTGATCTTTGTAGCAGAAGTAGTTCTTGGTAAGGGCTAACTCTATACACTGCAGCACGAATGTCTGTGTAGTGTCATAGAACCATTCCTGATCACCCAGGGCGCGGGCCGCTGCCACCAGCGCCGCGTCCTGGGGAATGCAAGTGTACAAGGATTCCATGTCAATGGTGACAAAGAATTCATTAGCCGGGTCATAATGGATGTCTTCAAGTACCTTTAAGATGTCAGTCGTGTCTTTGACAAAGGACTTTTGGGTGACTACAGATTCTCTGAGAAAGTAATCTGCATATTGAGATAGCGGTTCCAGAATCGATTGAATGCCCGCCACAATAGGGCGACCAGGAGGTGGACGAGTGGGCTTATGGATCTTTGGGAGGATGTAAAATGACGGAGTCCTAGGGCTGGTATTAACAAGGAACTCCGCCTCTTTAACCGAAATCCATTTTCTTTCTTTAGCGACCCCAACCATGTCGCGAATGGTTTTTGACAATTCTTCCACCGGATCATTTTTAAGTGGTACATAATTGGTCCTGACACTCAGGAGGCGTAGTACTTCGGCCTCGTAATCAGTGGTATTAAGAAGGACAATAGCACCGCCCTTGTCCGCCGATTTTATAGTCAGCGTGTGATTATTTTGGAGGCTTTTAACTGCTTCCCAGTCTTCTTTAGTCATGTTTTTGTGATGGAACTGTCTCCTCGTGTTTTCTATTTTTTCTATGTCCTGTAAGACCAGAGACTCAAAAACCATTATTTCTGGACCTACCGCAGAAGTGGGTGGGCAGAAAGTGGAAGGATTTCTCAAATTAGAGGTATAGCTGGTATTCTCTAATGTTTGCTTATCTTTGAAAAACTTTTTGAGTTTAATTTTTCTCATTGTTTCCTGAAACTCAATTCTGCATTTGAATGCGTCATGAGTAGGAGTAGGAATGAATCCCAAACCTTTGTTCAGTACTCTTTTTTCATTGTCAGACAGGACATGATCGGAGAGATTTACTACGATGTTGCCGCTTACTTCTGGGTCCTGCCTCTGCTGCGGGTCAACCTCGGCGAGAACGTCTGCCATTGTTGGCGTTGCTGGTTCGGCTGATTGGTGTGATTTCCTCTGCCTCTTCCGCCTCCTTGACCACCTCCCCGGTTGGTTGTTCTTTGGCCTTGAGCTAAAAAAGACCTGAGGAGTGCCCCCAAGTCCTCACTAGTTTGATTCTGTTGTTGGAATCTCACCCTATTACCTTGAGGTGTTTCTTCCTCTTCCTCACTGGACGTGTTGTCGAAGGTCCACTGGTTGGGGGTCCGTCTTGGTTGTTGTCTGCCTCCTCGGCCCCTCTGTCTTCCTCCAAAGGACTGAGATTCCTGAGGAGCTGTGTAGTACTCGTCCTTCACATAGGGGAAAGCCCATTCATGTGTGTATCTCTCAAGATTGCGAGTGAGGCCTTTCAATTTTTGGGTTACCATATAGTTTCTGTATTCAGAAAGGTCGTCCTGGATCCTTTGGAGTTGTTCTTTGGTATCCAACAGTGTGGTGTCCCTCTGTATGGATTCTTCCAATTCCAGTATTTCTTTCAATAGTTCCTCACTCAGCCGCTTGGCCGTGCTGATAATCAAAATCAGCCAATCTCTAGTACACTTGTTAGCGATGAAGCTCCAATCTCGCCTAAACCTGCTGTCGTCAAGGAAGATTCGGGGTTCTATTCTTACAAGGAGACTAGCTGGGGCCGCGCCTGCATTATAGTATTCAGTCATAAGCGCCCCATGTAAAGCAATCCTAACCTGCCTCTTTTTCAGGGTACTAAGCTTCTCCCATTCTTCCCTGGCTGTGGTGTTGCCAAGTAATGGATTGTCAGGTAGTAGTGATGGGCCTGCTAGGATAGCCGCTATCTGTTCCTCAGTGAAGGCCAGACAGTTCTTATCCATTTAAAAGTGGGGGCCTACACCAAATGAGGAAGAGAAGGAAGGACAAGAGAGCTAAGGTCACTCTTGGTCACAATTACCTACACACTCCCCAGAAGTAAACCTGTTACAGTAGTATAGCACCTCACCAACCACAGGGTCCACATGTAAGGTAAATTTTAAAAAAAACGCTGATCCTCCAAGTAGGGGGATGCTAAGCTCTCACGGCTGAGCAAACAAAAATGACCTCAATGAATTGCAATAAATGAGAGATTTAGTTACTTGGCGTTAGAACTTAGAACCATTAATAGATATTCCAGGAGCTTTCAGAATAATAATTAATTCTACAACTATACGAAATATATTCATCCAATCCTTCAAGCTCAGTTTGATCCAAGGTGATAAACAGTCAAAAATGAGACACAAGAAAAATTTATCTTTTTACAAACAATTAAACTCGGCCTGTACAGGGATTGAACCTGTGACCTTGGCGTTATTAGCACCACGCTCTAACCATCTGAGCTAACAGGCCGTTTTGCACAAATTCCTGGAAGTCCAGCATATGAAGAAGTGCTAATGATAGTTAACCCGGGAGATTTGGAAAGCTTAATTTCAGAGGTTTACCATGAAGTTATACTTATATATTATCAACATGAAGAAACTAATATGACTCTAAAAAAATTACAATACAAAAGAGATTTTCATACTTAGTGTTAGAACTTAGAACCATTAATGTTTTTTCCATGTGTTTTAGCAATAAATAACAATTCATCACCTATATGCAATTGATTCATTTAATCATTCTATCAGCTTCCCCTCAAAGAAAATATAGAGATACACATGATACAGAAGAAAATACATCTATTTTCAACATTAAAGGAGCATCAAGTATTGGCTAGGAGATTGATTGAAAGTATGTCCTTGGCATTTTTAACTTTATGCTCTAAAGACTAAACTAATAGGCTCACTAAATATATAGCATACTATTGAAGAAATAGCAGATGATGAAGTGCTACTGATTGTTAACCCGGGATAGTTGGAAAGCTTATATTCAGCTGTTTACATTCATACTATCTTTATATTTCATCAACAAGACAAAACAAAAATATCCTCAATGAATTGCAATAAATAGGAGATTTGGTTACTTGGAGTTAGAACTTAGAACCATTAATAGATATTCCAGGAGCTTTCAGAATAATAATTAATTCTACAACTATATCAAATGTATTCATCCAATCCTTCAAGCAGCGTTTGATCCAAGGTGATAAACAGTCAAAAATGAGACACAAGAAAAATTAATCTTTTTTCAAACAATTAAACTTGGCCTGTACAGGGATCGAACCTGTGACCTTGGCGTTATTAGCACCACGCTCTAACCATCTGAGCTAACAGGCCATTTTGCACAATTTCCTGGAAGTCCAGCATATGAAGAAGTGCTAATGATAGTTAACCCGGGAGATTTGGAAAGCTTAATTTCAGAGGTACCATGAAGTTATAAATATATATTATCAACATGAAGAAACTAATATGACTTTAAAAAAATTACAATGCAAAAGAGATGTTCATACTTAGTGTTAGAACTTAGAACCATTAATGTTTTTTCCATGTGTTTTAGCAATAAATAACAATTCATCACCTATATGCAATTAATTCATTTAATCATTCTATCAGCTTCCCCTCAAAGGAAATATAGAGATACACATGATACAGAAGAAAATACATCTATTTTCAACATTAAAGGAGCATCAAGTATTGGCTTGGAGACTGATTGAAAATATGTCCTTGCTATTTTTAACTTTTTGCTCTAAATACTAAACTAATAGGCTCACTAAATATATAGCATACTATTGAAGAAATAGCAGATGATGAAGTGCTACTGATTGTTAACCCGGGATAGTTGGAAAGCTTATATTCAGCTGTTTACATTCATACTATCTTTATATTTCATCAACAAGACAAAACAAAAATGACCTCAATGAATTGCAATAAAGAAGAGATTTAGTTACTTGGAGTTAGAACTTAGAACCATTAATAGATATTCCAGGAGATTTCAGAATAATAATTAATTCTACAACTATATCAAATGTATTCATCCAATCCTTCAAGCAGTGTTTGATCCAAGGTGATAAACAGTCAAAAAAGAGACACAAGAAAAATTAATCTTTTTTCAAACAATTAAACTTGGCCTGTACAGGGATCGAACCTGTGTCCTTGGCGTTATTAGCACCACGCTCTAACCATCTGAGCTAACAGGCCGTTTTGCACAATTTCCTGGAAGTCCAGCATATGAAGAAGTGCTAATGATAGTTAACCCGGGAGATTTGGAAAGCTTAATTTCAGAGGTTTACCATGAAGTTATAAATATATAATATCAACATGAAGAAACTAATATGACTTTAAAAAAATTACAATACAAAAGAGATGTTCATACTTAGTGTTAGAACTTAGAACCATTAATGTTTTTTCCATGTGTTTTAGCAATAAATAACAATTCATCACCTATATGCAATTGATTCATTTAATCATTCTATCAGCTTCCCCTCAAAGGAAATATAGACATACACATGATACAGAAGAAAATACATCTATTTTCAACATTAAAGGAGCATCAAGTATTGCCTTGGAGACTGATTGAAGGTATGTCCTTGGCATTTTTAACTTTATGCTCTAAAGACTAAACTAATAGGCTCAATAAATATATAGCATACCATTGAAGAAATAGCAGATGATGAAGTGCTATCGATTGGTAACCCGGGATAGTTGGAAAGCTTATATTCAGCTGTTTACATTCATACTATCTTTATATTTCATCAACAAGACAAAACAAAAATGACCTCAATAAATTGCAATAAATAGAAGATTTAGTTACTTGGCGTTAGAACTTAGAACCATTAATAGATATTCCAGGAGCTTTCAGAATAATAATTAATTCTACAACTATATCAAATGTATTCATCCAATCCTTCAAGCAGCGTTTGATCCAAGGTGATAAACAGTCAAGAATGAAACACAAGAAAAATTACTCTTTTTTCAAACAATTAAACTTGGCCTGTACAGGGATCGAACCTGTGACCTTGGCGTTATTAGCACCACGCTCTAACCATCTGAGCTAACAAGCCATTTTGCCCAAATTCCTGGAAGTCCAGCATGTGAAGAACTGCTAATGATAGTTAACCCCGGAGATTTGGATAGCTGAATTTCAGAGGTTTACCATGAAATTATAAATATATAATATCAATATGAAGAAACTAATATGACTTTAAAAAAATTACAATACAAAAGAGATTTTCATACTTAGTGTTAGAACTTAGAACCATTAATGTTTTTTCCATGTGTTTTAGCAATAAATAACAATTCATCACCTATATGCAATTGATTCATTTAATCATTCTATCAGCTTCCCCTCAAAGGAAATATAGAGATACACATGATACAGAAGAAAATACATCTATGTTCAACATTAAAGGAGCATCAAGTATTGGCTAGGAGATTGATTGAAAGTATGTCCTTGGCATTTTTAACTTTATGCTCTAAAGACTAAACTAATAGGCTCAATAAATATATAGCATACCATTGAAGAAATAGCAGATGATGAAGTTCTATCGATTGTTAACCCGGGATAGTTGGAAAGCTTATATTCAGCTGTTTACATTCATACTATCTTTATATTTCATCAACAAGACAAAACAAAAATGACCTCAATAAATTGCAATAAATAAGAGTTTAAGTTACTTGGCGTTAGAACTTAGAACCATTAATAGATATTCCAGGAGCTTTCAGAATAATAATTAATTCTACAACTATATCAAATGTATTTATCCAATCCTTCAAGCAGTGTTTGATCCAAGGTGATAAACAGTCAAAAATGAGACACAAGAAAAATTAATCTTTTTTCAAACAATTAAACTTGGCCTGTACAGGGATCGATAATATACAATGAGACCCAATCCAAATGGCGAGTAAATCTATCAGTGACATATGGGGGTCCAATACATCCCACTCCCCACTACTCTCTTATCCACATTATAATGAGATAATGCACTGTGCTCTGCCTTGTTTAAAATATCTGTTCTCCAAGACAACCCAACAGAGCAAAGCTCTCAGAGTGACCCCAATCTTGGTTGTTCACAACAGTCCACACCACACATTGGACCTTATTCTAAATAGAGGAAAAATGTGCGAGAAGCAAGTGACCCCTCACGGAAACACCACCAAGCGGGGTAACTGGTATGCAATTTCCAGACAGGCTCCTGTCTCATCATCGGTGGTCACTCGCTCCTCGGGAAAATAAAGGTGATAGAAAAGAAGACGTGTCCAAAACAAACAACATATAAAGTGCTACAGTGAAGTGCAGAAAATTCTGCTAGTGGCAAACACACACAAACATAATGATAGAGTGCCTAAAACCACACACAACACACCAATCCCTTATCCACTTTTATTCGTAGGGTGGTGATTGCGTGCTCTTGAGTATTAAAAAGGCTGGTAGCTAGTCATGCATACCATTACCTACAGTGCCGACATGTTTCACTGCTGTATAGCGTAGAGCAGTTTCATCAGGGCTGCACTCAAGTGCTGCCACTTCACTCTTTTTGGACACTCAGTTCTGTAACGTGCTGTCAATGGAGAACAGGTACGTAGTTAAAAACATGTAGACTCAGGCTGGCCAGAGGTATACTCTGAAGGTATATACCAAGTGGTAGTGTGAGGAATATTTACCCAGGAGCAGCAAAGCTTTGCATACCAGCCACTCCGGTATCAAACTGGGACCCTAGATACTCCAAGCGTGAGTGTGCCCCTTGATTTGTAATAAAACTATTATATCTGCAAAATGGAAGAAACAAATACAAAGTTGTAGTTTTCCTTGTGCTGTTATGCCATGTAGCACCTGATGGAAAATACACCTATACTCGAGAATGAGCAACAAGTGACATACACGCTTAACGCTGCTATTACACACTGCTGACAAGGGTTGTTCTAACTAGTGCAGTTCCATCACTAGGGTGCCAGTTGTAAATACCATGGTGCAGCGCACCCATCTCAGCGACCCCCACGTCAACAATAATGCAGCCAAAGCGAACTGGGGCTTAACAGTCACGATCGTGACCAACTTCCATCTGAACCTGTGAGGCTACGCGGGGCCGGCGGGCTCGAGCAAATGACATTTAACCCAAGGAGTGAAAATCGATAGCATACTTCCCTGGCGCTAGATTAAAATCCGTCTCACCGTGACGATCTGGGAAGGTGCCTTTCCTCAGCCGTGTTGGACGCCCGGGCCAGGATCACTGAAGAACGCTGCGCCGGTGCGACCACGCCCCTCGCGTCACATCACGTGATCGCGACTACATGCGTGGCGGCCATCTTAGTCTAGTCAATGGGCTATAGCGATATACACTGATACAGCCCTATCTAGTGGGAAATATGCTATACCACTGCAACGCTGCCCCGGAAACTGTACTGGGTATTGAAACCAGGAGGGTAGGGACATAATATTCCTAGATGTCAGAACTTCACCCCCATGTGTAAAAAGTGAAAAGGGACACACTGATTACTTCACCATTGCAACGCTGCCCTAGCAGATGTACTAGGTATTAAAACTAGGAGGGCAGGGACATAATGCTCCTAAATGTCAGAACTACTCCCCCATCTGTAAAAAGTGAAAAAGGACAAACTGGTTACTTCAAATAGTCATCAAGCCAGTGAATGATATGATGGATATAGACCTGTCACAATAGATCAAATTGTATGCAATTCATCCCCTTGAGCCCATTGAAAGTAATGTAATGTGATGAGATCCAAAGTCACTCCAGAGTAACACAGAGACAGGAAGAGTTGTGTTGGATAGGAACTGACCCTCAAGGGGCATCCAATATGGGGAGTCTAGGTTCTGGGCACAGGGAGGGCAAATGTACATGGAACCACTCCTTGATTCGACTGGGAGCTAGTGAACCCAAGTTTGGCCAAGATGCATGACCCCAAAGCATGGAAGGGGTCCCGGTGTGGAGCAACATAAGACCCAGGTTCACAGTTTAATCCTGTTCCATTCAATGATTTCGTTGAGCCCAACCCTATCAGTTTTCTCATTATAGATCCAGCGCGATTCTTTAGTCAACAAGATCTCATCAATGTTCTGGGGAGAGCCTGTGATCTTCTCAAGCACTGTCCACTGAAAGGTATGTTTTTCAGTAGAGCAGTGCTGAACAAGCTTTGTTGTTAATTTACCTGCTCTTATTGTGCTAACATGTTCCTGTATGCGCACTTTGATCTTGCGTGAAGTCAGACCTATATACTGCAATCCACACTGGCACTTTAACCTGTATACCACTTGTGTGGAATTACAGTTGCTAAACTGATTTTGAAACCACTCCTTCCCTGATGTGAGACTCACACTTTTGCTTTTCTTGGTGAGTGGACATACAGAGCATGTCCCACACGGAAAGTGGCCTTTGGGTACAGTAGAATTGTGGTCGGTTGGTGCCTGGGGGGCCCTGGAGTGTACCAGTCTATCCTTCAAATTGGTCGCCCTCTTAAATGCAAATCTCGGGGGTGGCATACGGAACTCGCTGTTAGACAGGATGGACCAATGCTTCCGGATGGACTGGCGGATTTTGGTGGCCATAGGGTCAAACGTCATGACCACAGGTATACAGTCGTCCCTTTTCTTGGTAGCCTTTTCTAGAAGGGCACTCCTGGGAGTGTTGAGAGCTCTCTTTTTGGCTTGTTTTACTACCTTCATAGGGTAGTTCCTATTGGTCAACTTAGAGGTCAAAACTTCAGATTGTTCCAAGAAGGTGCTGGTGTTAGAACAGTTACGTCTATACCTCAGGAACTGCCCTACAGGCAAGTTGTCCCTCAAAGCTCTTGGGTGAAAGGAATCATACGAGAGCAAGGAATTCCTGTCTGTGGGTTTTTGATGTACACAGGTGTTAATGGTGCCCATACTGTATTCAATATCTAGGTCAAGGTATATTGCTTTGTGTCTGTCATATGTCCAGGTGAACTTAAGGTTCTCATCTTGTGCATTCAGCCAGTTAAGGAATTCCAACAGGTGTTCCTCCGTTCCTGACCAGATGCAGAACACGTCATCTATATATCTCTTCCAGAGCCGGATCTGGCTCTGGAAGGGGTTGTTGTTATGATAGATGACGTGCTCCTCGAATTGTCCCACATAGATACAAGCTATGCTGGGTGCCATAGTAGCCCCCATCGAGGTGCCAGACACCTGAAGATAGAGCTGATCTTTGTAGCAGAAGTAGTTCTTGGTAAGGGCTAACTCTATACACTGCAGCACGAATGTCTGTGTAGTGTCATAGAACCATTCCTGATCACCCAGGGCGCGGGCCGCTGCCACCAGCGCCGCGTCCTGGGGAATGCAAGTGTACAAGGATTCGATGTCAATGGTGACAAAGAATTCATTAGCCGGGTCATAATGGATGTCTTCAAGTACCTTTAAGATGTCAGTCGTGTCTTTGACAAAGGACTTTTGGGTGACTACAGATTCTCTGAGAAAGTAATCTGCATATTGAGATAGCGGTTCCAGAATCGATTGAATGCCCGCCACAATAGGGCGACCAGGAGGTGGACGAGTGGGCTTATGGATCTTTGGGAGGATGTAAAATGACGGAGTCCTAGGGCTGGTATTAACAAGGAACTCCGCCTCTTTAACCGAAATCCATTTTCTTTCTTTAGCGACCCCAACCATGTCGCGAATGGTTTTTGACAATTCTTCCACCGGATCTTTTTTAAGTGGTACATAATTGGTCCTGACACTCAGGAGGCGTAGTATTTCGGCCTCGTAATCAGTGGTATTAAGAAGGACAATAGCACCGCCCTTGTCCGCCGATTTTATAGTCAGCGTGTGATTATTTTGGAGGCTTTTAACTGCTTCCCAGTCTTCTTTAGTCATGTTTTTGTGATGGAACTGTCTCCTCGTGTTTTCTATTTTTTCTATGTCCTGTAAGACCAGAGACTCAAAAACCACTATTTCTGGACCTACCGCAGAAGTGGGTGGGCAGAAAGTGGAAGGATTTCTCAAATTAGAGGTATAGGTGGTATTCTCTAATGTTTGCTTATCTTTGAAAAACTTTTTGAGTTTAATTTTTCTCATTGTTTCCTGAAACTCAATTCTGCATTTGAATGCGTCATGAGTAGGAGTAGGAATGAATCCCAAACCTTTGTTCAGTACTCTTTTTTCATTGTCAGACAGGACATGATCGGAGAGATTTACTACGATGTTGCCGCTTACTTCTGGGTCCTGCCTCTGCTGCGGGTCAACCTCGGCGAGAACGTCTGCCATTGTTGGCGTTGCTGGTTCGGCTGATTGGTGGGATTTCCTCTGCCTCTTCCGCCTCCTTGACCACCTACCCGGTTGGTTGTTCTTTGGCCTTGAGCTAAAAAAGACCTGAGGAGTGCCCCCAAGTCCTCACTAGTTTGATTCTGTTGTTGGAATCTCACCCTATTACCTTGAGGTGTTTCTTCCTCTTCCTCACTGGACGTGTTGTCGAAGGTCCACTGGTTGGGGGTCCGTCTTGGTTGTTGTCTGCCTCCTCAGCCCCTCTGTCTTCCTCCAAAGGACTGAGATTCCTGAGGAGCTGTGTAGTACTCGTCCTTCACATAGGGGAAAGCCCATTCATGTGTGTATCTCTCAAGATTGCGAGTGAGGCCTTTCAATTTTTGGGTTACCATATAGTTTCTGTATTCAGAAAGGTCCTCCTGGATCCTTTGGAGTTGTTCTTTGGTATCCAACAGTGTGGTGTCCCTCTGTATGGATTCTTCCAATTCCAGTATTTCTTTCAATAGTTCCTCACTCAGCCGCTTGGCCGTGCTGATAATCAAAATCAGCCAATCTCTAGTACACTTGTTAGCGATGAAGCTCCAATCTCGCCTAAACCTGCTGTCGTCAAGGAAGATGCGGGGTTCTATTCTTACAAGGAGACTAGCTGGGGCCGCGCCAGCATTATAGTATTCAGTCATAAGCGCCCCATGTAAAGCAATCCTAACCTGCCTCTTTTTCAGGGTACTAAGCTTCTCCCATTCTTCCCTGGCTGTGGTGTTGCCAAGTAATGGATTGTCAGGTAGTAGTGATGGGCCTGCTAGGATAGCCGCTATCTGTTCCTCAGTGAAGGCCAGACAGTTCTTATCCATTTAAAAGTGGGGGCCTACACCAAATGAGGAAGAGAAGGAAGGACAAGAGAGCTAAGGTCACTCTTGGTCACAATTACCTACACACTCCCCAGAAGTAAACCTGTTACAGTAGTATAGCACCTCACCAACCACAGGGTCCACATGTAAGGTAAATTTAAAAAAAAACGCTGATCCTCCAAGTAGGGGGATGCTAAGCTCTCACGGCTGAGCAAACAAAAATGACCTCAATGAATTGCAATAAATAAGAGATTTAGTTACTTGGAGTTAGAACTTAGAACCTTAATAGATATTCCAGGAGCTTTCAGAATAATAATTAATTCTACAACTATATCAAATGTATTCATCCAATCCTTCAAGCAGTGTTTGATCCAAGGTGATAAACAGTCAAAAATGAGACACAAGAAAAATTAATCTTTTTTCAAACAATTAAACTTGGCCTGTACAGGGATCGAACCTGTGACCTTGGCGTTATTAGCACCACGCTCT
Source organism: Lissotriton vulgaris (assembly GCF_964263255.1). Taxonomy (NCBI): domain Eukaryota; kingdom Metazoa; phylum Chordata; class Amphibia; order Caudata; family Salamandridae; genus Lissotriton; species Lissotriton vulgaris. The sequence continues at coordinate 445,699,242 of NC_141700.1, forward strand.
AACCATCTGAGCTAACAGGCCGTTTTGCACAATTTCCTGGAAGTCCAGCATATGAAGAAGTGCTAATGATAGTTAACCCGGGAGATTTGGAAAGCTTAATTTCAGAGGTTTACCATGAAGTTATAAATATATAATATCAACATGAAGAAACTAATATGACTTTAAAAAAATTACAATACAAAAGAGATGTTCATACTTAGTGTTAGAACTTAGAACCATTAATGTTTTTTCCATGTGTTTTAGCAATAAATAACAATTCATCACCTATATGCAATTGATTCATTTATTCATTCTATCAGCTTCCCCTCAAAGGAAATATAGAGATACACATGATACAGAAGAAAATACATCTATTTTCAACATTAAAGGAGCATCAAGTATTGGCTTGGAGACTGATTGAAAATATGTCCTTGCTATTTTTAACTTTTTGCTCTAAAGACTAAACTAATAGGCTCACTAAATATATAGCATACTATTGAAGAAATAGCAGATGATGAAGTGCTACTGATTGTTAACCCGGGATAGTTGGAAAGCTTATATTCAGCTGTTTAAATTCATACTATCTTTATATTTCATCAACAAGACAAAACAAAAATGACCTCAATGAATTGCAATAAAGAAGAGATTTAGTTACTTGGAGTTAGAACTTAGAACCATTAATAGATATTCCAGGAGCTTTCAGAATAATAATTAATTCTACAACTATATCAAATGTATTCATCCAATCCTTCAAGCAGTGTTTGATCCAAGGTGATAAACAGTCAAAAATGAGACACAAGAAAAATTAATCTTTTTTCAAACAATTAAACTTGGCCTGTACAGGGATCGAACTTGTGACCTTGGCGTTATTAGCACCACGCTCTAACCATCTGAGCTAACAGGCCGTTTTGCACAATTTCCTGGAAGTCCAGCATATGAAGAAGTGCTAGTGATAGTTAACCCGGGAGATTTGGAAAGCTTAATTTCAGAGGTTTACCATGAAGTTATAAATATATAATATCAACATGAAGAAACTAATATGACTTTAAAAAAATTACAATACAAAAGAGATGTTCATACTTAGTGTTAGAACTTAGAACCATTAATGTTTTTTCCATGTGTTTTAGCAATAAATAACAATTCATCACCTATATGCAATTGATTCATCTAATCATTCTATCAGCTCCCCCTCAAAGGAAATATAGACATACACATGATACAGAAGAAAATACATCTATTTTCAACATTAAAGGAGCATCAAGTATTGGCTTGGAGACTGATTGAAGGTATGTCCTTGGCATTTTTAACTTTATGCTCTAAAGACTAAACTAATAGGCTCAATAAATATATAGCATACCATTGAAGAAATAGCAGATGATGAAGTGCTATCGATTGTTAACCTGGGATAGTTGGAAAGCTTATATTCAGCTGTTTAAATTCATACTATCTTTATATTTCATCAACAAGACAAAACAAAAATGACCTCAATGAATTGCAATAAAGAAGAGATTTAGTTACTTGGAGTTAGAACTTAGAACCATTAATAGATATTCCAGGAGCTTTCAGAATAATAATTATTTCTACAACTATATCAAATGTATTCATCCAATCCTTCAAGCAGCGTTTGATCCAAGGTGATAAACAGTCAAGAATGAAACACAAGAAAAATTACCCTTTTTTCAAACAATTAAACTTGGCCTGTACAGGGATCGAACCTGTGACCTTTGCGTTATTAGCACCATGCTCTAACCATCTGAGCTAACAAGCCATTTTGCCCAAATTCCTGGAAGTCCAGCATGTGAAGAACTGCTAATGATAGTTAACCCGGGAGATTTGGATAGCTGAATTTCAGAGGTTTACCATGAAATTATAAATATATAATATCAACATGAAGAAACTAATATGACTTTAAAAAAATTACAATACAAAAGAGATTTTCATACTTAGTGTTAGAACTTAGAACCATTAATGTTTTTTCCATGTTTTTTAGCAAAAAATAACAATTCATCACCTATATGCAATTGATTCATTTAATCATTCTATCAGCTTCCCCTCAAAGGAAATATAGAGATACACATGATACAGAAGAAAATACATCTATTTTCAACATTAAAGGAGCATCAAGTATTGGCTAGGAGATTGATTGAAAGTATGTCCTTGGCATTTTTAACTTTATGCTCTAAAGACTAAACTAATAGGCTCAATAAATATATAGCATACCATTGAAGAAATAGCAGATGATGAAGTTCTATCGATTGTTAACCCGGGATAGTTGGAAAGCTTATATTCAGCTGTTTACATTCATACTATCTTTATATTTCATCAACAAGACAAAACAAAAATGACCTCAATAAATTGCAATAAATAAGAGTTTAAGTTACTTGGCGTTAGAACTTAGAACCATTAATAGATATTCCAGGAGCTTTCAGAATAATAATTAATTCTACAACTATATCAAATGTATTTATCCAATCCTTCAAGCAGTGTTTGATCCAAGGTGATAAACAGTCAAAAATGAGACACAAGAAAAATTAATCTTTTTTCAAACAATTAAACTTCCCTTGTACAGGGATCGAACCTGTGACCTTGGCGTTATTAGCACCACGCTCTAACCATCTGAGCTAACAGGCCGTTTTGCACAATTTCCTGGAAGTCCAGCATATGAAGAAGTGCTAATGATAGTTAACCTGGGAGATTTGGAAAGCTTAATTTCAGAGGTTTACCATGAAGTTATAAATATATAATATCAACATGAAGAAACTAATATGACTTTAAAAAAATTACAATACAAAAGAGATGTTCATACTTAGTGTTAGAACTTAGAACCATTAATGTTTTTTCATGTGTTTTAGCAATAAATAACAATTCATCACCTATATGCAATTGATTCATTTAATCATTCTATCAGCTTCCCCTCAAAGGAAATATAGAGATACACATGATACAGAAGAAAATACATCTATTTTCAACATTAAAGGAGCATCAAGTATTGGCTTGGAGACTGATTGAAATTATGTCCTTGGCATTTTTAAAATTTTGCTCTGAAGACTAAACTAATAGGCTTGCTAAATATATAGCATACTATTGAAGAAATAGCAGATGATGAAGTGCTACTGATTGTTAACCCGGGATAGTTGGAAAGCTTATATTCAGCTGTTTACATTCATACTATCTTTATATTTCATCAACAAGACAAAACAAAAATGACCTCAATGAATTGCAATAAATAGGAGATTTAGTTACTTGGAGTTAGAACTTAGAACCATTAATAGATATTCCAGGAGCTTTCAGAATAATAATTAATTCTACAACTATATCAAATGTATTCATCCAATCCCTCAAGCAGCGTTTGATCCAAGGTGATAAACAGTCAAAAATTAGACACAAGAAAAATTAATCTTTTTACAAACAATTAAACTCGGCCTGTACAGGGATTGAACCTGTGACCTTGGCGTTATTAGCACCACGCTCTAACCATCTGAGCTAACAGGCCGTGTTGCACAAATTCCTGGAAGTCCAGCATATGAAGAAGTGCTAATGATAGTTAACCCGGGAGATTTGGAAAGCTTAATTTCAGAGGTTTACCATGAAGTTATACTTATATAATATCAACATGAAGAAACTAATATGACTCTAAAAAAATTACAATACAAAAGAGATTTTCATACTTAGTGTTAGAACTTAGAACCATTAATGTTTTTTCCATGTGTTTTAGCAATAAATAACAATTCATCACCTATATGCAATTGATTCATCTAATCATTCTATCAGCTCCCCCTCAAAGGAAATATAGACATACACATGATACAGAAGAAAATACATCTATTTTCAACATTAAAGGAGCATCAAGTATTGGCTTGGAGACTGATTGAAGGTATGTCCTTGGCATTTTTAACTTTATGCTCTAAAGACTAAACTAATAGGCTCAATAAATATATAGCATACCATTGAAGAAATAGCAGATGATGAAGTGCTATCGATTGTTAACCCGGGATAGTTGGAAAGCTTATATTCAGCTGTTTACATTCATACTATCTTTATATTTCATCAACAAGACAAAACAAAAATGACCTCAATAAATTGCAATAAATAGAAGATTTAGTTACTTGGCGTTAGAACTTAGAACCATTAATAGATATTCCAGGAGCTTTCAGAATAATAATTATTTCTACAACTATATCAAATGTATTCATCCAATCCTTCAAGCAGGTTTGATCCAAGGTGATAAACAGTCAAGAATGAAACACAAGAAAAATTACCCTTTTTTCAAACAATTAAACTTAGCCTGTACAGGGATCGAACCTGTGACCTTTGCGTTATTAGCACCATGCTCTAACCATCTGAGCTAACAAGCCATTTTGCCCAAATTCCTGGAAGTCCAGCATGTGAAGAACTGCTAATGATAGTTAACCCGGGAGATTTGGATAGCTGAATTTCAGAGGTTTACCATGAAATTATAAATATATAATATCAACATGAAGAAACTAATATGACTTTAAAAAAATTACAATACAAAAGAGATGTTCATACTTAGTGTTAGAACTTAGAACCATTAATGTTTTTTCCATGTGTTTTAGCAATAAATAACAATTCATCACCTATATGCAATTGATTCATTTAATCATTCTATCAGCTTCCCCTCAAAGGAAATATAGAGATACACATGATACAGAAGAAAATACATCTATTTTCAACATTAAAGGAGCATCAAGTATTGGCTAGGAGATTGATTGAAAGTATGTCCTTGGCATTTTTAACTTTATGCTCTAAAGACTAAACTAATAGGCTCAATAAATATATAGCATACCATTGAAGAAATAGCAGATGATGAAGTTCTATCGATTGTTAACCCGGGATAGTTGGAAAGCTTATATTCAGCTGTTTACATTCATACTATCTTTATATTTCATCAACAAGACAAAACAAAAATGACCTCAATAAATTGCAATAAATAAGAGTTTAAGTTACTTGGCGTTAGAACTTAGAACCATTAATAGATATTCCAGGAGCTTTCAGAATAATAATTAATTCTACAACTATATAAAATGTATTTATCCAATCCTTCAAGCAGTGTTTGATCCAAGGTGATAAACAGTCAAAAATGAGACACAAGAAAAATTAATCTTTTTTCAAACAATTAAACTTCCCTTGTACAGGGATCGTACCTGTGACCTTGGAGTTATTAGCACCACGCTCTAACCATCTGAGCTAACAGGCCGTTTTGCACAATTTCCTGGAAGTCCAGCATATGAAGAAGTGCTAATGATAGTTAACCTGGGAGATTTGGAAAGCTTAATTTCAGAGGTTTACCATGAAGTTATAAATATATAATATCAACATGAAGAAACTAATATGACTTTAAAAAAATTACAATACAAAAGAGATGTTCATACTTAGTGTTAGAACTTAGAACCATTAATGTTTTTTCATGTGTTTTAGCAATAAATAACAATTCATCACCTATATGCAATTGATTCATTTAATCATTCTATCAGCTTCCCCTCAAAGGAAATATAGAGATACACATGATACAGAAGAAAATACATCTATTTTCAACATTAAAGGAGCATCAAGTATTGGCTTGGAGACTGATTGAAATTATGTCCTTGGCATTTTTAAAATTTTGCTCTGAAGACTAAACTAATAGGCTCGCTAAATATATAGCATACTATTGAAGAAATAGCAGATGATGAAGTGCTACTGATTGTTAACCCGGGATAGTTGGAAAGCTTATATTCAGCTGTTTACATTCATACTATCTTTATATTTCATCAACAAGACAAAACAAAAATGACCTCAATGAATTGCAATAAATAGGAGATTTAGTTACTTGGAGTTAGAACTTAGAACCATTAATAGATATTCCACGAGCTTTCAGAATAATAATTAATTCTACAACTATATCAAATGTATTCATCCAATCCTTCAAGCAGCGTTTGATCCAAGGTGATAAACAGTCAAAAATTAGACACAAGAAAAATTAATCTTTTTACAAACAATTAAACTCGGCCTGTACAGGGATTGAACCTGTGACCTTGGCGTTATTAGCACCACGCTCTAACCATCTGAGCTAACAGGCCGTTTTGCACAAATTCCTGGAAGTCCAGCATATGAAGAAGTGCTAATGATAGTTAACCCGGGAGATTTGGAAAGCTTAATTTCAGAGGTTTAACATGAAGTTATACTTATATAATATCAACATGAAGAAACTAATATGACTCTAAAAAAATTACAATACAAAAGAGATTTTCATACTTAGTGTTAGAACTTAGAACCATTAATGTTTTTTCCATGTGTTTTAGCAATAAATAACAATTCATCACCTATATGCAATTGATTCATCTAATCATTCTATCAGCTTCCCCTCAAAGGAAATATAGACATACACATGATACAGAAGAAAATACATCTATTTTCAACATTAAAGGAGCATCAAGTATTGGCTTGGAGACTGATTGAAGGTATGTCCTTGGCATTTTTAACTTTATGCTCTAAAGACTAAACTAATAGGCTCAATAAATATATAGCATACCATTGAAGAAATAGCAGATGATGAAGTGCTATCGATTGTTAACCCGGGATAGTTGGAAAGCTTATATTCAGCTGTTTACATTCATACTATCTTTATATTTCATCAACAAGACAAAACAAAAATGACCTCAATAAATTGCAATAAATAGAAGATTTAGTTACTTGGCGTTAGAACTTAGAACCATTAATAGATATTCCAGGAGCTTTCAGAATAATAATTATTTCTACAACTATATCAAATGTATTCATCCAATCCTTCAAGCAGCGTTTGATCCAAGGTGATAAACAGTCAAGAATGAAACACAAGAAAAATTACCCTTTTTTCAAACAATTAAACTTGGCCTGTACAGGGATCGAACCTGTGACCTTTGCGTTATTAGCACCATGCTCTAACCATCTGAGCTAACAAGCCATTTTGCCCAAATTCCTGGAAGTCCAGCATGTGAAGAACTGCTAATGATAGTTAACCCGGGAGATTTGGATAGCTGAATTTCAGAGGTTTACCATGAAATTATAAATATATAATATCAACATGAAGAAACTAATATGACTTTAAAAAAATTACAATACAAAAGAGATTTTCATACTTAGTGTTAGAACTTAGAACCATTAATGTTTTTTCCATGTTTTTTAGCAAAAAATAACAATTCATCACCTATATGCAATTGATTCATTTAATCATTCTATCAGCTTCCCCTCAAAGGAAATATAGAGATACACATGATACAGAAGAAAATACATCTATTTTCAACATTAAAGGAGCATCAAGTATTGGCTAGGAGATTGATTGAAAGTATGTCCTTGGCATTTTTAACTTTATGCTCTAAAGACTAAACTAATAGGCTCAATAAATATATAGCATACCATTGAAGAAATAGCAGATGATGAAGTTCTATCGATTGTTAACCCGGGATAGTTGGAAAGCTTATATTCAGCTGTTTACATTCATACTATCTTTATATTTCATCAACAAGACAAAACAAAAATGACCTCAATAAATTGCAATAAATAAGAGTTTAAGTTTCTTGGCGTTAGAACTTAGAACCATTAATAGATATTCCAGGAGCTTTCAGAATAATAATTAATTCTACAACTATATCAAATGTATTTATCCAATCCTTCAAGCAGTGTTTGATCCAAGGTGATAAACAGTCAAAAATGAGACACAAGAAAAATTAATCTTTTTTCAAACAATTAAACTTCCCTTGTACAGGGATCGAACCTGTGACCTTGGCGTTATTAGCACCACGCTCTAACCATCTGAGCTAACAGGCCGTTTTGCACAATTTCCTGGAAGTCCAGCATATGAAGAAGTGCTAATGATAGTTAACCTGGGAGATTTGGAAAGCTTAATTTCAGAGGTTTACCATGAAGTTATAAATATTTAATATCAACATGAAGAAACTAATATGACTTTAAAAAAATTACAATACAAAAGAGATGTTCATACTTAGTGTTAGAACTTAGAACCATTAATGTTTTTTCATGTGTTTTAGCAATAAATAACAATTCATCACCTATATGCAATTGATTCATTTAATCATTCTATCAGCTTCCCCTCAAAGGAAATATAGAGATACACATGATACAGAAGAAAATACATCTATTTTCAACATTAAAGGAGCATCAAGTATTGGCTTGGAGACTGATTGAAATTATGTCCTTGGCATTTTTAAAATTTTGCTCTGAAGACTAAACTAATAGGCTCGCTAAATATATAGCATACTATTGAAGAAATAGCAGATGATGAAGTGCTACTGATTGTTAACCCGGGATAGTTGGAAAGCTTATATTCAGCTGTTTACATTCATACTATCTTTATATTTCATCAACAAGACAAAACAAAAATGACCTCAATGAATTGCAATAAATAGGAGATTTAGTTACTTGGAGTTAGAACTTAGAACCATTAATAGATATTCCAGGAGCTTTCAGAATAATAATTAATTCTACAACTATATCAAATGTATTCATCCAATCCTTCAAGCAGCGTTTGATCCAAGGTGATAAACAGTCAAAAATTAGACACAAGAAAAATGAATCTTTTTACAAACAATTAAACTCGGCCTGTACAGGGATTGAACCTGTGACCTTGGCGTTATTAGCACCACGCTCTATCCATCTGAGCTAACAGGCCGTTTTGCACAAATTCCTGGAAGTCCAGCATATGAAGAAGTGCTAATGATAGTTAACCCGGGAGATTTGGAAAGCTTAATTTCAGAGGTTTACCATGAAGTTATACTTATATAATATCAACATGAAGAAACTAATATGACTCTAAAAAAATTACAATACAAAAGAGATTTTCATACTTAGTGTTAGAACTTAGAACCATTAATGTTTTTTCCATGTGTTTTAGCAATGAATAACAATTCATCACCTATATGCAATTGATTCATCTAATCATTCTATCAGCTTCCCCTCAAAGGAAATATAGACATACACATGATACAGAAGAAAATACATCTATTTTCAACATTAAAGGAGCATCAAGTATTGGCTTGGAGACTGATTGAAAGTATGTCCTTGGCATTTTTAACTTTATGCTCTAAAGACTAATCTAATAGGCTCACTAAATATATAGCATACTATTGAAGAAATAGCAGATGATGAAGTGCTACTGATTGTTAACCCGGGATAGTTGGAAAGCTTATATTCAGCTGTTTACATTCATACTATCTTTATATTTCATCAACAAGACAAAACAAAAATGACCTCAATGAATTGCAATAAATAAGAGATTTAGTTACTTGGCGTTAGAACTTAGAACCATTAATAGATATTCCAGGAGCTTTCAGAATAATAATTAATTCTACAACTATACGAAATATATTCATCCAATCCTTCAAGCTCAGTTTGATCCAAGGTGATAAACAGTCAAAAATGAGACACAAGAAAAATGTATCTTTTAGAAACAATTAAACTTGGCCTGTACAGGGATCGAACCTGTGACCTTGGCGTTATTAGCACCACGCTCTAACCATCTGAGCTAACAGGCCGTTTTGCACAAATTCCTGGAAGTCCAGCATATGAAGAAGTGCTAATGATAGTTAACCCGGGAGATTTGGAAAGCTTAATTTCAGATGTTTACCATGAAGTTATAAATATATAATTTCAACATGAAGAAACTAATATGACTTTAAAAAAATTACAATACAAAAGAGATGTTCATACTTAGTGTTAGAACTTAGAACCATTAATGTTTTTTCCATGTGTTTTAGCAATAAATAACAATTCATCACCTATATGCAATTGATTCATTTAATCATTCTATCAGCTTCCCCTCAAAGGAAATATAGAGATACACATGATACAGAAGAAAATACATATATTTTCAACATTAAAGGAGCATCAAGTATTGGCTTGGAGACTGATTGAAAATATGTCCTTGCTATTTTTAACTTTTTGCTCTAAAGACTAAACTAATAGGATCACTAAATATATAGCATACTATTGAAGAAATAGCAGATGATGAAGTGCTACTGATTGTTAACCCGGGATAGTTGGAAAGCTTATATTCAGCTGTTTACATTCATACTATCTTTATATTTCATCAACAAGACAAAACAAAAATGACCTCAATGAATTGCAATAAAGAAGAGATTCAGTTACTTGGAGTTAGAACTTAGAACCATTAATAGATATTCCAGGAGCTTTCAGAATAATAATTAATTCTACAACTATATCAAATGTATTCATCCAATCCTTCAAGCAGTGTTTGATCCAAGGTGATAAACAGTCAAAAATGAGACACAAGAAAAATTAATATTTTTTCAAACAATTAAACTTGGCCGGTACAGGGATCAAACCTGTGACCTTGGCGTTATTAGCACCACGCTCTAACCATCTGAGCTAACAGGCCGTCTTGCACAAATTCCTGGAAGTCCAGCATATGAAGAAGTGCTAATGATAGTTAACCCGGGAGATTTGGAAAGCTTAATTTCAGAGGTTTACCATGAAGTTATACTTATATAATATCAACATGAAGAAACTAATATGACTCTAAAAAAATTACAATACAAAAGAGATTTTCATACTTAGTGTTAGAACTTAGAACCATTAATGTTTTTTCCATGTGTTTTAGCAATAAATAACAATTCATCACCTATATGCAATTGATTCATTTAATCATTCTATCAGCTTCCCCTCAAAGAAAATATAGAGATACACATGATACAGAAGAAAATACATCTATTTTCAACATTAAAGGAGCATGAAGTATTGGCTAGGAGATTGATTGAAAGTATGTCCTTGGCATTTTTAACTTTATGCTCTAAAGACTAAACTAATAGGCTCACTAAATATATAGCATACTATTGAAGAAATAGCAGATGATGAAGTGCTACCCATTGTTAACCCGGGATAGTTGGAAAGCTTATATTCAGCTGTTTACATTCATACTATCTTTATATTTCATCAACAAGACAAAACAAAAATGACCTCAATAAATTGCAATAAATAAGAGATTTAGTTACTTGGCGTTAGAACTTAGAACCATTAATAGATATTTCAGGAGCTTTCAGAATGATAATGAATTCTACAACTATATCAAATGTATTCATCCAATCCTCCAAGCAGCGTTTGATCCAAGGTGATAAACAGTCAAAAATGAGACACAAGAAAAATTAATCTTTTTTCAAACAATTAAACTTGGCCTGTACAGGGATCGAACCTATGACCTTGGCGTTATTAGCACCATGCTCTAACCATCTGGGCTAACAGGCAATTTTGCATAAACTCCTGGAATTCCAGCATATGAAGAAGTGCTAATGATAGTTAACCCGGGAGATTTGGAAAGCTTAATTTCAGAGGTTTACCATGAACTTATAAATATATATTATCAACATGAAGAAACTAATATGACTTTAAAAAAATTACAATACAAAAGAGATTATCATACTTAGTGTTAGAACTTAGAACCATTAATGTTTTTTCCATGTGTTTTAGCAATAAATAACAATTCATCACCTATATGCAATTGATTCATTTAATCATTCTATCAGCTTCCCCTCAAAGGAAATATAGAGATACACATGATACAGAAGAAAATACATCTATTTTCAACATTAAAGGAGCATCAAGTATTGGCTTGCAGACTGATTGAAAGTATGTCCTTGGCATTTTTACCTTTATGCTCTAAAGACTAAACTAATAGGCTCACTCAATATATAGCATACTATTGAAGAAATAGCAGATGATGAAGTGCTACTGATTGTTGACCCGGGATAATTGGAAAGCTTATATTCAGCTGTTTACATTCATACTATCTTTATATTTCATCAACAAGACAAAACAAAAATGACCTCAATAAATTGCAATAAATAAGAGATTAAGTTACTTGGCGTTAGAACTTAGAACCATTATTAGATATTCCAGGAGCTTTCAGAGTAATAATTAATTCTACAACTATATCAAATGTATTTATCCAATCCTTCAAGCAGTGTTTGATCCAAGGTGATAAACAGTCAAAAATGAGACACAAGAAAAATTAATCTTTTTTCAAACAATTAAACTTGGCATGTACAGGGATCGAACCTGTGACCTTGGCGTTATTAGCACCACGCTCTAACCATCTGAGCTAACAGGCCATTTTTCACAATTTTCTGGAAGTCCAGCATATGAAGAAGTGCTAATGATAGTTAACCCAGGAGATTTGGAAAGCTTAATTTCAGAGGTTTACCATGAAGTTATAAATATATATTATCAACATGAAGAAACTAATATGACTTTAAAAAAATTACAATACAAAACAGATGTTCATACTTAGTGTTAGAACTTAGAACCATTAATGTTTTTTCCATGTATTTTAGCAATAAAGAACAATCCATCACCTATATGCAATTGATTCATTTAATCATTCTATCAGCTTCCCCTCAAAGGAAATATAGAGATACACATGATACAGAAGAAAATACATCTATTTTCAACATTAAAGGAGCATCAAGTATTGGCATGGAGACTGATTGAAAATATGTCCTTGCTATTTTTAACTTTTTGCTCTAAAGACTAAACTAATAGGCTCACTAAATATATAGCATACTATTGAAGAAATAGCAGATGATGAAGTGCTACTGATTGTTAACCCGGGATAGTTGGAAAGCTTATATTCAGCTGTTTACATTCATACTATCTTTATATTTCATCAACAAGACAAAACAAAAATGACCTCAATGAATTGCAATAAAGAAGAGATTTAGTTACTTGGAGTTATAACTTAGAACCATTAATAGCTATTCCAGGAGCTTTCAGAATAATAATTAATTCTACAACTTTATCAAATGTATTCATCCAATCCTTCAAGCAGCGTTTGATCCAAGGTGATAAACAGTCAAAAATTAGATACAAGAAAAATAATCTTTTTACAAACAATTAAACTCGGCCTGTACAGGGATTGAACCTGTGACCTTGGCGTTATTAGCACCACGCTCTAACCATCTGAGCTAACAGGCCGTTTTGCACAATTTCCTGGAAGTCCAGCATATGAAGAAGTGCTAATGATAGTTAACCCGGGAGATTTGGAAAGCTTAATTTCAGAGGTTTACCATGAAGTTATACTTATATAATATCAACATGAAGAAACTAATATGACTTTAAAAAAAATACAATACAAAAGAGATGTTCATACTTAGTGTTAGAACTTAGAACCATTAATGTTTTTTCCATGTGTTTTAGCAATAAATAACAATTCATCACCTATATGCAATTGATTCATCTAATCATTCTATCAGCTTCCCCTCAAAGGAAATATAGACATACACATGAGACAGAAGAAAACACATCTATTTTTAACATTAAAGGAGCATCAAGTATTGGCTTGGAGACTGATTGAAAGTATGTCCTTGGCATTTTTAACTTTATGCTCTAAAGACTAAACTAATAGGCTCACTAAATATATAGCATACTATTGAAGAAATAGCAGATGATGAAGTGCTACTGATTGTTAACCCGGGATAGTTGGAAAGCTTATATTCAGCTGTTTACATTCATACTATCTTTATATTTCATCAACAAGACAAAACAAAAATGACCTCAATGAATTGCAATAAATAAGAGATTTAGTTACTTGGCGTTAGAACTTAGAACCATTAATAGATATTCCAGGAGCTTTCAGAATAATAATTAATTCTACAACTATATCAAATGTATTTATCCAATCCTTCAAGCAGTGTTTGATCCAAGGTGATAAACAGTCAAAAATGAGACACAAGAAAAATTAATCTTTTTTCAAACAATTAAACTTGGCCTGTACAGGGATCGAACCTGTGACCTTGGCCTTATTAGCACCACGCTCTAACCATCTGAGCTAACAGGCCGTTTTGCACAATTTCCTGGAAGTCCAGCATATGAAGAAGTGCTAATGATAGTTAACCCGGGAGATTTGGAAAGCTTAATTTCAGAGGTTTACCATGAAGTTATAAATATATAATATCAACATGAAGAAACTAATATGACTTTAAAAAAATTACAATACAAAAGAGATTTTCATACTTAGTGTTAGAACTTAAAACCATTAATGTTTTTTCCATGTGTTTTAGCAATAAATAACAATTCATCACCTATATGCAATTGATTCATCTAATCATTCTATCTGCTTCCCCTCAAAGGAAATATAGACATACACATGATACAGAAGAAAATACATCTATTTTCAACATTAAAGGAGCATCAAGTATTGGCTTGGAGACTGATTGAAAGTATGTCCTTGGCATTTTTAACTTTATGCTCTAAAGACTAAACTAATAGGCTCACTAAATATATAGCATACTATTGAAGAAATAGCAGATGATGAAGTGCTACTGATTGTTAACCCGGGATAGTTGGAAAGCTTATATTCAGCTGTTTACATTCATACTATCTTTATATTTCATCAACAAGACAAAACAAAAATGACCTCAATGAATTGCAATAAATAATAGATTTAGTTACTTGGCGTTAGAACTTAGAACCATTAATAGATATTCCAGGAGCTTTCAGAATAATAATTAATTCTACAACTATACGAAATATATTCATCCAATCCTTCAAGCTCCGTTTGATCCAAGGTGATAAACAGTCAAAAATGAGACACAAGAAAAATGTATCTTTTTACAAACAATTAAACTTGGCCTGTACAGGGATCGAACCTGTGACCTTGGCGTTATTAGCACCACGCTCTAACCATCTGAGCTAACAGGCCGTTTTGCATGAATTGCTGGAAGTCCAGCATATGAAGAAGTGCTAATGAAAGTTAACCCGGGAGATTTGGAAAGCTTAATTTCAGAGGTTTACCATGAACTTATAAATATATATTATCAACATGAAGAAAATAATATGACTTTAAAAAAATTACAATACAAAAGAGATTGTAATACTTAGTGTTAGAACTTAGAACCATTTATGTTTTTTCCATGTGTTTTAGGAATAAATAACAATTCATCACCTATATGCAATTGGTTCATTTAATCATTCTATCAGCTTCCCCTCAAAGGAAATATAGAGATACACATGATACAGAAGAAAATACATCTATTTTCAACATTAAAGGAGCATCAAGTATTGGCTTGGAGACTGATTGAAAGTATGTCCTTGGCATTTTTACCTTTATGCTCTAAAGACTAAACTAATAGGCTCACTAAATATATAGCATACTATTGAAGAAATAGCAGATGATGAAGTGCTACTGATTGTTAACCCGGGATAATTGGAAAGCTTATATTCAGCTGTTTACATTCATACTATCTTTATATTTCATCAACAAGACAAAACAAAAATGACCTCAATAAATTGCAATAAATAAGAGATTAAGTTACTTGGCGTTAGAACTTAGAACCATTAATAGATATTCCAGGAGCTTTCAGAATAATAATTAATTCTACAACTTTATCAAATGTATTTATCCAATCCTTCAAGCAGTGTTTGATCCAAGGTGATAAACAGTCAAAAATGAGACACAAGAAAAATTAATCTTTTTTCAAACAATTAAACTTGGCCTGTACAGGGATCGAACCTGTGACCTTGGCCTTATTAGCACCACGCTCTAACCATCTGAGCTAACAGGCCGTTTTGCACAATTTCCTGGAAGTCCAGCATATGAAGAAGTGCTAATGATAGTTAACCCGGGAGATTTGGAAAGCTTAATTTCAGAGGTTTACCATGAAGTTATAAATATATAATATCAACATGAAGAAACTAATATGACTTTAAAAAAATTACAATACAAAAGAGATTTTCATACTTAGTGTTAGAACTTAAAACCATTAATGTTTTTTCCATGTGTTTTAGCAATAAATAACAATTCATCACCTATATGCAATTGATTCATCTAATCATTCTATCAGCTTCCCCTCAAAGGAAATATAGACATACACATGATACAGAAGAAAATACATCTATTTTCAACATTAAAGGAGCATCAAGTATTGGCTTGGAGACTGATTGAAAATATTTCCTTGCTATTTTTAACTTTTTGCTCTAAAGACTAAACTAATAGGCTCACTAAATATATAGCATACTATTGAAGAAATAGCAGATGATGAAGTGCTACTGATTGTTAACCCGGGAATGTTGGAAAGCTTATATTCAGCTGTTTACATTCATACTATCTTTATATTTCATCAACAAGACAAAACAAAAATGACCTCAATGAATTGCAATAAAGAAGAGATTTAGTTACTTGGAGTTAGAACTTAGAACCATTAATAGATATTCCAGGAGCTTTCAGAATAATAATTAATTCTACAACTATATGAAATGTATTCATCCAATCCTTCAAGCAGTGTTTGATCCAAGGTGATAAACAGTCAAAAATGAGACACAAGAAAAATTAATCTTTTTTCAAACAAGTAAACTTGGCCTGTACAGGGATCGAACCTGTGACCTTGGCGTTATTAGCACCACACTCTAACCATCTGAGCTAACAGGGCATTTTGCATGAATTGCTGGAAGTCCAGCATATGAAGAAGTGCTAATGATAGTTAACCCGGGAGATTTGGAAAGCTTAATTTCAGAGGTTTACCATGAAGTTATAAATATATAATATCAACATGAAGAAACTAATATGACTTTAAAAAAATTACAATACAAAAGAGATTTTCATACTTACTGTTAGAACTTAGAACCATTAATG
The DNA here is from genome assembly GCF_964263255.1 of Lissotriton vulgaris. Lineage (NCBI taxonomy): Eukaryota > Metazoa > Chordata > Amphibia > Caudata > Salamandridae > Lissotriton > Lissotriton vulgaris. The sequence goes on from NC_141700.1 coordinate 445,715,857, forward strand.
TTTTTTCCATGTGTTTTAGCAATAAATAACAATTCATCACCTATATGCAATTGATTCATTTAATCATTCTCTCAGCTTCCCCTCAAACAAAATATAGAGATACACATGATACAGAAGAAAATACATCTATTTTCAACATTAAAGGAGCATCAAGTATTGGCTAGGAGATTGATTGAAAGTATGTGCTTGGCATTTTTAACTTTATGCTCTAAAGACTAAACTAATAGGCTCACTAAATATATAGCATACTATTGAAGAAATAGCAGATGATGAAGTGCTACCGATTGTTAACCCGGGATAGTTGGAAAGCTTATATTCAGCTGTTTACATTCATACTATCTTTATATTTCATCAACAAGACAAAACAAAAATGACCTCAATGAATTGCAATAAATAAGAGATTTAGTTACTTGGCGTTAGAACTTAGAACCATTAATAGATATTCCAGGAGCTTTCAGAATAATAATTAATTCTACAACTATATCAAATGTATTTATCCAATCCTTCAAGCAGTGTTTGATCCAAGGTGATAAACAGTCAAAAATGAGACACAAGAAAAATTAATCTTTTTTCAAACAATTAAACTTGGCCTGTACAGGGATCGAACCTGTGACCTTGGCCTTATTAGCACCACGCTCTAACCATCTGAGCTAACAGGCCGTTTTGCACAATTTCCTGGAAGTCCAGCATATGAAGAAGTGCTAATGATAGTTAACCCGGGAGATTTGGAAAGCTTAATTTCAGAGGTTTACCATGAAGTTATAAAGATATAATATCAACATGAAGAAACTAATATGACTTTAAAAAAATTACCTTACAAAAGAGATTTTCATACTTAGTGTTAGAACTTAAAACCATTAATGTTTTTTCCATGTGTTTTAGCAATAAATAACAATTCATCACCTATATGCAATTGATTCATCTAATCATTCTATCAGCTTCCCCTCAAAGGAAATATAGACATACACATGATACAGAAGAAAATACATCTATTTTCAACATTAAAGGAGCATCAAGTATTGGCTTGGAGACTGATTGAAAGTATGTCCTTGGCATTTTTAACTTTATGCTCTAAAGACTAAACTAATAGGCTCACTAAATATATAGCATACTATTGAAGAAATAGCAGATGATGAAGTGCTACTGATTGTTAACCCGGGATAGTTAGAAAGCTTATATTCAGCTGTTTACATTCATACTATCTTTATATTTCATCAACAAGACAAAACAAAAATGACCTCAATGAATTGCAATAAATAATAGATTTAGTTACTTGGCGTTAGAACTTAGAACCATTAATAGATATTCCAGGAGCTTTCAGAATAATAATTAATTCTACAACTATATGAAATATATTCATCCAATCCTTCAAGCTCCGTTTGATCCAAGGTGATAAACAGTCAAAAATGAGACACAAGAAAAATGTATCTTTTTACAAACAATTAAACTTGGCCTGTACAGGGATCGAACCTGTGACCTTGGCGTTATTAGCACCACGCTCTAACCATCTGAGCTAACAGGCCGTTTTGCATGAATTCCTGGAAGTCCAGCATATGAAGAAGTGCTAATGAAAGTTAACCCGGGAGATTTGGAAAGCTTAATTTCAGAGGTTTACCATGAACTTATAAATATATATTATCAACATGAAGAAAATAATATGACTTTAAAAAAAATTACAATACAAAAGAGATTTTAATACTTAGTGTTAGAACTTAGAACCATTTATGTTTTTTCCATGTGTTTTAGGAATAAATAACAATTCATCACCTATATGCAATTGGTTCATTTAATCATTCTATCAGCTTCCCCTCAAAGGAAATATAGAGATACACATGATACAGAAGAAAATACATCTATTTTCAACATTAAAGGAGCATCAAGTATTGGCTTGGAGACTGATTGAAAGTATGTCCTTGGCATTTTTACCTTTATGCTCTAAAGACTAAACTAATAGGCTCACTAAATATATAGCATACTATTGAAGAAATAGCAGATGATGAAGTGCTACTGATTGTTAACCCGGGATAATTGGAAAGCTTATATTCAGCTGTTTACATTCATACTATCTTTATATTTCATCAACAAGACAAAACAAAAATGACCTCAATAAATTGCAATAAATAAGAGATTAAGTTACTTGGCGTTAGAACTTAGAACCATTAATAGATATTCCAGGAGCTTTCAGAATAATAATTAATTCTACAACTTTATCAAATGTATTTATCCAATCCTTCAAGCAGTGTTTGATCCAAGGTGATAAACAGTCAAAAATGAGACACAAGAAAAATTAATCTTTTTTCAAACAATTAAACTTGGCCTGTACAGGGATCGAACCTGTGACCTTGGCGTTATTAGCACCACGCTCTAACCATCTGAGCTAACAGGCCATTTTGCACAATTTCCTTGAAGTCCAGCATGTGAAGAAGTGCTAATGATAGTTAACCCGGGAGATTTGGAAAGCTTAATTTCAGAGGTTTACCATGAAGTTATACTTATATAATATCAACATGAAGAAACTAATATGACTCTAAAAAAATTACAATACAAAAGAGATTTTCATACTTAGTGTTAGAACTTAGAACCATTAATGTTTTTTCCATGTGTTTTAGCAATAAATAACAATTCATCACCTATATGCAATTGATTCATCCAATCATTCTATCAGCTTCCCCTCAAAGGAAATATAGACATACACATGATACAGAAGAAAATACATCTATTTTCAACATTAAAGGAGCATCAAGTATTGGCTTGGAGACTGATTGAAAATATGTTCTTGCTATTTTTAACTTTTTGCTCTAAAGACTAAACTAATAGGCTCACTAAATATATAGCATACTATTGAAGAAATAGCAGATGATGAAGTGCTACTGATTGTTAACCCGGGATAGTTGGAAAGCTTATATTCAGCTGTTTACATTCATACTATCTTTATATTTCATCAACAAGACAAAACAAAAATGACCTCAATGAATTGCAATAAAGAAGAGATTTAGTTACTTGGAGTTAGAACTTAGAACCATTAATAGATATTCCAGGAGCTTTCAGAATAATAATTAATTCTACAACTATATGAAATGTATTCATCCAATCCTTCAAGCAGTGTTTGATCCAAGGTGATAAACAGTCAAAAATGAGACACAAGAAAAATTAATCTTTTTTCAAACAATTAAACTTGGCCTGTACAGGGATCGAACCTGTGACCTTGGCGTTATTAGCACCACGCTCTAACCATCTGAGCTAACAGGGCATTTTGCATGAATTGCTGGAAGTCCAGCATATGAAGAAGTGCTAATGATAGTTAACCCGGGAGATTTGGAAAGCTTAATTTCAGAGGTTTACCATGAAGTTATAAATATATAATATCAACATGAAGAAACTAATATGACTTTAAAAAAATTACAATACAAAAGAGATTTTCATACTTACTGTTAGAACTTAGAACCATTAATGTTTTTTCCATGTGTTTTAGCAATAAATAACAATTCATCACCTATATGCAATTGATTCATTTAATCATTCTATCAGCTTCCCCTCAAACAAAATATAGAGATACACATGATACAGAAGAAAATACATCTATTTTCAACATTAAAGGAGCATCAAGTATTGGCTTGGAGACTGATTGAAAGTATGTCCTTGGCATTTTTACCTTTATGCTCTAAAGACTAAACTAATAGGCTCACTAAATATATAGCATACTATTGAAGAAATAGCAGATGATGAAGTGCTACTGATTGTTAACCCGGGATAATTGGAAAGCTTATATTCAGCTGTTTACATTCATACTATCTTTATATTTCATCAACAAGACAAAACAAAAATGACCTCAATAAATTGCAATAAATAAGAGATTAAGTTACTTGGCGTTAGAACTTAGAACCATTAATAGATATTCCAGGAGCTTTCAGAATAATAATTAATTCTACAACTTTATCAAATGTATTTATCCAATCCTTCAAGCAGTGTTTGATCCAAGGTGATAAACAGTCAAAAATGAGACACAAGAAAAATTAATCTTTTTTCAAACAATTAAACTTGGCCTGTACAGGGATCGAACCTGTGACCTTGGCGTTATTAGCACCACGCTCTAACCATTTGAGCTAACAGGCCGTTTTGCACAATTTCCTTGAAGTCCAGCATGTGAAGAAGTGCTAATGATAGTTAACCCGGGAGATTTGGAAAGCTTAATTTCAGAGGTTTACCATGAAGTTATACTTATATAATATCAACATGAAGAAACTAATATGACTCTAAAAAAATTACAATACAAAAGAGATTTTCATACTTAGTGTTAGAACTTAGAACCATTAATGTTTTTTCCATGTGTTTTAGCAATAAATAACAATTCATCACCTATATGCAATTGATTCATCTAATCATTCTATCAGCTTCCCCTCAAAGGAAATATAGACATACACATGATACAGAAGAAAATACATCTATTTTCAACATTAAAGGAGCATCAAGTATTGGCTTGGAGACTGATTGAAAATATGTCCTTGCTATTTTTAACTTTTTGCTCTAAAGACTAAACTAATAGGCTCACTAAATATATAGCATACTATTGAAGAAATAGCAGATGATGAAGTGCTACTGATTGTTAACCCGGGATAGTTGGAAAGCTTATATTCAGCTGTTTACATTCATACTATCTTTATATTTCATCAACAAGACAAAACAAAAATGACCTCAATGAATTGCAATAAAGAAGAGATTTAGTTACTTGGAGTTAGAACTTAGAACCATTAATAGATATTCCAGGAGCTTTCAGAATAATAATTAATTCTACAACTATATGAAATGTATTCATCCAATCCTTCAAGCAGTGTTTGATCCAAGGTGATAAACAGTCACAAAATGAGACACAAGAAAAATTAATCTTTTTTCAAACAATTAAACTTGGCCTGTACAGGGATTGAACCTGTGACCTTGGCGTTATTAGCACCACGCTCTAACCATCTGAGCTAACAGGGCATTTTGCATGAATTGCTGGAAGTCCAGCATATGAAGAAGTGCTAATGATAGTTAACCCGGGAGATTTGGAAAGCTTAATTTCAGAGGTTTACCATGAAGTTATAAATATATAATATCAACATGAAGAAACTAATATGACTTTAAAAAAATTACAATACAAAAGAGATTTTCATACTTACTGTTAGAACTTAGAACCATTAATGTTTTTTCCATGTGTTTTAGCAATAAATAACAATTCATCACCTATATGCAATTGATTCATTTAATCATTCTCTCAGCTTCCCCTCAAACAAAATATAGAGATACACATGATACAGAAGAAAATACATCTATTTTCAACATTAAAGGAGCATCAAGTATTGGCTAGGAGATTGATTGAAAGTATGTGCTTGGCATTTTTAACTTTATGCTCTAAAGACTAAACTAATAGGCTCACTAAATATATAGCATACTATTGAAGAAATAGCAGATGATGAAGTGCTACCGATTGTTAACCCGGGATAGTTGGAAAGCTTATATTCAGCTGTTTACATTCATACTATCTTTATATTTCATCAACAAGACAAAACAAAAATGACCTCAATGAATTGCAATAAATAAGAGATTTAGTTACTTGGCGTTAGAACTTAGAACCATTAATAGATATTCCAGGAGCTTTCAGAATAATAATTAATTCTACAACTATATCAAATGTATTTATCCAATCCTTCAAGCAGTGTTTGATCCAAGGTGATAAACAGTCAAAAATGAGACACAAGAAAAATTAATCTTTTTTCAAACAATTAAACTTGGCCTGTACAGGGATCGAACCTGTGACCTTGGCCTTATTAGCACCACACTCTAACCATCTGAGCTTACAGGCCGTTTTGCACAATTCCCTGGAAGTCCAGCATATGAAGAAGTGCTAATGATAGTTAACCCGGGAGATTTGGAAAGCTTAATTTCAGAGGTTTACCATGAAGTTATAAAGATATAATATCAACATGAAGAAACTAATATGACTTTAAAAAAATTACCTTACAAAAGAGATTTTCATACTTAGTGTTAGAACTTAAAACCATTAATGTTTTTTCCATGTGTTTTAGCAATAAATAACAATTCATCACCTATATGCAATTGATTCATCTAATCATTCTATCAGCTTCCCCTCAAAGGAAATATAGACATACACATGATACAGAAGAAAATACATCTATTTTCAACATTAAAGGAGCATCAAGTATTGGCTTGGAGACTGATTGAAAGTATGTCCTTGGCATTTTTAACTTTATGCTCTAAAGACTAAACTAATAGGCTCACTAAATATATAGCATACTATTGAAGAAATAGCAGATGATGAAGTGCTACTGATTGTTAACCCGGGATAGTTAGAAAGCTTATATTCAGCTGTTTACATTCATACTATCTTTATATTTCATCAACAAGACAAAACAAAAATGACCTCAATGAATTGCAATAAATAATAGATTTAGTTACTTGGCGTTAGAACTTAGAACCATTAATAGATATTCCAGGAGCTTTCAGAATAATAATTAATTCTACAACTTTATCAAATGTATTTATCCAATCCTTCAAGCAGTGTTTGATCCAAGGTGATAAACAGTCAAAAATGAGACACAAGAAAAATTAATCTTTTTTCAAACAATTAAACTTGGCCTGTACAGGGATCGAACCTGTGACCTTGGCGTTATTAGCACCACGCTCTAACCATCTGAGCTAACAGGCCGTTTTGCACAATTTCCTTGAAGTCCAGCATGTGAAGAAGTGCTAATGATAGTTAACCCGGGAGATTTGGAAAGCTTAATTTCAGAGGTTTACCATGAAGTTATACTTATATAATGTCAACATGAAGAAACTAATATGACTCTAAAAAAATTACAATACAAAAGAGATTTTCATACTTAGTGTTAGAACTTAGAACCATTAATGTTTTTTCCATGTGTTTTAGCAATAAATAACAATTCATCACCTATATGCAATTGATTCATCTAATCATTCTATCAGCTTCCCCTCAAAGGAAATATAGACATACACATGATACAGAAGAAAATACATCTATTTTCAACATTAAAGGAGCATCAAGTATTGGCTTGGAGACTGATTGAAAATATGTTCTTGCTATTTTTAACTTTTTGCTCTAAAGACTAAACTAATAGGCTCACTAAATATATAGCATACTATTGAAGAAATAGCAGATGATGAAGTGCTACTGATTGTTAACCCGGGATAGTTGGAAAGCTTATATTCAGCTGTTTACATTCATACTATCTTTATATTTCATCAACAAGACAAAACAAAAATGACCTCAATGAATTGCAATAAAGAAGAGATTTAGTTACTTGGAGTTAGAACTTAGAACCATTAATAGATATTCCAGGAGCTTTCAGAATAATAATTAATTCTACAACTATATGAAATGTATTCATCCAATCCTTCAAGCAGTGTTTGATCCAAGGTGATAAACAGTCAAAAATGAGACACAAGAAAAATTAATCTTTTTTCAAACAATTAAACTTGGCCTGTACAGGGATCGAACCTGTGACCTTGGCGTTATTAGCACCACGCTCTAACCATCTGAGCTAACAGGGCATTTTGCATGAATTGCTGGAAGTCCAGCATATGAAGAAGTGCTAATGATAGTTAACCCGGGAGATTTGGAAAGCTTAATTTCAGAGGTTTACCATGAAGTTATAAATATATAATATCAACATGAAGAAACTAATATGACTTTAAAAAAATTACAATACAAAAGAGATTTTCATACTTACTGTTAGAACTTAGAACCATTAATGTTTTTTCCATGTGTTTTAGCAATAAATAACAATTCATCACCTATATGCAATTGATTCATTTAATCATTCTATCAGCTTCCTCTCAAACAAAATATAGAGATACACATGATACAGAAGAAAATACATCTATTTTCAACATTAAAGGAGCATCAAGTATTGGCTAGGAGATTGATTGAAAGTATGTGCTTGGCATTTTTAACTTTATGCTCTAAAGACTAAACTAATAGGCTCACTAAATATATAGCATACTATTGAAGAAATAGCAGATGATGAAGTGCTACCGATTGTTAACCCGGGATAGTTGGAAAGCTTATATTCAGCTGTTTACATTCATACTATCTTTATATTTCATCAACAAGACAAAACAAAAATGACCTCAATAAATTGCAATAAATAAGAGATTTAGTTACTTGGCGTTAGAACTTAGAACCATTAATAGATATTTCAGGAGCTTTCAGAATAATAATTAATTCTACAACTATATCAAATGTATTTATCCAATCCTTCAAGCAGTGTTTGATCCAAGGTGATAAACAGTCAAAAATGAGACACAAGAAAAATTAATCTTTTTTCAAACAATTAAACTTGGCCTGTACAGGGATCGAACCTGTGACCTTGGCGTTATTAGCACCACGCTCTAACCATCTGAGCTAACAGGCCGTTTTGCACAATTTACTGGAAGTCCAACATATGAAGAAGTGCTAATGATAGTTAACCTGGGAGATTTGGAAAGCTTAATTTCAGAGGTTTACCATGAAGTTATAAATATATAATATCAACATGAAGAAACTAATATGACTTTAAAAAAATTACAATACAAAAGAGATGTTCATACTTAGTTTTAGAACTTAGAACCATTAATGTTTTTTCCATGTGTTTTAGCAATAAATAACAATTCATCACCTATATGCAATTGATTCATGTAATCATTCTATCAGCTTCCCCTCAAAGGAAATATAGAGATACACATGATACAGAAGAAAATACATCTATTTTCAACATTAAAGGAGCATCAAGTATTGGCTTGGAGACTGATTGAAGGTATGTCCTTGGCATTTTTAACTTTATGCTCTAAAGACTAAACTAATAGGCTCAATAAATATATAGCATACCATTGAAGAAATAGCAGATGAAGAAGTGCTATTGATTGTTAACCCGAGATAGTTGGAAAGCTTATATTCAGCTGTTTACATTCATACTATCTTTATATTTCATCAACAAGACAAAACAAAAATGACCTCAATAAATTGCAATAAATAAGAGATTTAGTTACTTGGCGTTAGAACTTAGAACCATTAATAGATATTCCAGGAGCTTTCAGAATAATAATTAATTCTACAACTATATGAAATGTATTTATCCAATCCTTCAAGCAGTGTTTGATCCACGGTGATAAACAATCAAAAATGAGACACAAGAAAAATTAATCTTTTTTCAAACAATTAAACTTGGCCTGTACAGGGATCGAACCTGTGACCTTGGCATTATTAGCACCACGCTCTAACCATCTGAGCTAACAGGCCGTTTTGCACAATTTCTGGAAGTCCAGCATATGAAGAAGTGCTAATGATAGTTAACCCGGGAGATTTGGAAAGCTTAATTTCAGAGGTTTACCATGAAGTTATAAAGATATAATATCAACATGAAGAAACTAATATGACTTTAAAAAAATTACAATACAAAAGAGATTTTCATACTTAGTGTTAGAACTTAAAACCATTAATGTTTTTTCCATGTGTTTTAGCAATAAATAACAATTCATCACCTATATGCAATTGATTCATCTAATCATTCTATCAGCTTCCCCTCAAAGGAAATATAGACATACACATGATACAGAAGAAAATACATCTATTTTCAACATTAAAGGAGCATCAAGTATTGGCTTGGAGACTGATTGAAAGTATGTCCTTGGCATTTTTAACTTTATGCTCTAAAGACTAAACTAATAGGCTCACTAAATATATAGCATACTATTGAAGAAATAGCAGATGATGAAGTGCTACTGATTGTTAACCCGGGATAGTTGGAAAGCTTATATTCAGCTGTTTACATTCATACTATCTTTATATTTCATCAACAAGACAAAACAAAAATGACCTCAATGAATTGCAATAAATAATAGATTTAGTTACTTGGCGTTAGAACTTAGAACCATTAATAGATATTCCAGGAGCTTTCAGAATAATAATTAATTCTACAACTATACGAAATATATTCATCCAATCCTTCAAGCTCCGTTTGATCCAAGGTGATAAACAGTCAAAAATGAGACACAAGAAAAATGTATCTTTTTACAAACAATTAAACTTGGCCTGTACAGGGATCGAACCTGTGACCTTGGCGTTATTAGCACCACGCTCTAACCATCTGAGCTAACAGGCCGTTTTGCATGAATTGCTGGAAGTCCAGCATATGAAGAAGTGCTAATGAAAGTTAACCCAGGAGATTTGGAAAGCTTAATTTCAGAGGTTTACCATGAACTTATAAATATATATTATCAACATGAAGAAAATAATATGACTTTAACAAAATTACAATACAAAAGAGATTTTAATACTTAGTGTTAGAACTTAGAACCATTTATGTTTTTTCCATGTGTTTTAGGAATAAATAACAATTCATCACCTATATGCAATTGGTTCATTTAATCATTCTATCAGCTTCCCCTCAAAGGAAATATAGAGATACACATGATTCAGAAGAAAATACATCTATTTTCAACATTAAAGGAGCATCAAGTATTGGCTTGGAGACTGATTGAAAGTATGTCCTTGGCATTTTTACCTTTATGCTCTAAAGACTAAACTAATAGGCTCACTAAATATATAGCATACTATTGAAGAAATAGCAGATGATGAAATACTACTGATTGTTAACCCGGGATAATTGGAAAGCTTATATTCAGCTGTTTACATTCATACTATCTTTATATTTCATCAACAAGACAAAACAAAAATGACCTCAATAAATTGCAATAAATAAGAGATTAAGTTACTTGGCGTTAGAACTTAGAACCATTAATAGATATTCCAGGAGCTTTCAGAATAATAATTAATTCTACAACTTTATCAAATGTATTTATCCAATCCTTCAAGCAGTGTTTGATCCAAGGTGATAAACAGTCAAAAATGAGACACAAGAAAAATTAATCTTTTTTCAAACAATTAAACTTGGCCTGTACAGGGATCGAACCTGTGACCTTGGCGTTATTAGCACCCCGCTCTAACCATCTGAGCTAACAGGCCGTTTTGCACAATTTCCTTGAAGTCCAGCATGTGAAGAAGTGCTAATGATAGTTAACCCGGGAGATTTGGAAAGCTTAATTTCAGAGGTTTACCATGAAGTTATACTTATATAATATCAACATGAAGAAACTAATATGACTCTAAAAAAATTACAATACAAAAGAGATTTTCATACTTAGTGTTAGAACTTAGAACCATTAATGTTTTTTCCATGTGTTTTAGCAATAAATAACAATTCATCACCTATATGCAATTGATTCATCTAATCATTCTATCAGCTTCCCCTCAAAGGAAATATAGACATACACATGATACAGAAGAAAATACATCTATTTTCAACATTAAAGGAGCATCAAGTATTGGCTTGGAGACTGATTGAAAATATGTCCTTGCTATTTTTAACTTTTTGCTCTAAAGACTAAACTAATAGGCTCACTAAATATATAGCATACTATTGAAGAAATAGCAGATAATGAAGTGCTACTGATTGTTAACCCGGGATAGTTGGAAAGCTTATATTCAGCTGTTTACATTCATACTATCTTTATATTTCATCAACAAGACAAAACAAAAATGACCTCAATGAATTGCAATAAAGAAGAGATTTAGTTACTTGGAGTTAGAACTTAGAACCATTAATAGATATTCCAGGAGCTTTCAGAATAATAATTAATTCTACAACTATATGAAATGTATTCATCCAATCCTTCAAGCAGTGTTTGATCCAAGGTGATAAACAGTCAAAAATGAGACACAAGAAAAATTAATCTTTTTTCAAACAATTAAACTTGGCCTGTACAGGGATCGAACCTGTGACCTTGGCGTTATTAGCACCACGCTCTAACCATCTGAGCTAACAGGGTATTTTGCATGAATTGCTGGAAGTCCAGCATATGAAGAAGTGCTAATGATAGTTAACCCGGGAGATTTGGAAAGCTTAATTTCAGAGGTTTACCATGAAGTTATAAATATATAATATCAACATGAAGAAACTAATATGACTTTAAAAAAATTACAATACAAAAGAGATTTTCATACTTACTGTTAGAACTTAGAACCATTAATGTTTTTTCCATGTGTTTTAGCAATAAATAACAATTCATCACCTATATGCAATTGATTCATTTAATCATTCTATCAGCTTCCCCTCAAACAAAATATAGAGATACACATGATACAGAAGAAAATACATCTATTTTCAACATTAAAGGAGCATCAAGTATTGGCCAGGAGATTGATTGAAAGTATGTGCTTGGCATTTTTAACTTTATGCTCTAAAGACTAAACTAATAGGCTCACTAAATATATAGCATACTATTGAAGAAATAGCAGATGATGAAGTGCTACCGATTGTTAACCCGGGATAGTTGGAAAGCTTATATTCAGCTGTTTACAATTATACTATCTTTATATTTCATCAACAAGACAAAACAAAAATGACCTCAATAAATTGCAATAAATAAGAGATTTAGTTACTTGGCGTTAGAACTTAGAACCATTAATAGATATTTCAGGAGCTTTCAGAATAATAATTAATTCTACAACTATATCAAATGTATTTATCCAATCCTTCAAGCAGTGTTTGATCCAAGGTGATAAACAGTCAAAAATGAGACACAAGAAAAATTAATCTTTTTTCAAACAATTAAACTTGGCCTGTACAGGGATCGAACCTGTGACCTTGGCGTTATTAGCACCACGCTCTAACCATCTGAGCTAACAGGCCGTTTTGCACAATTTCCTGGAAGTCCAACATATGAAGAAGTGCTAATGATAGTTAACCTGGGAGATTTGGAAAGCTTAATTTCAGAGGTTTACCATGAAGTTATAAATATATAATATCAACATGAAGAAACTAATATGACTTTAAAAAAATTACAATACAAAAGAGATGTTCATACTTAGTTTTAGAACTTAGAACCATTAATGTTTTTTCCATGTGTTTTAGCAATAAATAACAATTCATCACCTATATGCAATTGATTCATTTAATCATTCTATCAGCTTCCCCTCAAAGGAAATATAGAGATACACATGATACAGAAGAAAATACATCTATTTTCAACATTAAAGGAGCATCAAGTATTGGCTTGGAGACTGATTGAAGGTATGTCCTTGGCATTTTTAACTTTATGCTCTAAAGACTAAACTAATAGGCTCAATAAATATATAACATACCATTGAAGAAATAGCAGATGAAGAAGTGCTATTGATTGTTAACCCGAGATAGTTGGAAAGCTTATATTCAGCTGTTTACATTCATACTATCTTTATATTTCATCAACAAGACAAAACAAAAATGACCTCAATGAATTGCAATAAATAATAGATTTAGTTACTTGGCGTTAGAACTTAGAACCATTAATAGATATTCCAGGAGCTTTCAGAATAATAATTAATTCTACAACTATATGAAATGTATTTATCCAATCCTTCAAGCAGTGTTTGATCCACGGTGATAAACAATCAAAAATGAGACACAAGAAAAATTAATCTTTTTTCAAACAATTAAACTTGGCCTGTACAGGGATCGAACCTGTGACCTTGGCATTATTAGCACCACGCTCTAACCATCTGAGCTAACAGGCCGTTTTGCACAATTTCTGGAAGTCCAGCATATGAAGAAGTGCTAATGATAGTTAACCCGGGAGATTTGGAAAGCTTAATTTCAGAGGTTTACCATGAAGTTATAAATATATAATATCAACATGAAGAAACTAATATGACTTTAAAAAAATTACAATACAAAAGAGATTTTCATACTTAGTGTTAGAACTTAGAACCATTAATGTTTTTTCCATGTGTTTTAGCAATAAATAACAATTCATCACCTATATGCAATTGATTCATTTAATCATTCTATCAGCTTCCCCTCAAACAAAATATAGAGATACACATGATACAGAAGAAAATACATCTATTTTCAACATTAAAGGAGCATCAAGTATTGGCTAGGAGATTGATTGAAAGTATGTCCTTGGCATTTTTACCTTTATGCTCTAAAGACTAAACTAATAGGCTCACTTAATATATAGCATACTATTGAAGAAATAGCAGATGATGAAGTGCTACCGATTGTTAACCCGGGATAGTTGGAAAGCTTATATTCAGCTGTTTACATTCATACTATCTTTATATTTCATCAACAAGACAAAACAAAAATGACCTCAATAAATTGCAATAAATAAGAGATTTAGTTACTTGGCGTTAGAACTTAGAACTATTAATAGATATTTCAGGAGCTTTCAGAATAATAATTAATTCTACAACTATATCAAATGTATTCATCCAATCCTCCAAGCAGCGTTTGATCCAAGGTGATAAACAGTCAAAAATGAGACACAAGAAAAATTAATCTTTTTTCAAACAATTAAACTTGGCCTGTACAGGGATCGAACCTGTGACCTTGGCGTTATTAGCACCACGCTCTAACCATCTGAGCGAACAGGCCATTTTGCATAAACTCCTGGAAGTCCAGCATATGAAGAAGTGCTAATGATAGTTAACCCGGGAGATTTGGAAAGCTTAATTTCAGAGGTTTACCATGAACTTATAAATATATATTTTCAACATGAAGAAACTAATATGACTTTAAAAAAATTACAATACAAAAGAGATTTTTATACTTAGTGTTAGAACTTAGAACCATTAATGTTTTTTCCATGTGTTTTAGCAATAAATAACAATTCATCACCTGTATGCAATTGATTCATCTAATCGTTCTATCAGCTTCCCCTCAAAGGAAATATAGACATACACATGATACAGAAGAAAATACATCTATTTTCAACATTAAAGGAGCATCAAGTATTGGCTTGGAGACTGATTGAAGGTATGTCCTTGGCATTTTTAACTTTATGCTCTAAAGACTAAACTAATAGGCTCAATAAATATATAGCATACCATTGAAGAAATAGCAGATGATGAAGTGCTATCGATTGTTAACCCGAGATAGTTGGAAAGCTTATATTCAGCTGTTTACATTCATACTATCTTTATATTTCATCAACAAGACAAAACAAAAATGACCTCAATGAATTGCAATAAATAATAGATTTAGTTACTTGGCGTTAGAACTTAGAACCATTAATAGATATTCCAGGAGCTTTCAGAATAATAATTAATTCTACAACTATATGAAATGTATTTATCCAATCCTTCAAGCAGTGTTTGATCCACGGTGATAAACAATCAAAAATGAGACACAAGAAAAATTAATCTTTTTTCAAACAATTAAACTTGGCCTGTACAGGGATCGAACCTGTGACCTTGGCATTATTAGCACCACGCTCTAACCATCTGAGCTAACAGGCCGTTTTGCACAATTTCTGGAAGTCCAGCATATGAAGAAGTGCTAATGATAGTTAACCCGGGAGATTTGGAAAGCTTAATTTCAGAGGTTTACCATGAAGTTATAAATATATAATATCAACATGAAGAAACTAATATGACTTTAAAAAAATTACAATACAAAAGAGATTTTCATACTTAGTGTTAGAACTTAGAACCATTAATGTTTTTTCCATGTGTTTTAGCAATAAATAACAATTCATCACCTATATGCAATTGATTCATTTAATCATTCTATCAGCTTCCCCTCAAAGAAAATATAGAGATACACATGATACAGAAGAAAATACATCTATTTTCAACATTAAAGGAGCATCAAGTATTGGCTAGGAGATTGATTGAAAGTATGTCCTTGGCATTTTTACCTTTATGCTCTAAAGACTAAACTAATAGGCTCACTTAATATATAGCATACTATTGAAGAAATAGCAGATGATGAAGTGCTACCGATTGTTAACCCGGGATAGTTGGAAAGCTTATATTCAGCTGTTTACATTCATACTATCTTTATATTTCATCAACAAGACAAAACAAAAATGACCTCAATAAATTGCAATAAATAAGAGATTTAGTTACTTGGCGTTAGAACTTAGAACTATTAATAGATATTTCAGGAGCTTTCAGAATAATAATTAATTCTACAACTATATCAAATGTATTCATCCAATCCTCCAAGCAGCGTTTGATCCAAGGTGATAAACAGTCAAAAATGAGACACAAGAAAAATTAATCTTTTTTCAAACAATTAAACTTGGCCTGTACAGGGATCGAACCTGTGACCTTGGCGTTATTAGCACCACGCTCTAACCATCTGAGCGAACAGGCCATTTTGCATAAACTCCTGGAAGTCCAGCATATGAAGAAGTGCTAATGATAGTTAACCCGGGAGATTTGGAAAGCTTAATTTCAGAGGTTTACCATGAACTTATAAATATATATTTTCAACATGAAGAAACTAATATGACTTTAAAAAAATTACAATACAAAAGAGATTTTTATACTTAGTGTTAGAACTTAGAACCATTAATGTTTTTTCCATGTGTTTTAGCAATAAATAACAATTCATCACCTGTATGCAATTGATTCATCTAATCGTTCTATCAGCTTCCCCTCAAAGGAAATATAGACATACACATGATACAGAAGAAAATACATCTATTTTCAACATTAAAGGAGCATCAAGTATTGGCTTGGAGACTGATTGAAGGTATGTCCTTGGCATTTTTAACTTTATGCTCTAAAGACTAAACTAATAGGCTCAATAAATATATAGCATACCATTGAAGAAATAGCAGATGATGAAGTGCTATCGATTGTTAACCCGGGATAGTTGGAAAGCTTATATTCAGCTGTTTACATTCATACTATCTTTATATTTCATCAACAAGACAAAACAAAAATGACCTCAATAAATTGCAATAAATAAGAGTTTAAGTTACTTGGCGTTAGAACTTAGAACCATTAATAGATATTCCAGGAGCTTTCAGAATAATAATTAATTCTACAACTATATCAAATGTATTTATCCAATCCTTCAAGCAGTGTTTGATCCAAGGTGATAAACAGTCAAAAATGAGACACAAGAAAAATTAATCTTTTTTCAAACAATTAAACTTGGCCTGTACAGGGATCGAACCTGTGACCTTGGCGTTATTAGCACCACGCTCTAACCATCTGAGCTAACAGGCCGTTTTGCACAATGTCCTGGAAGTCCAGCATATGAAGAAGTGCTAATGATAGTTAACCCGGGAGATTTGGAAAGCTTAATTTCAGAGGTTTTCCATGAAGTTATAAATATATAATATCAACATGAAGAAACTAATATGACTTTAAAAAAATTACAATACAAAAGAGATGTTCATACTTAGTGTTAGAACTTAGAACCATTAATGTTTTTTCCATGTGTTTTAGCAATAAATAACAATTCATCACCTATATGCAATTGATTCATTTAATCACTCTATCAGCTTCCCCTCAAAGGAAATATAGAGATACACATGATACAGAAGAAAATACATCTATTTTCAACATTAAAGGAGCATCAAGTATTGGCTTGGAGACTGATTGAAGGTATGTCCTTGGCATTTTTAACTTTATGCTCTAAAGACTAAACTAATAGGCTCAATAAATATATAGCATACTATTGAAGAAATAGCAGATGATGAAGTGCTACCGATTGTTAACCCGGGATAGTTGGAAAGCTTATATTCAGCTGTTTACATTCATACTATCTTTATATTTCATCAACAAGACAAAACAAAAATGACCTCAATAAATTGCAATAAATAAGAGATTTAGTTACTTGGCGTTAGAACTTAGAACCATTAATAGATATTTCAGGAGCTTTCAGAATAATAATTAATTCTACAACTATATCAAATGTATTTATCCAATCCTTCAAGCAGTGTTTGATCCAAGGTGATAAACAGTCAAAAATGAGACACAAGAAAAATTAATCTTTTTTCAAACAATTAAACTTGGCCTGTACAGGGATCGAACCTGTGACCTTGGCGTTATTAGCACCACGCTCTAACCATCTGAGCTAACAGGCCGTTTTGCACAATTTCCTGGAAGTCCAACATATGAAGAAGTGCTAATGATAGTTAACCTGGGAGATTTGGAAAGCTTAATTTCAGAGGTTTACCATGAAGTTATAAATATATAATATCAACATGAAGAAACTAATATGACTTTAAAAAAATTACAATACAAAAGAGATGTTCATACTTAGTTTTAGAACTTAGAACCATTAATGTTTTTTCCATGTGTTTTAGCAATAAATAACAATTCATCACCTATATGCAATTGATTCATTTAATCATTCTATCAGCTTCCCCTCAAAGGAAATATAGAGATACACATGATACAGAAGAAAATACATCTATTTTCAACATTAAAGGAGCATCAAGTATTGGCTTGGAGACTGATTGAAGGTATGTCCTTGGCATTTTTAACTTTATGCTCTAAAGACTAAACTAATAGGCTCAATAAATATATAACATACCATTGAAGAAATAGCAGATGAAGAAGTGCTATTGATTGTTAACCCGAGATAGTTGGAAAGCTTATATTCAGCTGTTTACATTCATACTATCTTTATATTTCATCCACAAGACAAAACAAAAATGACCTCAATAAATTGCAATAAATAAGAGATTTAGTTACTTGGCGTTAGAACTTAGAACCATTAATAGATATTCCAGGAGCTTTCAGAATAATAATTAATTCTACAACTATATGAAATGTATTTATCCAATCCTTCAAGCAGTGTTTGATCCACGGTGATAAACAATCAAAAATGAGACACAAGAAAAATTAATCTTTTTTCAAACAATTAAACTTGGCCTGTACAGGGATCGAACCTGTGACCTTGGCATTATTAGCACCACGCTCTAACCATCTGAGCTAACAGGCCGTTTTGCACAATTTCTGGAAGTCCAGCATATGAAGAAGTGCTAATGATAGTTAACCCGGGAGATTTGGAAAGCTTAATTTCAGAGGTTTACCATGAAGTTATAAATATATAATATCAACATGAAGAAACTAATATGACTTTAAAAAAATTACAATACAAAAGAGATTTTCATACTTAGTGTTAGAACTTAGAACCATTAATGTTTTTTCCATGTGTTTTAGCAATAAATAACAATTCATCACCTATATGCAATTGATTCATTTAATCATTCTATCAGCTTCCCCTCAAAGAAAATATAGAGATACACATGATACAGAAGAAAATACATCTATTTTCAACATTAAAGGAGCATCAAGTATTGGCTAGGAGATTGATTGAAAGTATGTCCTTGGCATTTTTACCTTTATGCTCTAAAGACTAAACTAATAGGCTCACTAAATATATAGCATACTATTGAAGAAATAGCAGATGATGAAGTGCTACCGATTGTTAACCCGGGATAGTTGGAAAGCTTATATTCAGCTGTTTACATTCATACTATCTTTATATTTCATCAACAAGACAAAACAAAAATGACCTCAATAAATTGCAATAAATAAGAGATTTAGTTACTTGGCGTTAGAACTTAGAACTATTAATAGATATTTCAGGAGCTTTCAGAATAATAATTAATTCTACAACTATATCAAATGTATTCATCCAATCCTCCAAGCAGCGTTTGATCCAAGGTGATAAACAGTCAAAAATGAGACACAAGAAAAATTAATCTTTTTTCAAACAATTAAACTTGGCCTGTACAGGGATCGAACCTGTGACCTTGGCGTTATTAGCACCACGCTCTAACCATCTGAGCGAACAGGCCATTTTGCATAAACTCCTGGAAGTCCAGCATATGAAGAAGTGCTAATGATAGTTAACCCGGGAGATTTGGAAAGCTTAATTTCAGAGGTTTACCATGAACTTATAAATATATATTTTCAACATGAAGAAACTAATATGACTTTAAAAAAATTACAATACAAAAGAGATTTTTATACTTAGTGTTAGAACTTAGAACCATTAATGTTTTTTCCATGTGTTTTAGCAATAAATAACAATTCATCACCTGTATGCAATTGATTCATCTAATCGTTCTATCAGCTTCCCCTCAAAGGAAATATAGACATACACATGATACAGAAGACAATACATCTATTTTCAACATTAAAGGAGCATCAAGTATTGGCTTGGAGACTGATTGAAGGTATGTCCTTGGCATTTTTAACTTTATGCTCTAAAGACTAAACTAATAGGCTCAATAAATATATAGCATACCATTGAAGAAATAGCAGATGATGAAGTGCTATCGATTGTTAACCCGGGATAGTTGGAAAGCTTATATTCAGCTGTTTACATTCATACTATCTTTATATTTCATCAACAAGACAAAACAAAAATGACCTCAATAAATTGCAATAAATAAGAGTTTAAGTTACTTGGCGTTAGAACTTAGAACCATTAATAGATATTCCAGGAGCTTTCAGAATAATAATTAATTCTACAACTATATCAAACGTATTTATCCAATCCTTCAAGCAGTGTTTGATCCAAGGTGATAAACAGTCAAAAATGAGACACAAGAAAAATTAATCTTTTTTCAAACAATTAAACTTGGCCTGTACAGGGATCGAACCTGTGACCTTGGCGTTATTAGCACCACGCTCTAACCATCTGAGCTAACAGGCCATTTTGCACAATGTCCTGTAAGTCCAGCATATGAAGAAGTGCTAATGATAGTTAACCCGGGAGATTTGGAAAGCTTAATTTCAGAGGTTTTCCATGAAGTTATAAATATATAATATCAACATGAAGAAACTAATATGACTTTAAAAAAATTACAATACAAAAGAGATGTTCATACTTAGTGTTAGAACTTAGAACCATTAATGTTTTTTCCATGTGTTTTAGCAATAAATAACAATTCATCACCTATATGCAATTGATTCATTTAATCATTCTATCAGCTTCCCCTCAAAGGAAATATAGAGATACACATGATACAGAAGAAAATACATCTATTTTCAACATTAAAGGAGCATCAAGTATTGGCTTGGAGACTGATTGAAGGTATGTCCTTGGCATTTTTTACTTTATGCTCTAAAGACTAAACTAATAGGCTCAATAAATATATAGCATACCATTGAAGAAATAGCAGATGATGAAGTGCTATTGATTGTTAACCCGAGATAGTTGGAAAGCTTATATTCAGCTGTTTACATTCATACTATCTTTATATTTCATCAACAAGACAAAACAAAAATGACCTCAATAAATTGCAATAAATAAGAGATTTAGTTACTTGGCGTTAGAACTTAGAACCATTAATAGATATTCCAGGAGCTTTCAGAATAATAATTAATTCTACAACTATATGAAATGTATTTATCCAATCCTTCAAGCAGTGTTTGATCCACAGTGATAAACAATCAAAAATGAGACACAAGAAATATTAATCTTTTTTCAAACAATTAAACTTGGCCTGTACAGGGATCGAACCTGTGACCTTGGCGTTATTAGCACCACGCTCTAACCATCTGAGCGAACAGGCCATTTTGCATAAACTCCTGGAAGTCCAGCATATGAAGAAGTGCTAATGATAGTTAACCCGGGAGATTTGGAAAGCTTAATTTCAGAGGTTTACCATGAACTTATAAATATATATTTTCAACATGAAGAAACTAATATGACTTTAAAAAAATTACAATACAAAAGAGATTTTCATACTTAGTGTTAGAACTTAGAACCATTAATGTTTTTTCCATGTGTTTTAGCAATAAATAACAATTCATCACCTATATGCAATTGATTCATTTAATCACTCTATCAGCTTCCCCTCAAAGGAAATATAGAGATACACATGATACAGAAGAAAATACATCTATTTTCAACATTAAAGGAGCATCAAGTATTGGCTTGGAGACTGATTGAAGGTATGTCCTTGGCATTTTTAACTTTATGCTCTAAAGACTAAACTAATAGGCTCAATAAATATATAGCATACCATTGAAGAAATAGCAGATGATGAAGTGCTATCGATTGTTAACCCGGGATAGTTGGAAAGCTTATATTCAGCTGTTTACATTCATACTATCTTTATATTTCATCAACAAGACAAAACAAAAATGACCTCAATAAATTGCAATAAATAGAAGATTTAGTTACTTGGCGTTAGAACTTAGAACCATTAATAGATATTCCAGGAGCTTTCAGAATAATAATTAATTCTACAACTATATCAAATGTATTTATCCAATCCTTCAAGCAGTGTTTGATCCAAGGTGATAAACAGTCAAAAATGAGACACAAGAAAAATTAATCTTTTTTCAAACAATTAAACTTGGCCTGTACAGGGATCGAACCTGTGACCTTGGCGTTATTAGCACCACGCTCTAACCATCTGAGCTAACAGGCCGTTTTGCACAATTTCCTGGAAGTCCAACATATGAAGAAGTGCTAATGATAGTTAACCTGGGAGATTTGGAAAGCTTAATTTCAGAGGTTTACCATGAAGTTATAAATATATAATATCAACATGAAGAAACTAATATGACTTTAAAAAAATTACAATACAAAAGAGATGTTCATACTTAGTTTTAGAACTTAGAACCATTAATGTTTTTTCCATGTGTTTTAGCAATAAATAACAATTCATCACCTATATGCAATTGATTCATTTAATCATTCTATCAGCTTCCCCTCAAAGGAAATATAGAGATACACATGATACAGAAGAAAATACATCTATTTTCAACATTAAAGGAGCACAAGTATTGGCTTGGAGACTGATTGAAAATATGTCCTTGGCATTTTTAACTTTTTGCTCTAAAGACTAAACTAATAGGCTCACTAAATATATAGCATACTATTGAAGAAATAGCAGATGATGAAGTGCTACCAATTGTTAACCCGGGATAGTTGGAAAGCTTATATTCAGCTGTTTACATTCATACTATCTTTATATTTCATCAACAAGACAAAACAAAAATGACCTCAATGAATTGCAATAAATAAGAGATTTAGTTACTTGGCGTTAGAACTTAGAACCATTAATAGATATTCCAGGAGCTTTCAGAATAATAATTAATTCTACAACTATATCAAATGTATTCATCCAATCCTTCAAGCAGCGTTTCATCCAAGGTGATAAACAGTCAAAAATGAGACAAAAGAAAAATTAATCTTTTTACAATCAATTAAACTTGGCCTGTACAGGGATATAACCTGTGACCTTGGTGTAATTAGCACCACGCTCTAACCATCTGAGCTAACAGGCCGTTTTGCACAAATACCTGGAGGTCCAGCATATGAAGAAGTGCTAATGATAGTTAACCCGGGAGATTTGGAAAGCTTAATTTCAGAGGTTTACCATGAAGTTATAAATATATAATATCAACATGAAGAAACTAATATGACTTTAAAATAATTACAATACAAAAGAGATGTTCATACTTAGTGTTAGAACTTAGAACCATTAATGTTTTTTCCATGTGTTTTAGCAATAAATAACAATTCATCACCTATATGCAATTGATTCATTTAATCATTCTCTCAGCTTCCCCTCAAACAAAATATAGAGATACACATGATACAGAAGAAAATACATCTATTTTCAACATTAAAGGAGCATCAAGTATTGGCTAGGAGATTGATTGAAAGTATGTGCTTGGCATTTTTAACTTTATGCTCTAAAGACTAAACTAATAGGCTCACTAAATATATAGCATACTATTGAAGAAATAGCAGATGATGAAGTGCTACCGATTGTTAACCCGGGATAGTTGGAAAGCTTATATTCAGCTGTTTACATTCATACTATCTTTATATTTCATCAACAAGACAAAACAAAAATGACCTCAATGAATTGCAATAAATAAGAGATTTAGTTACTTGGCGTTAGAACTTAGAACCATTAATAGATATTCCAGGAGCTTTCAGAATAATAATTAATTCTACAACTATATCAAATGTATTTATCCAATCCTTCAAGCAGTGTTTGATCCAAGGTGATAAACAGTCAAAAATGAGACACAAGAAAAATTAATCTTTTTTCAAACAATTAAACTTGGCCTGTACAGGGATCGAACCTGTGACCTTGGCCTTATTAGCACCACGCTCTAACCATCTGAGCTAACAGGCCGTTTTGCACAATTTCCTGGAAGTCCAGCATATGAAGAAGTGCTAATGATAGTTAACCCGGGAGATTTGGAAAGCTTAATTTCAGAGGTTTACCATGAAGTTATAAAGATATAATATCAACATGAAGAAACTAATATGACTTTAAAAAAATTACCTTACAAAAGAGATTTTCATACTTAGTGTTAGAACTTAAAACCATTAATGTTTTTTCCATGTGTTTTAGCAATAAATAACAATTCATCACCTATATGCAATTGATTCATCTAATCATTCTATCAGCTTCCCCTCAAAGGAAATATAGACATACACATGATACAGAAGAAAATACATCTATTTTCAACATTAAAGGAGCATCAAGTATTGGCTTGGAGACTGATTGAAAGTATGTCCTTGGCATTTTTAACTTTATGCTCTAAAGACTAAACTAATAGGCTCACTAAATATATAGCATACTATTGAAGAAATAGCAGATGATGAAGTGCTACTGATTGTTAACCCGGGATAGTTGGAAAGCTTATATTCAGCTGTTTACATTCATACTATCTTTATATTTCATCAACAAGACAAAACAAAAATGACCTCAATGAATTGCAATAAATAATAGATTTAGTTACTTGGCGTTAGAACTTAGAACCATTAATAGATATTCCAGGAGCTTTCAGAATAATAATTAATTCTACAACTATACGAAATATATTCATCCAATCCTTCAAGCTCCGTTTGATCCAAGGTGATAAACAGTCAAAAATGAGACACAAGAAAAATGTATCTTTTTACAAACAATTAAACTTGGCCTGTACAGGGATCGAACCTGTGACCTTGGCGTTATTAGCACCACGCTCTAACCATCTGAGCTAACAGGCCGTTTTGCATGAATTGCTGGAAGTCCAGCATATGAAGAAGTGCTAATGAAAGTTAACCCGGGAGATTTGGAAAGCTTAATTTCAGAGGTTTACCATGAACTTATAAATATATATTATCAACATGAAGAAAATAATATGACTTTAAAAAAATTACAATACAAAAGAGATTTTAATACTTAGTGTTAGAACTTAGAACCATTTATGTTTTTTCCATGTGTTTTAGGAATAAATAACAATTCATCACCTATATGCAATTGGTTCATTTAATCATTCTATCAGCTTCCCCTCAAAGGAAATATAGAGATACACATGATACAGAAGAAAATACATCTATTTTCAACATTAAAGGAGCATCAAGTATTGTCTTGGAGACTGATTGAAAGTATGTCCTTGGCATTTTTACCTTTATGCTCTAAAGACTAAACTAATAGGCTCACTAAATATATAGCATACTATTGAAGAAATAGCAGATGATGAAGTGCTACTGATTGTTAACCCGGGATAATTGGAAAGCTTATATTCAGCTGTTTACATTCATACTATCTTTATATTTCATCAACAAGACAAAACAAAAATGACCTCAATAAATTGCAATAAATAAGAGATTAAGTTACTTGGCGTTAGAACTTAGAACCATTAATAGATATTCCAGGAGCTTTCAGAATAATAATTAATTCTACAACTTTATCAAATGTATTTATCCAATCCTTCAAGCAGTGTTTGATCCAAGGTGATAAACAGTCAAAAATGAGACACAAGAAAAATTAATCTTTTTTCAAACAATTAAACTTGGCCTGTACAGGGATCGAACCTGTGACCTTGGCGTTATTAGCACCACGCTCTAACCATCTGAGCTAACAGGCCGTTTTGCACAATTTCCTTGAAGTCCAGCATGTGAAGAAGTGCTAATGATAGTTAACCCGGGAGATTTGGAAAGCTTAATTTCAGAGGTTTACCATGAAGTTATACTTATATAATATCAACATGAAGAAACTAATATGACTCTAAAAAAATTACAATACAAAAGAGATTTTCATACTTAGTGTTAGAACTTAGAACCATTAATGTTTTTTCCATCTGTTTTAGCAATAAATAACAATTCATCACCTATATGCAATTGATTCATCTAATCATTCTATCAGCTTCCCCTCAAAGGAAATATAGACATACACATGATACAGAAGCAAATACATCTATTTTCAACATTAAAGGAGCATCAAGTATTGGCTTGGAGACTGATTGAAAATATGTCCTTGCTATTTTTAACTTTTTGCTCTAAAGACTAAACTAATAGGCTCACTAAATATATAGCATACTATTGAAGAAATAGCAGATGATGAAGTGCTACTGATTGTTAACCCGGGATAGTTGGAAAGCTTATATTCAGCTCTTTACATTCATACTATCTTTATATTTCATCAACAAGACAAAACAAAAATGACCTCAATGAATTGCAATAAAGAAGAGATTTAGTTACTTGGAGTTAGAACTTAGAACCATTAATAGATATTCCAGGAGCTTTCAGAATAATAATTAATTCTACAACTATATGAAATGTATTCATCCAATCCTTCAAGCAGTGTTTGATCCAAGGTGATAAACAGTCAAAAATGAGACACAAGAAAAATTACTCTTTTTTCAAACAATTAAACTTGGCCTGTACAGGGATCGAACCTGTGACCTTGGCGTTATTAGCACCACGCTCTAACCATCTGAGCTAACAGGGCATTTTGCATGAATTGCTGGAAGTCCAGCATATGAAGAAGTGCTAATGATAGTTAACCCGGGAGATTTGGAAAGCTTAATTTCAGAGGTTTACCATGAAGTTATAAATATATAATATCAACATGAAGAAACTAATATGACTTTAAAAAAATTACAATACAAAAGAGATTTTCATACTTACTGTTAGAACTTAGAACCATTAATGTTTTTTCCATGTGTTTTAGCAATAAATAACAATTCATCACCTATATGCAATTGATTCATTTAATCATTCTATCAGCTTCCCCTCAAACAAAATATAGAGATACACATGATACAGAAGAAAATACATCTATTTTCAACATTAAAGGAGCATCAAGTATTGGCTAGGAGATTAATTGAAAGTATGTGCTTGGCATTTTTAACTTTATGCTCTAAAGACTAAACTAATAGGCTCACTAAATATATAGCATACTATTGAAGAAATAGCAGATGATGAAGTGCTACCGATTGTTAACCCGGGATAGTTGGAAAGCTTATATTCAGCTGTTTACATTCATACTATCTTTATATTTCATCAACAAGACAAAACAAAAATGACCTCAATAAATTGCAATAAATAGAAGATTTAGTTACTTGGCGTTAGAACTTAGAACCATTAATAGATATTCCAGGAGCTTTCAGAATAATAATTAATTCTACAACTATATCAAATGTATTTATCCAATCCTTCAAGCAGTGTTTGATCCAAGGTGATAAACAGTCAAAAATGAGACACAAGAAAAATTAATCTTTTTTCAAACAATTAAACTTGGCCTGTACAGGGATCGAACCTGTGACCTTGGCGTTATTAGCACCACGCTCTAACCATCTGAGCTAACAGGCCGTTTTGCACAATTTCCTGGAAGTCCAACATATGAAGAAGTGCTAATGATAGTTAACCTGGGAGATTTGGAAAGCTTAATTTCAGAGGTTTACCATGAAGTTATAAATATATAATATCAACATGAAGAAACTAATATGACTTTAAAAAAATTACAATACAAAAGAGATGTTCATACTTAGTTTTAGAACTTAGAACCATTAATGTTTTTTCCATGTGTTTTAGCAATAAATAACAATTCATCACCTATATGCAATTGATTCATTTAATCATTCTATCAGCTTCCCCTCAAAGGAAATATAGAGATACACATGATACAGAAGAAAATACATCTATTTTCAACATTAAAGGAGCACAAGTATTGGCTTGGAGACTGATTGAAAATATGTCCTTGGCATTTTTAACTTTTTGCTCTAAAGACTAAACTAATAGGCTCACTAAATATATAGCATACTATTGAAGAAATAGCAGATGATGAAGTGCTACCAATTGTTAACCCGGGATAGTTGGAAAGCTTATATTCAGCTGTTTACATTCATACTATCTTTATATTTCATCAACAAGACAAAACAAAAATGACCTCAATGAATTGCAATAAATAAGAGATTTAGTCACTTGGCGTTTGAACTTAGAACCATTAATAGATATTCCAGGAGCTTTCAGAATAATAATTAATTCTACAACTATATCAAATGTATTCATCCAATCCTTCAAGCAGCGTTTCATCCAAGGTGATAAACAGTCAAAAATGAGACAAAAGAAAAATTAATCTTTTTACAATCAATTAAACTTAGCCTGTACAGGGATATAACCTGTGACCTTGGTGTAATTAGCACCACGCTCTAACCATCTGAGCTAACAGGCCGTTTTGCACAAATACCTGGAGGTCCAGCATATGAAGAAGTGCTAATGATAGTTAACCCGGGAGATTTGGAAAGCTTAATTTCAGAGGTTTACCATGAAGTTATAAATATATAATATCAACATGAAGAAACTAATATGACTTTAAAATAATTACAATACAAAAGAGATGTTCATACTTAGTGTTAGAACTTAGAACCATTAATGTTTTTTCCATGTGTTTTAGCAATAAATAACAATTCATCACCTATATGCAATTGATTCATTAAATCATTCTATCAGCTTCCCCTCAAAGGAAATATAGAGATACACATGATACAGAAGAAAATACATCTATTTTCAACATTAAAGGAGCATCAAGTATTGGCTTGGAGACTGATTGAAAGTATGTCCTTGGCATTTTTAACTTTATGCTCTAAAGACTAAACTAATAGGCTCAATAAATATATAGCATACCATTGAAGAAATAGCAGATGAAGAAGTGCTATTGATTGTTAACCCGAGATAGTTGGAAAGCTTATATTCAGCTGTTTACATTCATACTATCTTTATATTTCATCAACAAGACAAAACAAAAATGACCTCAATAAATTGCAATAAATAAGAGATTAAGTTACTTGGTGTTAGAACTTAGAACCATTAATAGATATTCCAGGAGCTTTCAGAATAATAATTAATTCTACAACTTTATCAAATGTATTCATCCAATCCTTCAAGCAGCGTTTCATCCAAGGTGATAAACAGTCAAAAATGAGACAAAAGAAAAATTAATCTTTTTACAATCAATTAAACTTGGCCTGTACAGGGATAGAACCTGTGACCTTGGTGTAATTAGCACCACGCTCTAACCATCTGAGCTAACAGGCCGTTTTGCACAACTTCCTGGAGGTCCAGCATATGAAGAAGTGCTAATGATAGTTAACCCGGGAGATTTGGAAAGCTTAATTTCAGAGGTTTACCATGAAGTTATAAATATATAATATCAACATGAAGAAACTAATATGACTTTAAAATAATTACAATACAAAAGAGATGTTCATACTTAGTGTTAGAACTTAGAACCATTAATGTTTTTTCCATGTGTTTTAGCAATAAATAACAATTCATCACCTATATGCAATTGATTCATTTAATCATTCTCTTAGCTTCCCCTCAAACAAAATATAGAGATACACATGATACAGAAGAAAATACATCTATTTTCAACATTAAAGGAGCATCAAGTATTGGCTAGGAGATTGATTGAAAGTATGTGCTTGGCATTTTTAACTTTATGCTCTAAAGACTAAACTAATAGGCTCACTAAATATATAGCATACTATTGAAGAAATAGCAGATGATGAAGTGCTACCGATTGTTAACCCGGGATAGTTGGAAAGCTTATATTCAGCTGTTTACATTCATACTATCTTTATATTTCATCAACAAGACAAAACAAAAATGACCTCAATGAATTGCAATAAATAAGAGATTTAGTTACTTGGCGTTAGAACTTAGAACCATTAATAGATATTCCAGGAGCTTTCAGAATAATAATTAATTCTACAACTATATCAAATGTATTTATCCAATCCTTCAAGCAGTGTTTGATCCAAGGTGATAAACAGTCAAAAATGAGACACAAGAAAAATTAATCTTTTTTCAAACAATTAAACTTGGCCTGTACAGGGATCGAACCTGTGACCTTGGCCTTATTAGCACCACGCTCTAACCATCTGAGCTAACAGGCCGTTTTGCACAATTTCCTGGAAGTCCAGCATATGAAGAAGTGCTAATGATAGTTAACCCGGGAGATTTGGAAAGCTTAATTTCAGAGGTTTACCATGAAGTTATAAAGATATAATATCAACATGAAGAAACTAATATGACTTTAAAAAAATTACCTTACAAAAGAGATTTTCATACTTAGTGTTAGAACTTAAAACCATTAATGTTTTTTCCATGTGTTTTAGCAATAAATAACAATTCATCACCTATATGCAATTGATTCATCTAATCATTCTATCAGCTTCCCCTCAAAGGAAATATAGACATACACATGATACAGAAGAAAATACATCTATTTTCAACATTAAAGGAGCATCAAGTATTGGCTTGGAGACTGATTGAAAGTATGTCCTTGGCATTTTTAACTTTATGCTCTAAAGACTAAACTAATAGGCTCACTAAATATATAGCATACTATTGAAGAAATAGCAGATGATGAAGTGCTACTGATTGTTAACCCGGGATAGTTGGAAAGCTTATATTCAGCTGTTTACATTCATACTATCTTTATATTTCATCAACAAGACAAAACAAAAATGACCTCAATGAATTGCAATAAATAATAGATTTAGTTACTTGGCGTTAGAACTTAGAACCATTAATAGATATTCCAGGAGCTTTCAGAATAATAATTAATTCTACAACTATACGAAATATATTCATCCAATCCTTCAAGCTCCGTTTGATCCAAGGTGATAAACAGTCAAAAATGAGACACAAGAAAAATGTATCTTTTTACAAACAATTAAACTTGGCCTGTACAGGGATCGAACCTGTGACCTTGGCGTTATTAGCACCACGCTCTAACCATCTGAGCTAACAGGCCGTTTTGCATGAATTGCTGGAAGTCCAGCATATGAAGAAGTGCTAATGAAAGTTAACCCGGGAGATTTGGAAAGCTTAATTTCAGAGGTTTACCATGAACTTATAAATATATATTATCAACATGAAGAAAATAATATGACTTTAAAAAAATTACAATACAAAAGAGATTTTAATACTTAGTGTTAGAACTTAGAACCATTTATGTTTTTTCCATGTGTTTTAGGAATAAATAACAATTCATCACCTATATGCAATTGGTTCATTTAATCATTCTATCAGCTTCCCCTCAAAGGAAATATAGAGATACACATGATACAGAAGAAAATACATCTATTTTCAACATTAATGGAGCATCAAGTATTGGCTTGGAGACTGATTGAAAGTATGTCCTTGGCATTTTTACCTTTATGCTCTAAAGACTAAACTAATAGGCTCACTAAATATATAGCATACTATTGAAGAAATAGCAGATGATGAAGTGCTACTGATTGTTAACCCGGGATAATTGGAAAGCTTATATTCAGCTGTTTACATTCATACTATCTTTATATTTCATCAACAAGACAAAACAAAAATGACCTCAATAAATTGCAATAAATAAGAGATTAAGTTACTTGGCGTTAGAACTTAGAACCATTAATAGATATTCCAGGAGCTTTCAGAATAATAATTAATTCTACAACTTTATCAAATGTATTTATCCAATCCTTCAAGCAGTGTTTGATCCAAGGTGATAAACAGTCAAAAATGAGACACAAGAAAAATTAATCTTTTTTCAAACAATTAAACTTGGCCTGTACAGGGATCGAACCTGTGACCTTGGCGTTATTAGCACCACGCTCTAACCATCTGAGCTAACAGGCCGTTTTGCACAATTTCCTTGAAGTCCAGCATGTGAAGAAGTGCTAATGATAGTTAACCCGGGAGATTTGGAAAGCTTAATTTCAGAGGTTTACCATGAAGTTATACTTATATAATATCAACATGAAGAAACTAATATGACTCTAAAAAAATTACAATACAAAAGAGATTTTCATACTTAGTGTTAGAACTTAGAACCATTAATGTTTTTTCCATCTGTTTTAGCAATAAATAACAATTCATCACCTATATGCAATTTATTCATCTAATCATTCTATCAGCTTCCCCTCAAAGGAAATATAGACATACACATGATACAGAAGAAAATACATCTATTTTCAACATTAAAGGAGCATCAAGTATTGGCTTGGAGACTGATTGAAAATATGTCCTTGCTATTTTTAACTTTTTGCTCTAAAGACTAAACTAATAGGCTCACTAAATATATAGCATACTATTGAAGAAATAGCAGATGATGAAGTGCTACTGATTGTTAACCCGGGATAGTTGGAAAGCTTATATTCAGCTGTTTACATTCATACTATCTTTATATTTCATCAACAAGACAAAACAAAAATGACCTCAATGAATTGCAATAAAGAAGAGATTTAGTTACTTGGAGTTAGAACTTAGAACCATTAATAGATATTCCAGGAGCTTTCAGAATAATAATTAATTCTACAACTATATGAAATGTATTCATCCAATCCTTCAAGCAGTGTTTGATCCAAGGTGATAAACAGTCAAAAATGAGACACAAGAAAAATTAATCTTTTTTCAAACAATTAAACTTGGCCTGTACAGGGATCGAACCTGTGACCTTGGCGTTATTAGCACCACGCTCTAACCATCTGAGCTAACAGGGCATTTTGCATGAATTGCTGGAAGTCCAGCATATGAAGAAGTGCTAATGATAGTTAACCCGGGAGATTTGGAAAGCTTAATTTCAGAGGTTTACCATGAAGTTATAAATATATAATATCAACATGAAGAAACTAATATGACTTTAAAAAAATTACAATACAAAAGAGATTTTCATACTTACTGTTAGAACTTAGAACCATTAATGTTTTTTCCATGTGTTTTAGCAATAAATAACAATTCATCACCTATATGCAATTGATTCATTTAATCATTCTATCAGCTTCCCCTCAAACAAAATATAGAGATACACATGATACAGAAGAAAATACATCTATTTTCAACATTAAAGGAGCATCAAGTATTGGCTAGGAGATTGATTGAAAGTATGTGCTTGGCATTTTTAACTTTATGCTCTAAAGACTAAACTAATAGGCTCACTAAATATATAGCATACTATTGAAGAAATAGCAGATGATGAAGTGCTACCGATTGTTAACCCGGGATAGTTGGAAAGCTTATATTCAGCTGTTTACATTCATACTATCTTTATATTTCATCAACAAGACAAAACAAAAATGACCTCAATAAATTGCAATAAATAAGAGATTTAGTTACTTGGCGTTAGAACTTAGAACCATTAATAGATATTTCAGGAGCTTTCAGAATAATAATTAATTCTACAACTATATCAAATGTATTTATCCAATCCTTCAAGCAGTGTTTGATCCAAGGTGATAAACAGTCAAAAATGAGACACAAGAAAAATTAATCTTTTTTCAAACAATTAAACTTGGCCTGTACAGGGATCGAACCTGTGACCTTGGCGTTATTAGCACCACGCTCTAACCATCTGAGCTAACAGGCCGTTTGCACAATTTCTTGGAAGTCCAACATATGAAGAAGTGCTAATGATAGTTAACCTGGGAGATTTGGAAAGCTTAATTTCAGAGGTTTACCATGAAGTTATAAATATATAATATCAACATGAAGAAACTAATATGACTTTAAAAAAATTACAATACAAAAGAGATGTTCATACTTAGTTTTAGAACTTAGAACCATTAATGTTTTTTCCATGTGTTTTAGCAATAAATAACAATTCATCACCTATATGCAATTGATTCATTTAATCATTCTATCAGCTTCCCCTCAAAGGAAATATAGAGATACACATGATACAGAAGAAAATACATCTATTTTCAACATTAAAGGAGCATCAAGTATTGGCTTGGAGACTGATTGAAGGTATGTCCTTGGCATTTTTAACTTTATGCTCTAAAGACTAAACTAATAGGCTCAATAAATATATAGCATACCATTGAAGAAATAGCAGATGAAGAAGTGCTATTGATTGTTAACCCGAGATAGTTGGAAAGCTTATATTCAGCTGTTTACATTCATACTATCTTTATATTTCATCAACAAGACAAAACAAAAATGACCTCAATAAATTGCAATAAATAAGAGATTTAGTTACTTGGCGTTAGAACTTAGAACCATTAATAGATATTCCAGGAGCTTTCAGAATAATAATTAATTCTACAACTATATGAAATGTATTCATCCAATCCTTCAAGCAGTGTTTGATCCAAGGTGATAAGCAGTCAAAAATGAGACACAAGAAAAATTAATCTTTTTTCAAACAATTAAACTTGGCCTGTACAGGGATCGAACCTGTGACCTTGGCGTTATTAGCACCACGCTCTAACCATCTGAGCTAACAGGGCATTTTGCATGAACTGCTGGAAGTCCAGCATATGAAGAAGTGCTAATGATAGTTAACCCGGGAGATTTGGAAAGCTTAATTTCAGAGGTTTACCATGAAGTTATAAATATATAATATCAACATGAAGAAACTAATATGACTTTAAAAAAATTACAATACAAAAGAGATTTTCATACTTACTGTTAGAACTTAGAACCATTAATGTTTTTTCCATGTGTTTTAGCAATAAATAACAATTCATCACCTATATGCAATTGATTCATTTAATCATTCTATCAGCTTCCCCTCAAACAAAATATAGAGATACACATGATACAGAAGAAAATACATCTATTTTCAACATTAAAGGAGCATCAAGTATTGGCTAGGAGATTAATTGAAAGTATGTGCTTGGCATTTTTAACTTTATGCTCTAAAGACTAAACTAATAGGCTCACTAAATATATAGCATACTATTGAAGAAATAGCAGATGATGAAGTGCTACCGATTGTTAACCCGGGATAGTTGGAAAGCTTATATTCAGCTGTTTACATTCATACTATCTTTATATTTCATCAACAAGACAAAACAAAAATGACCTCAATAAATTGCAATAAATAAGAGATTTAGTTACTTGGCGTTAGAACTTAGAACCATTAATAGATATTTCAGGAGCTTTCAGAATAATAATTAATTCTACAACTATATCAAATGTATTTATCCAATCCTTCAAGCAGTGTTTGATCCAAGGTGATAAACAGTCAAAAATGAGACACAAGAAAAATTAATCTTTTTTCAAACAATTAAACTTGGCCTGTACAGGGATCGAACCTGTGACCTTGGCGTTATTAGCACCACGCTCTAACCATCTGAGCTAACAGGCCGTTTGCACAATTTCCTGGAAGTCCAACATATGAAGAAGTGCTAATGATAGTTAACCTGGGAGATTTGGAAAGCTTAATTTCAGAGGTTTACCATGAAGTTATAAATATATAATATCAACATGAAGAAACTAATATGACTTTAAAAAAATTACAATACAAAAGAGATGTTCATACTTAGTTTTGGAACTTAGAACCATTAATGTTTTTTCCATGTGTTTTAGCAATAAATAACAATTCATCACCTATATGCAATTGATTCATTTAATCATTCTATCAGCTTCCCCTCAAAGGAAATATAGAGATACACATGATACAGAAGAAAATACATCTATTTTCAACATTAAAGGAGCATCAAGTATTGGCTTGGAGACTGATTGAAGGTATGTCCTTGGCATTTTTAACTTTATGCTCTAAAGACTAAACTAATAGGCTCAATAAATATATAGCATACCATTGAAGAAATAGCAGATGAAGAAGTGCTATTGATTGTTAACCCGAGATAGTTGGAAAGCTTATATTCAGCTGTTTACATTCATACTATCTTTATATTTCATCAACAAGACAAAACAAAAATGACCTCAATAAATTGCAATAAATAAGAGATTTAGTTACTTGGCGTTAGAACTTAGAACCATTAATAGATATTCCAGGAGCTTTCAGAATAATAATTAATTCTACAACTATATGAAATGTATTTATCCAATCCTTCAAGCAGTGTTTGATCCACGGTGATAAACAATCAAAAATGAGACACAAGAAAAATTAATCTTTTTTCAAACAATTAAACTTGGTCTGTACAGGGATCGAACCTGTGACCTTGGCATTATTAGCACCACGCTCTAACCATCTGAGCTAACAGGCCGTTTTGCACAATTTCTGGAAGTCCAGCATATGAAGAAGTGCTAATGATAGTTAACCCGGGAGATTTGGAAAGCTTAATTTCAGAGGTTTACCATGAAGTTATAAAGATATAATATCAACATGAAGAAACTAATATGACTTTAAAAAAATTACAATACAAAAGAGATTTTCATACTTAGTGTTAGAACTTAAAACCATTAATGTTTTTTCCATGTGTTTTAGCAATAAATAACAATTCATCACCTATATGCAATTGATTCATCTAATCATTCTATCAGCTTCCCCTCAAAGGAAATATAGACATACACATGATACAGAA
Source organism: Lissotriton vulgaris (assembly GCF_964263255.1). Classification (NCBI taxonomy): domain Eukaryota; kingdom Metazoa; phylum Chordata; class Amphibia; order Caudata; family Salamandridae; genus Lissotriton; species Lissotriton vulgaris. The sequence goes on from NC_141700.1 coordinate 445,752,212, forward strand.
GAAAATACATCTATTTTCAACATTAAAGGAGCATCAAGTATTGGCTTGGAGACTGATTGAAAGTATGTCCTTGGCATTTTTACCTTTATGCTCTAAAGACTAAACTAATAGGCTCACTAAATATATAGCATACTATTGAAGAAATAGCAGATGATGAAATGCTACTGATTGTTAACCCGGGATAATTGGAAAGCTTATATTCAGCTGTTTACATTCATGCTATCTTTATATTTCATCAACAAGACAAAACAAAAATGACCTCAATAAATTGCAATAAATAAGAGATTAAGTTACTTGGCGTTAGAACTTAGAACCATTAATAGATATTCCAGGAGCTTTCAGAATAATAATTAATTCTACAACTTTATCAAATGTATTTATCCAATCCTTCAAGCAGTGTTTGATCCAAGGTGATAAACAGTCAAAAATGAGACACAAGAAAAATGAATCTTTTTTCAAACAATTAAACTTGGCCTGTACAGGGATCGAACCTGTGACCTTGGCGTTATTAGCACCACGCTCTAACCATCTGAGCTAACAGGCCGTTTTGCATGAATTGCTGGAAGTCCAGCATATGAAGAAGTGCTAATGAAAGTTAACCCGGGAGATTTGGAAAGCTTAATTTCAGAGGTTTACCATGAACTTATAAATATATATTATCAACATGAAGAAAATAATATGACTTTAAAAAAATTACAATACAAAAGAGATTTTAATACTTAGTGTTAGAACTTAGAACCATTTATGTTTTTTCCATGTGTTTTAGGAATAAATAACAATTCATCACCTATATGCAATTAGTTCATTTAATCATTCTATCAGCTTCCCCTCAAAGGAAATATAGAGATACACATGATACAGAAGAAAATACATCTATTTTCAACATTAAAGGAGCATCAAGTATTGGCTTGGAGACTGATTGAAAGTATGTCCTTGGCATTTTTACCTTTATGCTCTAAAGACTAAACTAATAGGCTCACTAAATATATAGCATACTATTGAAGAAATAGCAGATGATGAAATGCTACTGATTGTTAACCCGGGATAATTGGAAAGCTTATATTCAGCTGTTTACATTCATGCTATCTTTATATTTCATCAACAAGACAAAACAAAAATGACCTCAATAAATTGCAATAAATAAGAGATTAAGTTACTTGGCGTTAGAACTTAGAACCATTAATAGATATTCCAGGAGCTTTCAGAATAATAATTAATTCTACAACTTTATCAAATGTATTTATCCAATCCTTCAAGCAGTGTTTGATCCAAGGTGATAAACAGTCAAAAATGAGACACAAGAAAAATTAATCTTTTTTCAAACAATTAAACTTGGCCTGTACAGGGATCGAACCTGTGACCTTGGCGTTATTAGCACCACGCTCTAACCATCTGAGCTAACAGGCCGTTTTGCACAATTTCCTTGAAGTCCAGCATGTGAAGAAGTGCTAATGATAGTTAACCCGGGAGATTTGGAAAGCTTAATTTCAGAGGTTTACCATGAAGTTATACTTATATAATATCAACATGAAGAAACTAATATGACTCTAAAAAAATTACAATACAAAAGAGATTTTCATACTTAGTGTTAGAACTTAGAACCATTAATGTTTTTTCCATGTGTTTTAGCAATAAATAACAATTCATCACCTATATGCAATTGATTCATCTAATCATTCTATCAGCTTCCCCTCAAAGGAAATATAGACATACACATGATACAGAAGAAAATACATCTATTTTCAACATTTAAGGAGCATCAAGTATTGGCTTGGAGACTGATTGAAAATATGTCCTTGCTATTTTTAACTTTTTGCTCTAAAGACTAAACTAATAGGCTCACTAAATATATAGCATACTATTGAAGAAATAGCAGATGATGAAGTGCTACTGATTGTTAACCCGGGATAGTTGGAAAGCTTATATTCAGCTGTTTACATTCATACTATCTTTATATTTCATCAACAAGACAAAACAAAAATGACCTCAATGAATTGCAATAAAGAAGAGATTTAGTTACTTGGAGTTAGAACTTAGAACCATTAATAGATATTCCAGGAGCTTTCAGAATAATAATTAATTCTACAACTATATGAAATGTATTCATCCAATCCTTCAAGCAGTGTTTGATCCAAGGTGATAAACAGTCAAAAATGAGACACAAGAAAAATTAATCTTTTTTCAAACAATTAAACTTGGCCTGTACAGGGATCGAACCTGTGACCTTGGCGTTATTAGCACCACGCTCTAACCATCTGAGCTAACAGTGCATTTTGCATGAATTGCTGGAAGTCCAGCATATGAAGAAGTGCTAATGATAGTTAACCCGGGAGATTTGGAAAGCTTAATTTCAGAGGTTTACCATGAAGTTATAAATATATAATATCAACATGAAGAAACTAATATGACTTTAAAAAAATTACAATACAAAAGAGATTTTCATACTTACTGTTAGAACTTAGAACCATTAATGTTTTTTCCATGTGTTTTAGCAATAAATAACAATTCATCACCTATATGCAATTGATTCATTTAATCATTCTATCAGCTTCCCCTCAAACAAAATATAGAGATACACATGATACAGAAGAAAATACATCTATTTTCAACATTAAAGGAGCATCAAGTATTGGCTAGGAGATTGATTGAAAGTATGTGCTTGGCATTTTTAACTTTATGCTCTAAAGACTAAACTAATAGGCTCACTAAATATATAGCATACTATTGAAGAAATAGCAGATGATGAAGTGCTACCGATTGTTAACCCGGGATAGTTGGAAAGCTTATATTCAGCTGTTTACATTCATACTATCTTTATATTTCATCAACAAGACAAAACAAAAAAGACCTCAATAAATTGCAATAAATAAGAGATTTAGTTACTTGGCGTTAGAACTTAGAACCATTAATAGATATTTCAGGAGCTTTCAGAATAATAATTAATTCTACAACTATATCAAATGTATTTATCCAATCCTTCAAGCAGTGTTTGATCCAAGGTGATAAACAGTCAAAAATGAGACACAAGAAAAATTAATCTTTTTTCAAACAATTAAACTTGGCCTGTACAGGGATCGAACCTGTGACCTTGGCGTTATTAGCACCACGCTCTAACCATCTGAGCTAACAGGCCGTTTGCACAATTTCCTGGAAGTCCAACATATGAAGAAGTGCTAATGATAGTTAACCTGGGAGATTTGGAAAGCTTAATTTCAGAGGTTTACCATGAAGTTATAAATATATAATATCAACATGAAGAAACTAATATGACTTTAAAAAAATTACAATACAAAAGAGATGTTCATACTTAGTTTTAGAACTTAGAACCATTAATGTTTTTTCCATGTGTTTTAGCAATAAATAACAATTCATCACCTATATGCAATTGATTCATTTAATCATTCTATCAGCTTCCCCTCAAAGGAAATATAGAGATACACATGATACAGAAGAAAATACATCTATTTTCAACATTAAAGGAGCATCAAGTATTGGCTTGGAGACTGATTGAAGGTATGTCCTTGGCATTTTTAACTTTATGCTCTAAAGACTAAACTAATAGGCTCAATAAATATATAGCATACCATTGAAGAAATAGCAGATGTAGAAGTGCTATTGATTGTTAACCCGAGATAGTTGGAAAGCTTATATTCAGCTGTTTACATTCATACTATCTTTATATTTCATCAACAAGACAAAACAAAAATGACCTCAATAAATTGCAATAAATAAGAGATTTAGTTACTTGGCGTTAGAACTTAGAACCATTAATAGATATTCCAGGAGCTTTCAGAATAATAATTAATTCTACAACTATATGAAATGTATTTATCCAATCCTTCAAGCAGTGTTTGATCCACGGTGATAAACAATCAAAAATGAGACACAAGAAAAATTAATCTTTTTTCAAACAATTAAACTTGGTCTGTACAGGGATCGAACCTGTGACCTTGGCATTATTAGCACCACGCTCTAACCATCTGAGCTAACAGGCCGTTTTGCACAATTTCTGGAAGTCCAGCATATGAAGAAGTGCTAATGATAGTTAACCCGGGAGATTTGGAAAGCTTAATTTCAGAGGTTTACCATGAAGTTATAAAGATATAATATCAACATGAAGAAACTAATATGACTTTAAAAAAATTACAATACAAAAGAGATTTTCATACTTAGTGTTAGAACTTAAAACCATTAATGTTTTTTCCATGTGTTTTAGCAATAAATAACAATTCATCACCTATATGCAATTGATTCATCTAATCATTCTATCAGCTTCCCCTCAAAGGAAATATAGACATACACATGATACAGAAGAAAATACATCTATTTTCAACATTAAAGGAGCATCAAGTATTGGCTTGGAGACTGATTGAAAGTATGTCCTTGGCATTTTTACCTTTATGCTCTAAAGACTAAACTAATAGGCTCACTAAATATATAGCATACTATTGAAGAAATAGCAGATGATGAAATGCTACTGATTGTTAACCCGGGATAATTGGAAAGCTTATATTCAGCTGTTTACATTCATGCTATCTTTATATTTCATCAACAAGACAAAACAAAAATGACCTCAATAAATTGCAATAAATAAGAGATTAAGTTACTTGGCGTTAGAACTTAGAACCATTAATAGATATTCCAGGAGCTTTCAGAATAATAATTAATTCTACAACTTTATCAAATGTATTTATCCAATCCTTCAAGCAGTGTTTGATCCAAGGTGATAAACAGTCAAAAATGAGACACAAGAAAAATGAATCTTTTTTCAAACAATTAAACTTGGCCTGTACAGGGATCGAACCTGTGACCTTGGCGTTATTAGCACCACGCTCTAACCATCTGAGCTAACAGGCCGTTTTGCATGAATTGCTGGAAGTCCAGCATATGAAGAAGTGCTAATGAAAGTTAACCCGGGAGATTTGGAAAGCTTAATTTCAGAGGTTTACCATGAACTTATAAATATATATTATCAACATGAAGAAAATAATATGACTTTAAAAAAATTACAATACAAAAGAGATTTTAATACTTAGTGTTAGAACTTAGAACCATTTATGTTTTTTCCATGTGTTTTAGGAATAAATAACAATTCATCACCTATATGCAATTGGTTCATTTAATCATTCTATCAGCTTCCCCTCAAAGGAAATATAGAGATACACATGATACAGAAGAAAATACATCTATTTTCAACATTAAAGGAGCATCAAGTATTGGCTTGGAGACTGATTGAAAGTATGTCCTTGGCATTTTTACCTTTATGCTCTAAAGACTAAACTAATAGGCTCACTAAATATATAGCATACTATTGAAGAAATAGCAGATGATGAAATGCTACTGATTGTTAACCCGGGATAATTGGAAAGCTTATATTCAGCTGTTTACATTCATGCTATCTTTATATTTCATCAACAAGACAAAACAAAAATGACCTCAATAAATTGCAATAAATAAGAGATTAAGTTACTTGGCGTTAGAACTTAGAACCATTAATAGATATTCCAGGAGCTTTCAGAATAATAATTAATTCTACAACTTTATCAAATGTATTTATCCAATCCTTCAAGCAGTGTTTGATCCAAGGTGATAAACAGTCAAAAATGAGACACAAGAAAAATTAATCTTTTTTCAAACAATTAAACTTGGCCTGTACAGGGATCGAACCTGTGACCTTGGCGTTATTAGCACCACGCTCTAACCATCTGAGCTAACAGGCCGTTTTGCACAATTTCCTTGAAGTCCAGCATGTGAAGAAGTGCTAATGATAGTTAACCCGGGAGATTTGGAAAGCTTAATTTCAGAGGTTTACCATGAAGTTATACTTATATAATATCAACATGAAGAAACTAATATGACTCTAAAAAAATTACAATACAAAAGAGATTTTCATACTTAGTGTTAGAACTTAGAACCATTAATGTTTTTTCCATGTGTTTTAGCAATAAATAACAATTCATCACCTATATGCAATTGATTCATCTAATCATTCTATCAGCTTCCCCTCAAAGGAAATATAGACATACACATGATACAGAAGAAAATACATCTATTTTCAACATTTAAGGAGCATCAAGTATTGGCTTGGAGACTGATTGAAAATATGTCCTTGCTATTTTTAACTTTTTGCTCTAAAGACTAAACTAATAGGCTCACTAAATATATAGCATACTATTGAAGAAATAGCAGATGATGAAGTGCTACTGATTGTTAACCCGGGATAGTTGGAAAGCTTATATTCAGCTGTTTACATTCATACTATCTTTATATTTCATCAACAAGACAAAACAAAAATGACCTCAATGAATTGCAATAAAGAAGAGATTTAGTTACTTGGAGTTAGAACTTAGAACCATTAATAGATATTCCAGGAGCTTTCAGAATAATAATTAATTCTACAACTATATGAAATGTATTCATCCAATCCTTCAAGCAGTGTTTGATCCAAGGTGATAAACAGTCAAAAATGAGACACAAGAAAAATTAATCTTTTTTCAAACAATTAAACTTGGCCTGTACAGGGATCGAACCTGTGACCTTGGCGTTATTAGCACCACGCTCTAACCATCTGAGCTAACAGTGCATTTTGCATGAATTGCTGGAAGTCCAGCATATGAAGAAGTGCTAATGATAGTTAACCCGGGAGATTTGGAAAGCTTAATTTCAGAGGTTTACCATGAAGTTATAAATATATAATATCAACATGAAGAAACTAATATGACTTTAAAAAAATTACAATACAAAAGAGATTTTCATACTTACTGTTAGAACTTAGAACCATTAATGTTTTTTCCATGTGTTTTAGCAATAAATAACAATTCATCACCTATATGCAATTGATTCATTTAATCATTCTATCAGCTTCCCCTCAAACAAAATATAGAGATACACATGATACAGAAGAAAATACATCTATTTTCAACATTAAAGGAGCATCAAGTATTGGCTAGGAGATTGATTGAAAGTATGTGCTTGGCATTTTTAACTTTATGCTCTAAAGACTAAACTAATAGGCTCACTAAATATATAGCATACTATTGAAGAAATAGCAGATGATGAAGTGCTACCGATTGTTAACCCGGGATAGTTGGAAAGCTTATATTCAGCTGTTTACATTCATACTATCTTTATATTTCATCAACAAGACAAAACAAAAAAGACCTCAATAAATTGCAATAAATAAGAGATTTAGTTACTTGGCGTTAGAACTTAGAACCATTAATAGATATTTCAGGAGCTTTCAGAATAATAATTAATTCTACAACTATATCAAATGTATTTATCCAATCCTTCAAGCAGTGTTTGATCCAAGGTGATAAACAGTCAAAAATGAGACACAAGAAAAATTAATCTTTTTTCAAACAATTAAACTTGGCCTGTACAGGGATCGAACCTGTGACCTTGGCGTTATTAGCACCACGCTCTAACCATCTGAGCTAACAGGCCGTTTTGCACAATTTCCTGGAAGTCCAACATATGAAGAAGTGCTAATGATAGTTAACCTGGGAGATTTGGAAAGCTTAATTTCAGAAGTTTACCATGAAGTTATAAATATATAATATCAACATGAAGAAACTAATATGACTTTAAAAAAATTACAATACAAAAGAGATGTTCATACTTAGTTTTAGAACTTAGAACCATTAATGTTTTTTCCATGTGTTTTAGCAATAAATAACAATTCATCACCTATATGCAATTGATTCATTTAATCATTCTATCAGCTTCCCCTCAAAGGAAATATAGAGATACACATGATACAGAAGAAAATACATCTATTTTCAACATTAAAGGAGCATCAAGTATTGGCTTGGAGACTGATTGAAGGTATGTCCTTGGCATTTTTAACTTTATGCTCTAAAGACTAAACTAATAGGCTCAATAAATATATAACATACCATTGAAGAAATAGCAGATGAAGAAGTGCTATTGATTGTTAACCCGAGATAGTTGGAAAGCTTATATTCAGCTGTTTACATTCATACTATCTTTATATTTCATCAACAAGACAAAACAAAAATGACCTCAATAAATTGCAATAAATAAGAGATTTAGTTACTTGGCGTTAGAACTTAGAACCATTAATAGATATTCCAGGAGCTTTCAGAATAATAATTAATTCTACAACTATATGAAATGTATTTATCCAATCCTTCAAGCAGTGTTTGATCCACGGTGATAAACAATCAAAAATGAGACACAAGAAAAATTAATCTTTTTTCAAACAATTAAACTGGAAAGGGGCGACCACTCGGTCCCCCCGAACGTATGGCAGAGTGCCACGATCCCCCCGGGAAGCCATCTTGGGCGGGAGGCAGATGTGGTAAGTTGTGCGGGGTTTGGGGGGAGGTCTACGCTACCTTCTAGATACCTCACACGAGTCCTCGAACGACCTTTAAATGGCGTCGAGTTTATTGGTGCCCCCGTCAAGTCAAGGGAAATTGGTAGTTGCACTTGAGGTACGCCTCAGTCCTGTCGCCCCTCCCAAGTGGGGGGGGTATTTCTGGTTAGGGATCTTGACACCGGTTACGACCTTGCCGTTGGCCCTTAAACGTGAGGATGTACAATTTCAAAATTTCAAGTCAATGTTTTGTAGGATGTTAGTTCGGCTAGGAGAACCTCTGTATTAGAGAATCTGTTAAGGTTAGCCAAACATCGCAATGTGGTAATGAAATTGTACATTAATATGAAACTGTTGATTTAATGTTTTAATTTTGTTTTAATAAATACGGCCGGGAGGGTCACTCCCTCCCTCTTCCAAAAACTTCAAGAACTGTTTCCGGTTTCCCTCCTTTGGGGATTGTGTTGAGAGGGGGTGGCGGGTATCTCAGCCATATGGAAAGGGGCGACCACTCGGTCCCCCCGAACGTATGGCAGAGTGCCACGATCCCCCCGGGAAGCCATCTTGGGCGGGAGGCGAGTCTCGGCTGGTATGCCCGAAGCGGCGTAGCCGGGGCGCGCCTTTTCCCGCCCTAGAGTGGGCTGGCCTAGACACTGACGCGGCTGGCCACGCCCTCGGGGCAGGCAGGGGCGGGTTTACGCCCGCCCTGAAGACGGATAAAAGGGGACGCAAGACCAGAAGGCATCCTCTTGTTCCTGTGCTCTGAAGCTGCACCTCCTCGCTGCACGTGAGCTCGAGACGGAACGAAGAGCCAATTTTGAGCGTTGTAATCTTTCTTTTGTCTTACAGATACTCTGTCGGAGAAATGCCCAAGAAAGCGGGAAGAGAATGACGACTGAACAGATGGTTCGGGTCCTCATGAAGGAGATGACCGAGCTGAAGAAGCGGGTGGCGGAGAGAGACGGGGAAGGGGGGCCGGAACGTCCGTCGGCTGGAGCAGCTCCAGGAGGGAGAGCCAAGAGGCCAAGGAGGGGACCGGCTGGGGGAGACGTCCCGGTTCCCTGTACTCCGCTCGAAGCGCCAACCCCAGTACCGGCGGAGGGGAACCCGATTCCCGTGGTGGTCACCCCGGTGTCCAATGAAGATATGCCGCCCGAGCTGGCAGCACAACTTGCAGCGTGGTTGGGCGAAAGTAGTGAGGGCGCCACGGCTGCCGAGGCGCAGGCGCTGATGAAGCAATTGCGCGAGAAACGGGATGCAGCCAAGGTGTCCGCGCCGGTTGCAGTAGTTGACAAGCCACAAGGGACGATTGCGACCGCAGAGGCAGCGTCCGGTGCAGGTAAGCGGCCATTGCCGATTGCGAGGGATGAGTCAGCACCCTCTCGTAGAGAAAGGTTGGGTCAACATGTGCCTTTGGCAATTAAGGAGAAGATTTGGGCGGGGGAATATGTGAACATCTTCTCGTTGCTTGTTGATCATTATGAGGTGGAGCATGTTAAGGGTCAGAAAGACCTCATGCATCCGAGTGTTTGGCGCGCAAAAATGGCCGCCTTTAAAGTGAATGAAAATATTGGCAATTGGGGCAATGCATGGGGAATCTTTACGTCGATCTTGGGGGAACGTAGGCCCGAGTTGCTTTCCGAGTTGCCGACCTATCAGTCGCGAATCATGGGGTACTCGACATCATACCAGGGTAACCATTGGTTCTGCTACGATAATCTTTTTAGAAAGGCTAAAGAGCATAATAAAAGCTTAACCTGGGATTGTTATGATTCTTTGACATGGGATAAAATGAAGGAGACAGGTATGTTGAAAATGCCATTGGTAGGAAGTAATGTTGGCGAATCCTCCCGCCAATATGGGGGGACGCCCTTTCGTTCAGGTACGGGTACCGACGATTACTCGAGACCTGCCGGCAATACAGGAAAAAGGGGGTTATGCTTTAATTTCAACAGAGGTAAATGTACTAGGCCCCAGGGATCGTGTAAATTTAAACATGAGTGTAGTGGGTGCGGGTCGCCCCATCCTGAGTCCACGTGCAGAGACAAAACGGGTGATAACGGGGGGAGAGGAGGCGCCAAACAGGTCTAACATAGTCCGAGGGGCGCCTTTACCTACCCCGATTGATACCTTGGTGATGATTCCCTGGCTCAGTGAATACCCGGATCGTACTTCTGCTGGGGTGCTGCGGAACGGATTTTCGTATGGTTTCCGCATCCCGGTAGGGGACTTTCAGGGTGTGGAGAAGTGTAAAAATCAACTTTCGGTCCTGCAGCATACGACCGTGGTACAGGATAAGATCCGGAAAGAGGTTACTCGAGGTCGGGTCGCCGGCCCGTTTAGTGTACCCCCGGTGCAGGATTTTGTTTGTTCTCCTTTAGGGGTGGTCCCCAAGAAGGACCCGGGTGAGTTCCGATTGATTCACAATTTATCAGCTCCACATGGTTTTTCTGTAAACGATGCAATAGATCCGGAAGTATGTTCGGTGCGGTACGCATCCTTCGATGAGGCCGTAGCCATTTTGAATCGCCTGGGGCCCGGGGCGCTGATGGCGAAGTCAGATATCGAGTCAGCGTTCCGATTGCTCCCGGTACACCCAGACGACCAGCGTCTCCTGGGTTTCATGTTTCAGGGTTATTATTACATGGATAGGTGTACGCCGATGGGGTGCTCTATATCTTGTGCCTATTTCGAGAAATTCAGTATTTTTCTACAATGGGTCTTCACAAAGAAGACGGGTTTCCAACATGTAATGCATTACCTTGATGATTTTCTGTTCCTTGGGGCAGCCGGGGATCTCGAATGTGGCCGGGCCTTGGCCGAATTTTGTATGTTAATGAAGCAGTTTGGTGTGCCATTGGCACCAGGTAAGACGGTGGGTCCTGCGACTTGCCTCGAGTTTCTGGGGATCGAGTTAGACTCCAGTGAGGGTTGTTTTCGTTTGCCAGCTGACAAAGTGTTGAAGTTCAGGGCAGCCCTGCGAGTGTGTATAAATGGATCTAAAGTTACGCTGCATCAATTACAGCAGTTGGTGGGACAGTTGAATTTTGCCCTGAGGGTTATACCAATGGCCCGCCCCTTCTCCCGTTCAATTGCCCAAGCTATGGTCGGCCTAAAGGAGGGCCATCATCGCACGAGACTATCGGCTGAGGTCCGCCAGGACATGCGCATTTGGTTAGCATTCCTGGCGGACTTTAATGGTCGAGTCGTCTGGAACAAACCAGCCGTGTCCTCGGAAGAGCTGGGGCTATGGACAGATTCAGCAGGTAGCATAGGTTTTGGTGCCATCTTCGGCACAAAATGGTCGGCACAAAGGTGGCCGACATGGTGGCATGACAATGGTCTGACAAGTAATATTGCTTTCCTTGAACTTTTCCCCATTTTGGTGGCCCTGAGAACCTGGCCCGAAGGGTTCAAAGATCACTCTGTGATATTTTGGTCTGACAATATGACCGTGGTCGAGTGCATCAATAGCCAGGCTGCACGATGTAAACTGATTTTAAGACTGCTCAAAGAAATTGTTTTACTGTGTATGCAACTGAATGTGCTATTCAGAGCAAAACATGTCCCGGGGGTAATGAATCAGGCGGCTGATGCACTGTCTCGTTTTCATATGCAGGCTTTCTCGGGTTTCCTTCCCACAGCGGACCCAGAGCCGGCACCCTTTCCCGAAGCTCTCTGGTCTCTCGGTGCCCCGAACTTCGTCACCTCGTGGGAGAGAGTCTAGCACCAAGGACGAGGAAGGCATATGAAGGGGCGTTTCGGTCCTATTTAGCCTTTTTGGGGACCGATAGAGAGGGGCTTTGGGGCCACGAGGAATGGGTAGTGAATTTTCTGATGTCCTTACGTAGGGCTGGGAAATCGGTGGCTACGGCCCAGAGGCATCGTGCTGCCATTTCCTTTGTTGCCAGGGCTCATGGTATCCGGGACCCGACAGCGTCTTTCGTGGTACAGAAAGCGCTGCGTGGGTGGCAACGCCTTGAGGGTCGCAGAGTAGATGAGAGGCGCCCGATAGGTTTGGATAGGTTGGCCCAGTTGTTGGCCACACTCCCTTCCACATGTTCATCTCAGTTTGAGACAGTGTTGTTCCGAGCCGCTTTTACGCTGGCATTTCATGGGGCGATGCGGGTAAGCGAACTGGTGGCAAGGAACGAACAGGATGTGACAGGGGGTTTGTGCCAGGAACACGTTCAGATCAGAGGAGAGACAATGGTTGTCTCCTTTGTCAGGTCCAAGACCGATCAAGGTGGGATGGGTGACTGCATAATCATACGCAGGATTCCCGGGTCCTCCATGTGTCCGGTAAAGTGTTTAGAAGACTACCTAGCACGAAGGGTGGCATCATGGGGGGGGACCTTGTTGAGACACGCGGACGCCACCCCACTGACGAAATTTCAGTTTCAGCGGGTGCTTGCGATGTCAATTGCCGCTGCGGGCTTGAACCCGGGCGAGTTTGGGACCCATTCCTTTCGGATAGGGGCTGCTACAGAAGCTACAGCTAGGGGTCTTAATGTTGAACAAGTGAAACGAGTGGGGCGTTGGTCCTCCAATTGTTATAAGAGGTATGTGCGGTTGCACATGTTGTGAAGCTGTAATGATGTACTCACGCCTCTTGTTTTTGTTTGGTTTTCAGTTGCGCAAGCCTACGAGGCGGGGCGGACTATGCAGTCGACCCAACACCGGGCCAGCGGTCAGACATCACCGGCTGTGAAAAAGGAGGTGTGGGTCGTGGGCCACTCATACGTGAGGCGTGCCGCGGACGTATTCAAAGCAGGTGACATGATTCACGTAGCTGGGGAATACGGGTACAGGGTGTCCTTCTACGGAAGAGGCGGTCTCTGTATTGACCAGTTTCAAACATTTTTCGAGGGTTTGTTAGGGCGGACGAGGTCACCGCCGTCTATAGTCATAGTACATCTAGGGGGCAATGATTTAGTCACCACCGGTAGACGACTTCTCCTGGAGGCAATGCTTTCCACTGTAAGTTGGTTGGCGAGGAGAGTTCCGGGGTGCATAATTGCGTGGTCCCATATGATCCCACGAAAGGTGTGGCGAGGGGCTATTTCTATTCCTGCTTTGAATCATTCTGTTAGAAAGCTTAATAACAAAGTGAGTAGGTTGTTCCGTTCCAGGACATTGCATTCTATTTCGCATGGCTGTATTAATGATGACAGTATGTATTTGGGGGATGGTGTGCATTTGTCTCGGGTGGGGAATGAGTTACTCATAGGAGACTTCTTAGCATGGTTAAAAACGTTAAAACATGAACTTTAGGTAGGAGCTTTGTGGGGGGTCCGGATAGCCGGTCAACTATCCGGCCTGTGGCGGTAAGGTCATGATCGGTGAGCACTAATTGGAAGATCCCTATGAGTGGGCGTCACCCAACACGGATGGGAGCGCTCGGGAGAGGTGGCCATTGGCCCCTCAACGGGGAGGCGGTCCCTTCTAAGGATGGGTCGCCGAAAGAAAAGGAAAGGCGGTCAAGGCCCCTTCCTGTGTAGGAGGGGTTACAGCCCCCTCCTGGGGAATTTCCCGGGGCCAGTGACGTCTGCGACGGCAGATGTGGTAAGTTGTGCGGGGTTTGGGGGGAGGTCTACGCTACCTTCTAGATACCTCACACGAGTCCTCGAACGACCTTTAAATGGCGTCGAGTTTATTGGTGCCCCCGTCAAGTCAAGGGAAATTGGTAGTTGCACTTGAGGTACGCCTCAGTCCTGTCGCCCCTCCCAAGTGGGGGGGGTATTTCTGGTTAGGGATCTTGACACCGGTTACGACCTTGCCGTTGGCCCTTAAACGTGAGGATGTACAATTTCAAAATTTCAAGTCAATGTTTTGTAGGATGTTAGTTCGGCTAGGAGAACCTCTGTATTAGAGAATCTGTTAAGGTTAGCCAAACATCGCAATGTGGTAATGAAATTGTACATTAATATGAAACTGTTGATTTAATGTTTTAATTTTGTTTTAATAAATACGGCCGGGAGGGTCACTCCCTCCCTCTTCCAAAAACTTCAAGAACTGTTTCCGGTTTCCCTCCTTTGGGGATTGTGTTGAGAGGGGGTGGCGGGTATCTCAGCCATATGGAAAGGGGCGACCACTCGGTCCCCCCGAACGTATGGCAGAGTGCCACGATCCCCCCGGGAAGCCATCTTGGGCGGGAGGCGAGTCTCGGCTGGTATGCCCGAAGCGGCGTAGCCGGGGCGCGCCTTTTCCCGCCCTAGAGTGGGCTGGCCTAGACACTGACGCGGCTGGCCACGCCCTCGGGGCAGGCAGGGGCGGGTTTACGCCCGCCCTGAAGACGGATAAAAGGGGACGCAAGACCAGAAGGCATCCTCTTGTTCCTGTGCTCTGAAGCTGCACCTCCTCGCTGCACGTGAGCTCGAGACGGAACGAAGAGCCAATTTTGACCCACCCACCAGCCCCTGAAGACAGCCAGTTGTTTTGAATAAAGATTGATGGTTAATTCTAATTTCATTTACAGGTTGTGGTATTATCGTGTTGATTTTGGTGTGTAATAAAGAAATGGTCTAATTTTTTCCATGTGTTTTAGCAATAAATAACAATTCATCACCTATATGCAATTGATTCATTTAATCATTCTATCAGCTTCCCCTCAAACAAAATATAGAGATACACATGATACAGAAGAAAATACATCTATTTTCAACATTAAAGGAGCATCAAGTATTGGCTAGGAGATTGATTGAAAGTATGTGCTTGGCATTTTTAACTTTATGCTCTAAAGACTAAACTAATAGGCTCACTAAATATATAGCATACTATTGAAGAAATAGCAGATGATGAAGTGCTACCGATTGTTAACCCGGGATAGTTGGAAAGCTTATATTCAGCTGTTTACATTCATACTATCTTTATATTTCATCAACAAGACGAAACAAAAATGACCTCAATAAATTGCAATAAATAAGAGATTTAGTTACTTGGCGTTAGAACTTAGAACCATTAATAGATATTTCAGGAGCTTTCAGAATAATAATTAATTCTACAACTATATCAAATGTATTTATCCAATCCTTCAAGCAGTGTTTGATCCAAGGTGATAAACAGTCAAAAATAAGACACAAGAAAAATTAATCTTTTTTCAAACAATTAAACTTGGCCTGTACAGGGATCGAACCTGTGACCTTGGCGTTATTAGCACCACGCTCTAACCATCTGAGCTAACAGGCCGTTTTGCACAATTTCCTGGAAGTCCAACATATGAAGAAGTGCTAATGATAGTTAACCTGGGAGATTTGGAAAGCTTAATTTCAGAGGTTTACCATGAAGTTATAAATATATTATATCAACATGAAGAAACTAATATGACTTTAAAAAAATTACAATACAAAAGAGATGTTCATACTTAGTTTTAGAACTTAGAACCATTAATGTTTTTTCCATGTGTTTTAGCAATAAATAACAATTCATCACCTATATGCAATTGATTCATTTAATCATTCTATCAGCTTCCCCTCAAAGGAAATATAGAGATACACATGATACAGAAGAAAATACATCTATTTTCAACATTAAAGGAGCATCAAGTATTGGCTTGGAGACTGATTGAAGGTATGTCCTTGGCATTTTTTACTTTATGCTCTAAAGACTAAACTAATAGGCTCAATAAATATATAGCATACCATTGAAGAAATAGCAGATGATGAAGTGCTATTGATTGTTAACCCGAGATAGTTGGAAAGCTTATATTCAGCTGTTTACATTCATACTATCTTTATATTTCATCAACAAGACAAAACAAAAATGACCTCAATAAATTGCAATAAATAAGAGATTTAGTTACTTGGCGTTAGAACTTAGAACCATTAATAGATATTCCAGGAGCTTTCAGAATAATAATTAATTCTACAACTATATGAAATGTATTTATCCAATCCTTCAAGCAGTGTTTGATCCACGGTGATAAACAATCAAAAATGAGACACAAGAAAAATTAATCTTTTTTCAAACAATTAAACTTGGCCTGTACAGGGATCGAACCTGTGACCTTGGCATTATTAGCACCACGCTCTAACCATCTGAGCTAACAGGCCGTTTTGCACAATTTCCTGGAAGTCCAGCATATGAAGAAGTGCTAATGATAGTTAACCCGGGAGATTTGGAAAGCTTAATTTCAGAGGTTTACCATGAAGTTATAAATATATAATATCAACATGAAGAAACTAATATGACTTTAAAAAAATTACAATACAAAAGAGATTTTCATACTTAGTGTTAGAACTTAGAACCATTAATGTTTTTTCCATGTGTTTTAGCAATAAATAACAATTCATCACCTATATGCAATTGATTCATTTAATCATTCTATCAGCTTCCCCTCAAAGAAAATATAGAGATACACATGATACAGAAGAAAATACATCTATTTTCAACATTAAAGGAGCATCAAGTATTGGCTAGGAGATTGATTGAAAGTATGTCCTTGGCATTTTTACCTTTATGCTCTAAAGACTAAACTAATAGGCTCACTAAATATATAGCATACTATTGAAGAAATAGCAGATGATGAAGTGCTACCGATTGTTAACCCGGGATAGTTGGAAAGCTTATATTCAGCTGTTTACATTCATACTATCTTTATATTTCATCAACAAGACAAAACAAAAATGACCTCAATAAATTGCAATAAATAAGAGATTTAGTTACTTGGCGTTAGAACTTAGAACTATTAATAGATATTTCAGGAGCTTTCAGAATAATAATTAATTCTACAACTATATCAAATGTATTCATCCAATCCTCCAAGCAGCGTTTGATCCAAGGTGATAAACAGTCAAAAATGAGACACAAGAAAAATTAATCTTTTTTCAAACAATTAAACTTGGCCTGTACAGGGATCGAACCTGTGACCTTGGCGTTATTAGCACCACGCTCTAACCATCTGAGCGAACAGGCCATTTTGCATAAACTCCTGGAAGTCCAGCATATGAAGAAGTGCTAATGATAGTTAACCCGGGA
Organism: Lissotriton vulgaris; assembly: GCF_964263255.1. NCBI lineage: Eukaryota > Metazoa > Chordata > Amphibia > Caudata > Salamandridae > Lissotriton > Lissotriton vulgaris. Next base: position 445,769,529 of record NC_141700.1, read on the forward strand.
GATTTGGAAAGCTTAATTTCAGAGGTTTACCATGAACTTATAAATATATATTTTCAACATGAAGAAACTAATATGACTTTAAAAAAATTACAATACAAAAGAGATTTTCATACTTAGTGTTAGAACTTAGAACCATTAATGTTTTTTCCATGTGTTTTAGCAATAAATAACAATTCATCACCTATATGCAATTGATTCATTTAATCACTCTATCAGCTTCCCCTCAAAGGAAATATAGAGATACACATGATACAGAAGAAAATACATCTATTTTCAACATTAAAGGAGCATCAAGTATTGGCTTGGAGACTGATTGAAGGTATGTCCTTGGCATTTTTAACTTTATGCTCTAAAGACTAAACTAATAGGCTCAATAAATATATAGCATACCATTGAAGAAATAGCAGATGATGAAGTGCTATCGATTGTTAACCCGGGATAGTTGGAAAGCTTATATTCAGCTGTTTACATTCATACTATCTTTATATTTCATCAACAAGACAAAACAAAAATGACCTCAATAAATTGCAATAAATAGAAGATTTAGTTACTTGGCGTTAGAACTTAGAACCATTAATAGATATTCCAGGAGCTTTCAGAATAATAATTAATTCTACAACTATATCAAATGTATTTATCCAATCCTTCAAGCAGTGTTTGATCCAAGGTGATAAACAGTCAAAAATGAGACACAAGAAAAATTAATCTTTTTTCAAACAATTAAACTTGGCCTGTACAGGGATCGAACCTGTGACCTTGGAGTTATTAGCACCACGCTCTAACCATCTGAGCTAACAGGCCGTTTTGCACAATTTCCTGGAAGTCCAACATATGAAGAAGTGCTAATGATAGTTAACCTGGGAGATTTGGAAAGCTTAATTTCAGAGGTTTACCATGAAGTTATAAATATATAATATCAACATGAAGAAACTAATATGACTTTAAAAAAATTACAATACAAAAGAGATGTTCATACTTAGTTTTAGAACGTAGAACCATTAATGTTTTTTCCATGTGTTTTAGCAATAAATAACAATTCATCACCTATATGCAATTGATTCATTTAATCATTCTATCAGCTTCCCCTCAAAGGAAATATAGAGATACACATGATACAGAAGAAAATACATATATTTTCAACATTAAAGGAGCATCAAGTATTGGCTTGGAGACTGATTGAAAATATGTCCTTGGCATTTTTAACTTTTTGCTCTAAAGACTAAACTAATAGGCTCACTAAATATATAGCATACTATTGAAGAAATAGCAGATGATGAAGTGCTACCAATTGTTAACCCGGGATAGTTGGAAAGCTTATATTCAGCTGTTTACATTCATACTATCTTTATATTTCATCAACAAGACAAAACAAAAATGACCTCAATGAATTGCAATAAATAAGAGATTTAGTTACTTGGCGTTAGAACTTAGAACCATTAATAGATATTCCAGGAGCTTTCAGAATAATAATTAATTCTACAACTATATCAAATGTATTCATCCAATCCTTCAAGCAGCGTTTCATCCAAGGTGATAAACAGTCAAAAATGAGACAAAAGAAAAATTAATCTTTTTACAATCAATTAAACTTGGCCTGTACAGGGATATAACCTGTGACCTTGGTGTAATTAGCACCACGCTCTAACCATCTGAGCTAACAGGCCGTTTTGCACAAATACCTGGAGGTCCAGCATATGAAGAAGTGCTAATGACAGTTAACCCGGGAGATTTGGAAAGCTTAATTTCAGAGGTTTACCATGAAGTTATAAATATATAATATCAACTTGAAGAAACTAATATGACTTTAAAATAATTACAATACAAAAGAGATGTTCATACTTAGTGTTAGAACTTAGAACCATTAATGTTTTTTCCATGTGTTTTAGCAATAAATAACAATTCATCACCTATATGCAATTGATTCATTAAATCATTCTATCAGCTTCCCCTCAAAGGAAATATAGAGATACACATGATACAGAAGAAAATACATCTATTTTCAACATTAAAGGAGCATCAAGTATTGGCTTGGAGACTGATTGAAAGTATGTCCTTGGCATTTTTAACTTTATGCTCTAAAGACTAAACTAATAGGCTCAATAAATATATAGCATACCATTGAAGAAATAGCAGATGATGAAGTGCTATTGATTGTTAACCCGAGATAGTTGGAAAGCTTATATTCAGCTGTTTACATTCATACTATCTTTATATTTCATCAACAAGACAAAACAAAAATGACCTCAATGAATTGCAATAAATAAGAGATTTAGTTACTTGGCGTTAGAACTTAGAACCATTAATAGATATTCCAGGAGCTTTCAGAATAATAATTAATTCTACAACTATATCAAATGTATTTATCCAATCCTTCAAGCAGTGTTTGATCCAAGGTGATAAACAGTCAAAAATGAGACACAAGAAAAATTAATCTTTTTTCAAACAATTAAACTTGGCCTGTACAGGGATCGAACCTGTGACCTTGGCCTTATTAGCACCACGCTCTAACCATCTGAGCTAACAGGCCGTTTTGCACAATTTCCTGGAAGTCCAGCATATGAAGAAGTGCTAATGATAGTTAACCCGGGAGATTTGGAAAGCTTAATTTCAGAGGTTTACCATGAAGTTATAAAGATATAATATCAACATGAAGAAACTAATATGACTTTAAAAAAATTACCTTACAAAAGAGATTTTCATACTTAGTGTTAGAACTTAAAACCATTAATGTTTTTTCCATGTGTTTTAGCAATAAATAACAATTCATCACCTATATGCAATTGATTCATCTAATCATTCTATCAGCTTCCCCTCAAAGGAAATATAGACATACACATGATACAGAAGAAAATACATCTATCTTCAACATTAAAGGAGCATCAAGTATTGGCTTGGAGACTGATTGAAAGTATGTCCTTGGCATTTTTAACTTTATGCTCTAAAGACTAAACTAATAGGCTCACTAAATATATAGCATACTATTGAAGAAATAGCAGATGATGAGGTGCTACTGATTGTTAATCCGGGATAGTTGGAAAGCTTATATTCAGCTGTTTACATTCATACTATCTTTATATTTCATCAACAAGACAAAACAAAAATGACCTCAATGAATTGCAATAAATAATAGATTTAGTTACTTGGCGTTAGAACTTAGAACCATTAATAGATATTCCAGGAGCTTTCAGAATAATAATTAATTCTACAACTATACGAAATATATTCATCCAATCCTTCAAGCTCCGTTTGATCCAAGGTGATAAACAGTCAAAAATGAGACACAAGAAAAATGTATCTTTTTACAAACAATTAAACTTGGCCTGTACAGGGATCGAACCTGTGACCTTGGCGTTATTAGCACCACGCTCTAACCATCTGAGCTAACAGGCCGTTTTGCATGAATTGCTGGAAGTCCAGCATATGAAGAAGTGCTAATGAAAGTTAACCCGGGAGATTTGGAAAGCTTAATTTCAGAGGTTTACCATGAACTTATAAATATATATTATCAACATGAAGAAAATAATATGACTTTAAAAAAATTACAATACAAAAGAGATTTTAATACTTAGTGTTAGAACTTAGAACCATTTATGTTTTTTCCATGTGTTTTAGGAATAAATAACAATTCATCACCTATATGCAATTGGTTCATTTAATCATTCTATCAGCTTCCCCTCAAAGGAAATATAGAGATACACATGATACAGAAGAAAATACATCTATTTTCAACATTAAAGGAGCATCAAGTATTGGCTTGGAGACTGATTGAAAGTATGTCCTTGGCATTTTTACCTTTATGCTCTAAAGACTAAACTAATAGGCTCACTAAATATATAGCATACTATTGAAGAAATAGCAGATGATGAAGTGCTACTGATTGTTAACCCGGGATAATTGGAAAGCTTATATTCAGCTGTTTACATTCATACTATCTTTATATTTCATCAACAAGACAAAACAAAAATGACCTCAATAAATTGCAATAAATAAGAGATTAAGTTACTTGGCGTTAGAACTTAGAACCATTAATAGATATTCCAGGAGCTTTCAGAATAATAATTAATTCTACAACTTTATCAAATGTATTTATCCAATCCTTCAAGCAGTGTTTGATCCAAGGTGATAAACAGTCAAAAATGAGACACAAGAAAAATTAATCATTTTTCAAACAATTACACTTGGCCTGTACAGGGATCGAACCTGTGACCTTGGCGTTATTAGCACCACGCTCTAACCATCTGAGCTAACAGGCCGTTTTGCACAATTTCCTTGAAGTCCAGCATGTGAAGAAGTGCTAATGATAGTTAACCCGGGAGATTTGGAAAGCTTAATTTCAGAGGTTTACCATGAAGTTATACTTATATAATATCAACATGAAGAAACTAATATGACTCTAAAAAAATTACAATACAAAAGAGATTTTCATACTTAGTGTTAGAACTTAGAACCATTAATGTTTTTTCCATGTGTTTTAGCAATAAATAACAATTCATCACCTATATGCAATTGATTCATCTAATCATTCTATCAGCTTCCCCTCAAAGGAAATATAGACATACACATGATACAGAAGAAAATACATCTATTTTCAACATTAAAGGAGCATCAAGTATTGGCTTGGAGACTGATTGAAAATATGTCCTTGCTATTTTTAACTTTTTGCTCTAAAGACTAAACTAATAGGCTCACTAAATATATAGCATACTATTGAAGAAATAGCAGATGATGAAGTGCTACTGATTGTTAACCCGGGATAGTTGGAAAGCTTATATTCAGCTGTTTACATTCATACTATCTTTATATTTCATCAACAAGACAAAACAAAAATGACCTCAATGAATTGCAATAAAGAAGAGATTTAGTTACTTGGAGTTAGAACTTAGAACCATTAATAGATATTCCAGGAGCTTTCAGAATAATAGTTAATTCTACAACTATATGAAATGTATTCATCCAATCCTTCAAGCAGTGTTTGATCCAAGGTGATAAACAGTCAAAAATGAGACACAAGAAAAATTAATCTTTTTTCAAACAATTAAACTTGGCCTGTACAGGGATCGAACCTGTGACCTTGGCGTTATTAGCACCACGCTCTAACCATCTGAGCTAACAGGGCATTTTGCATGAATTGCTGGAAGTCCAGCATATGAAGAAGTGCTAATGATAGTTAACCCGGGAGATTTGGAAAGCTTAATTTCAGAGGTTTACCATGAAGTTATAAATATATAATATCAACATGAAGAAACTAATATGACTTTAAAAAAATTACAATACAAAAGAGATTTTCATACTTACTGTTAGAACTTAGAACCATTAATGTTTTTTCCATGTGTTTTAGCAATAAATAACAATTCATCACCTATATGCAATTGATTCATTTAATCATTCTATCAGCTTCCCCTCAAACAAAATATAGAGATACACATGATACAGAAGAAAATACATCTATTTTCAACATTAAAGGAGCATCAAGTATTGGCTAGGAGATTGATTGAAAGTATGTGCTTGGCATTTTTAACTTCATGCTCTAAAGACTAAACTAATAGGCTCACTAAATATATAGCATACTATTGAAGAAATAGCAGATGATGAAGTGCTACCGATTGTTAACCCGGGATAGTTGGAAAGCTTATATTCAGCTGTTTATATTCATACTATCTTTATATTTCATCAACAAGACAAAACAAAAATGACCTCAATAAATTGCAATAAATAAGAGATTTAGTTACTTGGCGTTAGAACTTAGAACCATTAATAGATATTTCAGGAGCTTTCAGAATAATAATTAATTCTACAACTATATCAAATGTATTTATCCAATCCTTCAAGCAGTGTTTGATCCAAGGTGATAAACAGTCAAAAATGAGACACAAGAAAAATTAATCTTTTTTCAAACAATTAAACTTGGCCTGTACAGGGATCGAACCTGTGACCTTGGCGTTATTAGCACCACGCTCTAACCATCTGAGCTAACAGGCCATTTTGCACAATTTCCTGGAAGTCCAACATATGAAGAAGTGCTAATGATAGTTAACCTGGGAGATTTGGAAAGCTTAATTTCAGAGGTTTACCATGAAGTTATAAATATATAATATCAACATGAAGAAACTAATATGACTTTAAAAAAATTACAATACAAAAGAGATGTTCATACTTAGTTTTAGAACTTAGAACCATTAATGTTTTTTCCATGTGTTTTAGCAATAAATAACAATTCATCACCTATATGCAATTGATTCATTTAATCATTCTATCAGCTTCCCCTCAAAGGAAATATAGAGATACACATGATACAGAAGAAAATACATCTATTTTCAACATTAAAGGAGCATCAAGTATTGGCTTGGAGACTGATTGAAAGTATGTCCTTGGCATTTTTAACTTTATGCTCTAAAGACTAAACTAATAGGCTCAATAAATATATAGCATACCATTGAAGAAATAGCAGATGAAGAAGTGCTATTGATTGTTAACCCGAAATAGTTGGAAAGCTTATATTCAGCTGTTTACATTCATACTATCTTTATATTTCATCAACAAGACAAAACAAAAATGACCTCAATAAATTGCAATAAATAAGAGATTTAGTTACTTGGCGTTAGAACTTAGAACCATTAATAGATATTCCAGGAGCTTTCAGAATAATAATTAATTCTACAACTATATGAAATGTATTTATCCAATCCTTCAAGCAGTGTTTGATCCACGGTGATAAACAATCAAAAATGAGACACAAGAAAAATTAATCTTTTTTCAAACAATTAAACTTGGCCTGTACAGGGATCGAACCTGTGACCTTGGCGTTATTAGCACCACGCTCTAACCATCTGAGCTAACAGGCCGTTTTGCATGAATTGCTGGAAGTCCAGCATATGAAGAAGTGCTAATGAAAGTTAACCCGGGAGATTTGGAAAGCTTAATTTCAGAGGTTTACCATGAACTTATAAATATATATTATCAACATGAAGAAAATAATATGACTTTAAAAAAATTACAATACAAAAGAGATTTTAATACTTAGTGTTAGAACTTAGAACCATTTATGTTTTTTCCATGTGTTTTAGGAATAAATAACAATTCATCACCTATATGCAATTGGTTCATTTAATCATTTTATCAGCTTCCCCTCAAAGGAAATATAGAGATACACATGATACAGAAGAAAATACATCTATTTTCAACATTAAAGGAGCATCAAGTATTGGCTTGGAGACTGATTGAAAGTATGTCCTTGGCATTTTTACCTTTATGCTCTAAAGACTAAACTAATAGGCTCACTAAATATATAGCATACTATTGAAGAAATAGCAGATGATGAAATGCTACTGATTGTTAACCCGGGATAATTGGAAAGCTTATATTCAGCTGTTTACATTCATACTATCTTTATATTTCATCAACAAGACAAAACAAAAATGACCTCAATAAATTGCAATAAATAAGAGATTAAGTTACTTGGCGTTAGAACTTAGAACCATTAATAGATATTCCAGGAGCTTTCAGAATAATAATTAATTCTACAACTTTATCAAATGTATTTATCCAATCCTTCAAGCAGTGTTTGATCCAAGGTGATAAACAGTCAAAAATGAGACACAAGAAAAATTAATCGTTTTTCAAACAATTAAACTTGGCCTGTACAGGGATCGAACCTGTGACCTTGGCGTTATTAGCACCACGCTCTAACCATCTGAGCTAACAGGCCGTTTTGCACAATTTCCTTGAAGTCCAGCATGTGAAGAAGTGCTAATGATAGTTAACCCGGGAGATTTGGAAAGCTTAATTTCAGAGGTTTACCATGAAGTTATAAATATATAATATCAACATGAAGAAACTAATATGACTTTAAAAAAATTACAATACAAAAGAGATTTTCATACTTAGTGTTAGAACTTAGAACCATTAATGTTTTTTCCATGTGTTTTAGCAATAAATAACAATTCAACACCTATATGCAATTGATTCATTTAATCACTCTATCAGCTTCCCCTCAAAGGAAATATAGAGATACACATGATACAGAAGAAAATACATCTATTTTCAACATTAAAGGAGCATCAAGTATTGGCTTGGAGACTGATTGAAGGTATGTCCTTGGCATTTTTAACTTTATGCTCTAAAGACTAAACTAATAGGCTCAATAAATATATAGCATACCATTGAAGAAATAGCAGATGATGAAGTGCTATCGATTGTTAACCCGGGATAGTTGGAAAGCTTATATTCAGCTGTTTACATTCATACTATCTTTATATTTCATCAACAAGACAAAACAAAAATGACCTCAATAAATTGCAATAAATAGAAGATTTAGTTACTTGGCGTTAGAACTTAGAACCATTAATAGATATTCCAGGAGCTTTCAGAATAATAATTAATTCTACAACTATATCAAATGTATTCATCCAATCCTTCAAGCAGCGTTTCATCCAAGGTGATAAACAGTCAAAAATGAGACACAAGAAAAATTAATCTTTTTTCAAACAATTAAACTTGGCCTGTACAGGGATATAACCTGTGACCTTGGCGTTATTAGCACCACGCTCTAACCATCTGAGCTAACAGGCCATTTTGCACAATTTCCTGGAAGTCCAACATATGAAGAAGTGCTAATGATAGTTAACCTGGGAGATTTGGAAAGCTTAATATCAGAGGTTTACCATGAAGTTATAAATATATAATATCAACATGAAGAAACTAATATGACTTTAAAAAAATTACAATACAAAAGAGATGTTCATACTTAGTTTTAGAACTTAGAACCATTAATGTTTTTTCCATGTGTTTTAGCAATAAATAACAATTCATCACCTATATGCAATTGATTCATTTAATCATTCTATCAGCTTCCCCTCAAAGGAAATATAGAGATACACATGATACAGAAGAAAATACATCTATTTTCAACATTAAAGGAGCATCAAGTATTGGCTTGGAGACTGATTGAAGGTATGTCCTTGGCATTTTTAACTTTATGCTCTAAAGACTAAACTAATAGGCTCAATAAATATATAGCATACCATTGAAGAAATAGCAGATGATGAAGTGCTATTGATTGTTAACCCGAGATAGTTGGAAAGCTTATATTCAGCTGTTTACATTCATACTATCTTTATATTTCATCAACAAGACAAAACAAAAATGACCTCAATAAATTGCAATAAATAAGAGATTAAGTTACTTGGTGTTAGAACTTAGAACCATTAATAGATATTCCAGGAGCTTTCAGAATAATAATTAATTCTACAACTATATCAAATGTATTCATCCAATCCTTCAAGCAGCGTTTCATCCAAGGTGATAAACAGTCAAAAATGAGACAAAAGAAAAATTAATCTTTTTACAATCAATTAAACTTGGCCTGTACAGGGATAGAACCTGTGACCTTGGTGTAATTAGCACCACGCTCTAACCATCTGAGCTAACAGGCCGTTTTGCACAACTTCCTGGAGGTCCAGCATATGAAGAAGTGCTAATGATAGTTAACCCGGGAGATTTGGAAAGCTTAATTTCAGAGGTTTACCATGAAGTTATAAATATATAATATCAACATGAAGAAACTAATATGACTTTAAAATAATTACAATACAAAAGAGATGTTCATGCTTAGTGTTAGAACTTAGAACCATTAATGTTTTTTCCATGTGTTTTAGCAATAAATAACAATTCATCACCTATATGCAATTGATTCATTTAATCATTCTCTCAGCTTCCCCTCAAACAAAATATAGAGATACACATGATACAGAAGAAAATACATCTATTTTCAACATTAAAGGAGCATCAAATATTGGCTAGGAGATTGATTGAAAGTATGTGCTTGGCATTTTTAACTTTATGCTCTAAAGACTAAACTAATAGGCTCACTAAATATATAGCATACTATTGAAGAAATAGCAGATGATGAAGTGCTACTGATTGTTAACCCGGGATAGTTGGAAAGCTTATATTCAGCTGTTTACATTCATACTATCTTTATATTTCATCAACAAGACAAAACGAAAATGACCTCAATGAATTGCAATAAATAATAGATTTAGTTACTTGGCGTTAGAACTTAGAACCATTAATAGATATTCCAGGAGCTTTCAGAATAATAATTAATTCTACAACTATACGAAATATATTCATCCAATCCTTCAAGCTCCGTTTGATCCAAGGTGATAAACAGTCAAAAATGAGACACAAGAAAAATGTATCTTTTTACAAACAATTAAACTTGGCCTGTACAGGGATCGAACCTGTGACCTTGGCGTTATTAGCACCACGCTCTAACCATCTGAGCTAACAGGCCGTTTTGCATAAATTGCTGGAAGTCCAGCATATGAAGAAGTGCTAATGAAAGTTAACCCGGGAGATTTGGAAAGCTTAATTTCAGAGGTTTACCATGAACTTATAAATATATATTATCAACATGAAGAAAATATTATGACTTTAAAAAAATTACAATACAAAAGAGATTTTAATACTTAGTGTTAGAACTTAGAACCATTTATGTTTTTTCCATGTGTTTTAGGAATAAATAACAATTCATCACCTATATGCAATTGGTTCATTTAATCATTCTATCAGCTTCCCCTCAAAGGAAATATAGAGATACACATGATACAGAAGAAAATACATCTATTTTCAACATTAAAGGAGCATCAAGTATTGGCTTGGAGACTGATTGAAAGTATGTCCTTGGCATTTTTACCTTTATGCTCTAAAGACTAAACTAATAGGCTCACTAAATATATAGCATACTATTGAAGAAATAGCAGATGATGAAGTGCTACTGATTGTTAACCCGGGATAATTGGAAAGCTTATATTCAGCTGTTTACATTCATACTATCTTTATATTTCATCAACAAGACAAAACAAAAATGACCTCAATAAATTGCAATAAATAAGAGATTAAGTTACTTGGCGTTAGAACTTAGAACCATTAATAGATATTCCAGGAGCTTTCAGAATAATAATTAATTCTACAACTTTATCAAATGTATTTATCCAATCCTTCAAGCAGTGTTTGATCCAAGGTGATAAACAGTCAAAAATGAGACACAAGAAAAATTAATCTTTTTTCAAACAATTACACTTGGCCTGTACAGGGATCGAACCTGTGACCTTGGCGTTATTAGCACCACGCTCTAACCATCTGAGCTAACAGGCCGTTTTGCACAATTTCCTTGAAGTCCAGCATGTGAAGAAGTGCTAATGATAGTTAACCCGGGAGATTTGGAAAGCTTAATTTCAGAGGTTTACCATGAAGTTATACTTATATAATATCAACATGAAGAAACTAATATGACTCTAAAAAAATTACAATACAAAAGAGATTTTCATACTTAGTGTTAGAACTTAGAACCATTAATGTTTTTTCCATGTGTTTTAGCAATAAATAACAATTCATCACCTATATGCAATTGATTCATCTAATCATTCTATCAGCTTCCCCTCAAAGGAAATATAGACATACACATGATACAGAAGAAAATACATCTATTTTCAACATTAAAGGAGCATCAAGTATTGGCTTGGAGACTGATTGAAAATATGTCCTTGCTATTTTTAACTTTTTGCTCTAAAGACTAAACTAATAGGCTCACTAAATATATAGCATACTATTGAAGAAATAGCAGATGATGAAGTGCTACTGATTGTTAACCCGGGATAGTTGGAAAGCTTATATTCAGCTGTTTACATTCATACTATCTTTATATTTCATCAACAAGACAAAACAAAAATGAACTCAATGAATTGCAATAAAGAAGAGATTTAGTTACTTGGAGTTAGAACTTAGAACCATTAATAGATATTCCAGGAGCTTTCAGAATAATAATTAATTCTACAACTATATGAAATGTATTCATCCAATCCTTCAAGCAGTGTTTGATCCAAGGTGATAAACAGTCAAAAATGAGACACAAGAAAAATTAATCTTTTTTCAAACAATTAAACTTGGCCTGTACAGGGATCGAACCTGTGACCTTGGCGTTATTAGCACCACGCTCTAACCATCTGAGCTAACAGGGCATTTTGCATGAATTGCTGGAAGTCCAGCATATGAAGAAGTGCTAATGATAGTTAACCCGGGAGATTTGGAAAGCTTAATTTCAGAGGTTTACCATGAAGTTATAAATATATAATATCAACATGAAGAAACTAATATGACTTTAAAAAAATTACAATACAAAAGAGATTTTCATACTTACTGTTAGAACTTAGAACCATTAATGTTTTTTCCATGTGTTTTAGCAATAAATAACAATTCATCACCTATATGCAATTGATTCATTTAATCATTCTATCAGCTTCCCCTCAAACAAAATATAGAGATACACATGATACAGAAGAAAATACATCTATTTTCAACATTAAAGGAGCATCAAGTATTGGCTAGGAGATTGATTGAAAGTATGTGCTTGGCATTTTTAACTTTATGCTCTAAAGACTAAACTAATAGGCTCACTAAATATATAGCATACTATTGAAGAAATAGCAGATGATGAAGTGCTACCGATTGTTAACCCGGGATAGTTGGAAAGCTTATATTCAGCTGTTTACATTCATACTATCTTTATATTTCATCAACAAGACAAAACAAAAATGACCTCAATAAATTGCAATAAATAAGAGATTAAGTTACTTGGCGTTAGAACTTAGAACCATTAATAGATATTCCAGGAGCTTTCAGAATAATAATTAATTCTACAACTTTATCAAATGTATTTATCCAATCCTTCAAGCAGTGTTTGATCCAAGGTGATAAACAGTCAAAAATGAGACACAAGAAAAATTAATCTTTTTTCAAACAATTACACTTGGCCTGTACAGGGATCGAACCTGTGACCTTGGCGTTATTAGCACCACGCTCTAACCATCTGAGCTAACAGGCCGTTTTGCACAATTTCCTTGAAGTCCAGCATGTGAAGAAGTGCTAATGATAGTTAACCCGGGAGATTTGGAAAGCTTAATTTCAGAGGTTTACCATGAAGTTATACTTATATAATATCAACATGAAGAAACTAATATGACTCTAAAAAAATTACAATACAAAAGAGATTTTCATACTTAGTGTTAGAACTTAGAACCATTAATGTTTTTTCCATGTGTTTTAGCAATAAATAACAATTCATCACCTATATGCAATTGATTCATCTAATCATTCTATCAGCTTCCCCTCAAAGGAAATATAGACATACACATGATACAGAAGAAAATACATCTATTTTCAACATTAAAGGAGCATCAAGTATTGGCTTGGAGACTGATTGAAAATATGTCCTTGCTATTTTTAACTTTTTGCTCTAAAGACTAAACTAATAGGCTCACTAAATATATAGCATACTATTGAAGAAATAGCAGATGATGAAGTGCTACTGATTGTTAACCCGGGATAGTTGGAAAGCTTATATTCAGCTGTTTACATTCATACTATCTTTATATTTCATCAACAAGACAAAACAAAAATGAACTCAATGAATTGCAATAAAGAAGAGATTTAGTTACTTGGAGTTAGAACTTAGAACCATTAATAGATATTCCAGGAGCTTTCAGAATAATAATTAATTCTACAACTATATGAAATGTATTCATCCAATCCTTCAAGCAGTGTTTGATCCAAGGTGATAAACAGTCAAAAATGAGACACAAGAAAAATTAATCTTTTTTCAAACAATTAAACTTGGCCTGTACAGGGATCGAACCTGTGACCTTGGCGTTATTAGCACCACGCTCTAACCATCTGAGCTAACAGGGCATTTTGCATGAATTGCTGGAAGTCCAGCATATGAAGAAGTGCTAATGATAGTTAACCCGGGAGATTTGGAAAGCTTAATTTCAGAGGTTTACCATGAAGTTATAAATATATAATATCAACATGAAGAAACTAATATGACTTTAAAAAAATTACAATACAAAAGAGATTTTCATACTTACTGTTAGAACTTAGAACCATTAATGTTTTTTCCATGTGTTTTAGCAATAAATAACAATTCATCACCTATATGCAATTGATTCATTTAATCATTCTATCAGCTTCCCCTCAAACAAAATATAGAGATACACATGATACAGAAGAAAATACATCTATTTTCAACATTAAAGGAGCATCAAGTATTGGCTAGGAGATTGATTGAAAGTATGTGCTTGGCATTTTTAACTTTATGCTCTAAAGACTAAACTAATAGGCTCACTAAATATATAGCATACTATTGAAGAAATAGCAGATGATGAAGTGCTACCGATTGTTAACCCGGGATAGTTGGAAAGCTTATATTCAGCTGTTTACATTCATACTATCTTTATATTTCATCAACAAGACAAAACAAAAATGACCTCAATAAATTGCAATAAATAAGAGATTTAGTTACTTGGCGTTAGAACTTAGAACCATTAATAGATATTTCAGGAGCTTTCAGAATAATAATTAATTCTACAACTATATCAAATGTATTTATCCAATCCTTCAAGCAGTGTTTGATCCAAGGTGATAAACAGTCAAAAATGAGACACAAGAAAAATTAATCTTTTTTCAAACAATTAAACTTGGCCTGTACAGGGATCGAACCTGTGACCTTGGCCTTATTAGCACCACGCTCTAACCATCTGAGCTAACAGGCCGTTTTGCACAATTTCCTGGAAGTCCAGCATATGAAGAAGTGCTAATGATAGTTAACCCGGGAGATTTGGAAAGCTTAATTTCAGAGGTTTACCATGAAGTTATAAAGATATAATATCAACATGAAGAAACTAATATGACTTTAAAAAAATTACCTTACAAAAGAGATTTTCATACTTAGTGTTAGAACTTAAAACCATTAATGTTTTTTCCATGTGTTTTAGCAATAAATAACAATTCATCACCTATATGCAATTGATTCATCTAATCATTCTATCAGCTTCCCCTCAAAGGAAATATAGACATACACATGATACAGAAGAAAATACATCTATTTTCAACATTAAAGGAGCATCAAGTATTGGCTTGGAGACTGATTGAAAGTATGTCCTTGGCATTTTTAACTTTATGCTCTAAAGACTAAACTAATAGGCTCACTAAATATATAGCATACTATTGAAGAAATAGCAGATGATGAAGTGCTACTGATTGTTAACCCGGGATAGTTGGAAAGCTTATATTCAGCTGTTTACATTCATACTATCTTTATATTTCATCAACAAGACAAAACAAAAATGACCTCAATGAATTGCAATAAATAATAGATTTAGTTACTTGGCGTTAGAACTTAGAACCATTAATAGATATTCCAGGAGCTTTCAGAATAATAATTAATTCTACAACTATACGAAATATATTCATCCAATCCTTCAAGCTCCGTTTGATCCAAGGTGATAAACAGTCAAAAATGAGACACAAGAAAAATGTATCTTTTTACAAACAATTAAACTTGGCCTGTACAGGGATCGAACCTGTGACCTTGGCGTTATTAGCACCACGCTCTAACCATCTGAGCTAACAGGCCATTTTGCATGAATTGCTGGAAGTCCAGCATATGAAGAAGTGCTAATGAAAGTTAACCCGGGAGATTTGGAAAGCTTAATTTCAGAGGTTTACCATGAACTTATAAATATATATTATCAACATGAAGAAAATATTATGACTTTAAAAAAATTACAATACAAAAGAGATTTTAATACTTAGTGTTAGAACTTAGAACCATTTATGTTTTTTCCATGTGTTTTAGGAATAAATAACAATTCATCACCTATATGCAATTGGTTCATTTAATCATTCTATCAGCTTCCCCTCAAAGGAAATATAGAGATACACATGATACAGAAGAAAATACATCTATTTTCAACATTAAAGGAGCATCAAGTATTGGCTTGGAGACTGATTGAAAGTATGTCCTTGGCATTTTTACCTTTATGCTCTAAAGACTAAACTAATAGGCTCACTAAATATATAGCATACTATTGAAGAAATAGCAGATGATGAAGTGCTACTGATTGTTAACCCGGGATAATTGGAAAGCTTATATTCAGCTGTTTACATTCATACTATCTTTATATTTCATCAACAAGACAAAACAAAAATGACCTCAATAAATTGCAATAAATAAGAGATTAAGTTACTTGGCGTTAGAACTTAGAACCATTAATAGATATTCCAGGAGCTTTCAGAATAATAATTAATTCTACAACTTTATCAAATGTATTTATCCAATCCTTCAAGCAGTGTTTGATCCAAGGTGATAAACAGTCAAAAATGAGACACAAGAAAAATTAATCTTTTTTCAAACAATTACACTTGGCCTGTACAGGGATCGAACCTGTGACCTTGGCGTTATTAGCACCACGCTCTAACCATCTGAGCTAACAGGCCGTTTTGCACAATTTCCTTGAAGTCCAGCATGTGAAGAAGTGCTAATGATAGTTAACCCGGGAGATTTGGAAAGCTTAATTTCAGAGGTTTACCATGAAGTTATACTTATATAATATCAACATGAAGAAACTAATATGACTCTAAAAAAATTACAATACAAAAGAGATTTTCATACTTAGTGTTAGAACTTAGAACCATTAATGTTTTTTCCATGTGTTTTAGCAATAAATAACAATTCATCACCTATATGCAATTGATTCATCTAATCATTCTATCAGCTTCCCCTCAAAGGAAATATAGACATACACATGATACAGAAGAAAATACATCTATTTTCAACATTAAAGGAGCATCAAGTATTGGCTTGGAGACTGATTGAAAATATGTCCTTGCTATTTTTAACTTTTTGCTCTAAAGACTAAACTAATAGGCTCACTAAATATATAGCATACTATTGAAGAAATAGCAGATGATGAAGTGCTACTGATTGTTAACCCGGGATAGTTGGAAAGCTTATATTCAGCTGTTTACATTCATACTATCTTTATATTTCATCAACAAGACAAAACAAAAATGAACTCAATGAATTGCAATAAAGAAGAGATTTAGTTACTTGGAGTTAGAACTTAGAACCATTAATAGATATTCCAGGAGCTTTCAGAATAATAATTAATTCTACAACTATATGAAATGTATTCATCCAATCCTTCAAGCAGTGTTTGATCCAAGGTGATAAACAGTCAAAAATGAGACACAAGAAAAATTAATCTTTTTTCAAACAATTAAACTTGGCCTGTACAGGGATCGAACCTGTGACCTTGGCGTTATTAGCACCACGCTCTAACCATCTGAGCTAACAGGGCATTTTGCATGAATTGCTGGAAGTCCAGCATATGAAGAAGTGCTAATGATAGTTAACCCGGGAGATTTGGAAAGCTTAATTTCAGAGGTTTACCATGAAGTTATAAATATATAATATCAACATGAAGAAACTAATATGACTTTAAAAAAATTACAATACAAAAGAGATTTTCATACTTACTGTTAGAACTTAGAACCATTAATGTTTTTTCCATGTGTTTTAGCAATAAATAACAATTCATCACCTATATGCAATTGATTCATTTAATCATTCTATCAGCTTCCCCTCAAACAAAATATAGAGATACACATGATACAGAAGAAAATACATCTATTTTCAACATTAAAGGAGCATCAAGTATTGGCTAGGAGATTGATTGAAAGTATGTGCTTGGCATTTTTAACTTTATGCTCTAAAGACTAAACTAATAGGCTCACTAAATATATAGCATACTATTGAAGAAATAGCAGATGATGAAGTGCTACCGATTGTTAACCCGGGATAGTTGGAAAGCTTATATTCAGCTGTTTACATTCATACTATCTTTATATTTCATCAACAAGACAAAACAAAAATGACCTCAATAAATTGCAATAAATAAGAGATTAAGTTACTTGGCGTTAGAACTTAGAACCATTAATAGATATTCCAGGAGCTTTCAGAATAATAATTAATTCTACAACTTTATCAAATGTATTTATCCAATCCTTCAAGCAGTGTTTGATCCAAGGTGATAAACAGTCAAAAATGAGACACAAGAAAAATTAATCTTTTTTCAAACAATTACACTTGGCCTGTACAGGGATCGAACCTGTGACCTTGGCGTTATTAGCACCACGCTCTAACCATCTGAGCTAACAGGCCGTTTTGCACAATTTCCTTGAAGTCCAGCATGTGAAGAAGTGCTAATGATAGTTAACCCGGGAGATTTGGAAAGCTTAATTTCAGAGGTTTACCATGAAGTTATACTTATATAATATCAACATGAAGAAACTAATATGACTCTAAAAAAATTACAATACAAAAGAGATTTTCATACTTAGTGTTAGAACTTAGAACCATTAATGTTTTTTCCATGTGTTTTAGCAATAAATAACAATTCATCACCTATATGCAATTGATTCATCTAATCATTCTATCAGCTTCCCCTCAAAGGAAATATAGACATACACATGATACAGAAGAAAATACATCTATTTTCAACATTAAAGGAGCATCAAGTATTGGCTTGGAGACTGATTGAAAATATGTCCTTGCTATTTTTAACTTTTTGCTCTAAAGACTAAACTAATAGGCTCACTAAATATATAGCATACTATTGAAGAAATAGCAGATGATGAAGTGCTACTGATTGTTAACCCGGGATAGTTGGAAAACTTATATTCAGCTGTTTATATTCATACTATCTTTATATTTCATCAACAAGACAAAACAAAAATGAACTCAATGAATTGCAATAAAGAAGAGATTTAGTTACTTGGAGTTAGAACTTAGAACCATTAATAGATATTCCAGGAGCTTTCAGAATAATAATTAATTCTACAACTATATGAAATGTATTCATCCAATCCTTCAAGCAGTGTTTGATCCAAGGTGATAAACAGTCAAAAATGAGACACAAGAAAAATTAATCTTTTTTCAAACAATTAAACTTGGCCTGTACAGGGATCGAACCTGTGACCTTGGCGTTATTAGCACCACGCTCTAACCATCTGAGCTAACAGGGCATTTTGCATGAATTGCTGGAAGTCCAGCATATGAAGAAGTGCTAATGATAGTTAACCCGGGAGATTTGGAAAGCTTAATTTCAGAGGTTTACCATGAAGTTATAAATATATAATATCAACATGAAGAAACTAATATGACTTTAAAAAAATTACAATACAAAAGAGATTTTCATACTTACTGTTAGAACTTAGAACCATTAATGTTTTTTCCATGTGTTTTAGCAATAAATAACAATTCATCACCTATATGCAATTGATTCATTTAATCATTCTATCAGCTTCCCCTCAAACAAAATATAGAGATACACATGATACAGAAGAAAATACATCTATTTTCAACATTAAAGGAGCATCAAGTATTGGCTAGGAGATTGATTGAAAGTATGTGCTTGGCATTTTTAACTTTATGCTCTAAAGACTAAACTAATAGGCTCACTAAATATATAGCATACTATTGAAGAAATAGCAGATGATGAAGTGCTACCGATTGTTAACCCGGGATAGTTGGAAAGCTTATATTCAGCTGTTTACATTCATACTATCTTTATATTTCATCAACAAGACAAAACAAAAATGACCTCAATAAATTGCAATAAATAAGAGATTTAGTTACTTGGCGTTAGAACTTAGAACCATTAATAGATATTTCAGGAGCTTTCAGAATAATAATTAATTCTACAACTATATCAAATGTATTTATCCAATCCTTCAAGCAGTGTTTGATCCAAGGTGATAAACAGTCAAAAATGAGACACAAGAAAAATTAATCTTTTTTCAAACAATTAAACTTGGCCTGTACAGGGATCGAACCTGTGACCTTGGCGTTATTAGCACCACGCTCTAACCATCTGAGCTAACAGGCCATTTTGCACAATTTTCTGGAAGTCCAACATATGAAGAAGTGCTAATGATAGTTAACCTGGGAGATTTGGAAAGCTTAATTTCAGAGGTTTACCATGAAGTTATAAATATATAATATCAACATGAAGAAACTAATATGACTTTAAAAAAATTACAATACAAAAGAGATGTTCATACTTAGTTTTAGAACTTAGAACCATTAATGTTTTTTCCATGTGTTTTAGCAATAAATAACAATTCATCACCTATATGCAATTGATTCATTTAATCATTCTATCAGCTTCCCCTCAAAGGAAATATAGAGATACACATGATACAGAAGAAAATACATCTATTTTCAACATTAAAGGAGCATCAAGTATTGGCTTGGAGACTGATTGAAGGTATGTCCTTGGCATTTTTAACTTTATGCTCTAAAGACTAAACTAATATGCTCAATAAATATATAGCATACCATTGAAGAAATAGCAGATGAAGAAGTGCTATTGATTGTTAACCCGAAATAGTTGGAAAGCTTATATTCAGCTGTTTACATTCATACTATCTTTATATTTCATCAACAAGACAAAACAAAAATGACCTCAATAAATTGCAATAAATAAGAGATTTAGTTACTTGGCGTTAGAACTTAGAACCATTAATAGATATTCCAGGAGCTTTCAGAATAATAATTAATTCTACAACTATATGAAATGTATTTATCCAATCCTTCAAGCAGTGTTTGATCCACGGTGATAAACAATCAAAAATGAGACACAAGAAAAATGAATCTTTTTTCAAACAATTAAACTTGGCCTGTACAGGGATCGAACCTGTGACCTTGGCATTATTAGCACCACGCTCTAACCATCTGAGCTAACAGGCCGTTTTGCACAATTTCTGGAAGTTCAGCATATGAAGAAGTGCTAATGATAGTTAACCCGGGAGATTTGGAAAGCTTAATTTCAGAGGTTTACCATGAAGTTATAAAGATATAATATCAACATGAAGAAACTAATATGACTTTAAAAAAATTACAATACAAAAGAGATTTTCATACTTAGTGTTAGAACTTAAAACCATTAATGTTTTTTCCATGTGTTTTAGCAATAAATAACAATTCATCACCTATATGCAATTGATTCATCTAATCATTCTATCAGCTTCCCCTCAAAGGAAATATAGACATACACATGATACAGAAGAAAATACATCTATTTTCAACATTAAAGGAGCATCAAGTATTGGCTTGGAGACTGATTGAAAGTATGTCCTTGGCATTTTTAACTTTATGCTCTAAAGACTAAACTAATAGGCTCACTAAATATATAGCATACTATTGAAGAAATAGCAGATGATGAAGTGCTACTGATTGTTAACCCGGGATAGTTGGAAAGCTTATATTCAGCTGTTTACATTCATACTATCTTTATATTTCATCAACAAGACAAAACAAAAATGACCTCAATGAATTGCAATAAATAATAGATTTAGTTACTTGGCGTTAGAACTTAGAACCATTAATAGATATTCCAGGAGCTTTCAGAATAATAATTAATTCTACAACTATACGAAATATATTCATCCAATCCTTCAAGCTCCGTTTGATCCAAGGTGATAAACAGTCAAAAATGAGACACAAGAAAAATGTATCTTTTTACAAACAATTAAATTTGGCCTGTACAGGGATCGAACCTGTGACCTTGGCGTTATTAGCACCACGCTCTAACCATCTGAGCTAACAGGCCGTTTTGCATGAATTGCTGGAAGTCCAGCATATGAAGAAGTGCTAATGAAAGTTAACCCGGGAGATTTGGAAAGCTTAATTTCAGAGGTTTACCATGAACTTATAAATATATATTATCAACATGAAGAAAATAATATGACTTTAAAAAAATTACAATACAAAAGAGATTTTAATACTTAGTGTTAGAACATAGAACCATTTATGTTTTTTCCATGTGTTTTAGGAATAAATAACAATTCATCACCTATATGCAATTGGTTCATTTAATCATTCTATCAGCTTCCCCTCAAAGGAAATATAGAGATACACATGATACAGAAGAAAATACATCTATTTTCAACATTAAAGGAGCATCAAGTATTGGCTTGGAGACTGATTGAAAGTATGTCCTTGGCATTTTTACCTTTATGCTCTAAAGACTAAACTAATAGGCTCACTAAATATATAGCATACTATTGAAGAAATAGCAGATGATGAAATGCTACTGATTGTTAACCCGGGATAATTGGAAAGCTTATATTCAGCTGTTTACATTCATACTATCTTTATATTTCATCAACAAGACAAAACAAAAATGACCTCAATAAATTGCAATAAATAAGAGATTAAGTTACTTGGCGTTAGAACTTAGAACCATTAATAGATATTCCAGGAGCTTTCAGAATAATAATTAATTCTACAACTTTATCAAATGTATTTATCCAATCCTTCAAGCAGTGTTTGATCCAAGGTGATAAACAGTCAAAAATGAGACACAAGAAAAATTAATCTTTTTTCAAACAATTAAACTTGGCCTGTACAGGGATCGAACCTGTGACCTTGGCGTTATTAGCACCACGCTCTAACCATCTGAGCTAACAGGCCGTTTTGCACAATTTCCTTGAAGTCCAGCATGTGAAGAAGTGCTAATGATAGTTAACCCGGGAGATTTGGAAAGCTTAATTTCAGAGGTTTACCATGAAGTTATACTTATATAATATCAACATGAAGAAACTAATATGACTCTAAAAAAATTACAATACAAAAGAGATTTTCATACTTAATGTTAGAACTTAGAACCATTAATGTTTTTTCCATGTGTTTTAGCAATAAATAACAATTCATCACCTATATGCAATTGATTCATCTAATCATTCTATCAGCTTCCCCTCAAAGGAAATATAGACATACACATGATACAGAAGAAAATACATCTATTTTCAACATTAAAGGAGCATCAAGTATTGGCTTGGAGACTGATTGAAAATATGTCCTTGCTATTTTTAACTTTTTGCTCTAAAGACTAAACTAATAGGCTCACTAAATATATAGCATACTATTGAAGAAATAGCAGATGATGAAGTGCTACTGATTGTTAACCCGGGATAGTTGGAAAGCTTATATTCAGCTGTTTACATTCATACTATCTTTATATTTCATCAACAAGACAAAACAAAAATGACCTCAATGAATTGCAATAAAGAAGAGATTTAGTTACTTGGAGTTAGAACTTAGAACCATTAATAGATATTCCAGGAGCTTTCAGAATAATAATTAATTCTACAACTATATGAAATGTATTCATCCAATCCTTCAAGCAGTGTTTGATCCAAGGTGATAAACAGTCAAAAATGAGACACAAGAAAAATTAATCTTTTTTCAAACAATTAAACTTGGCCTGTACAGGGATCGAACCTGTGACCTTGGCGTTATTAGCACCACGCTCTAACCATCTGAGCTAACAGGGCATTTTGCATGAATTGCTGGAAGTCCAGCATATGAAGAAGTGCTAATGATAGTTAACCCGGGAGATTTGGAAAGCTTAATTTCAGAGGTTTACCATGAAGTTATAAATATATAATATCAACATGAAGAAACTAATATGACTTTAAAAAAATTACAATACAAAAGAGATTTTCATACTTACTGTTAGAACTTAGAACCATTAATGTTTTTTCCATGTGTTTTAGCAATAAATAACAATTCATCACCTATATGCAATTGATTCATTTAATCATTCTATCAGCTTCCCCTCAAACAAAATATAGAGATACACATGATACAGAAGAAAATACATCTATTTTCAACATTAAAGGAGCATCAAGTATTGGCTAGGAGATTGATTGAAAGTATGTGCTTGGCATTTTTAACTTTATGCTCTAAAGACTAAACTAATAGGCTCACTAAATATATAGCATACTATTGAAGAAATAGCAGATGATGAAGTGCTACCGATTGTTAACCCGGGATAGTTGGAAAGCTTATATTCAGCTGTTTACATTCATACTATCTTTATATTTCATCAACAAGACAAAACAAAAATGACCTCAATAAATTGCAATAAATAAGAGATTTAGTTACTTGGCGTTAGAACTTAGAACCATTAATAGATATTTCAGGAGCTTTCAGAATAATAATTAATTCTACAACTATATCAAATGTATTTATCCAATCCTTCAAGCAGTGTTTGATCCAAGGTGATAAACAGTCAAAAATGAGACACAAGAAAAATTAATCTTTTTTCAAACAATTAAACTTGGCCTGTACAGGGATCGAACCTGTGACCTTGGCGTTATTAGCACCACGCTCTAACCATCTGAGCTAACAGGCCATTTTGCACAATTTTCTGGAAGTCCAACATATGAAGAAGTGCTAATGATAGTTAACCTGGGAGATTTGGAAAGCTTAATTTCAGAGGTTTACCATGAAGTTATAAATATATAATATCAACATGAAGAAACTAATATGACTTTAAAAAAATTACAATACAAAAGAGATGTTCATACTTAGTTTTAGAACTTAGAACCATTAATGTTTTTTCCATGTGTTTTAGCAATAAATAACAATTCATCACCTATATGCAATTGATTCATTTAATCATTCTATCAGCTTCCCCTCAAAGGAAATATAGAGATACACATGATACAGAAGAAAATACATCTATTTTCAACATTAAAGGAGCATCAAGTATTGGCTTGGAGACTGATTGAAGGTATGTCCTTGGCATTTTTAACTTTATGCTCTAAAGACTAAACTAATATGCTCAATAAATATATAGCATACCATTGAAGAAATAGCAGATGAAGAAGTGCTATTGATTGTTAACCCGAAATAGTTGGAAAGCTTATATTCAGCTGTTTACATTCATACTATCTTTATATTTCATCAACAAGACAAAACAAAAATGACCTCAATAAATTGCAATAAATAAGAGATTTAGTTACTTGGCGTTAGAACTTAGAACCATTAATAGATATTCCAGGAGCTTTCAGAATAATAATTAATTCTACAACTATATGAAATGTATTTATCCAATCCTTCAAGCAGTGTTTGATCCACGGTGATAAACAATCAAAAATGAGACACAAGAAAAATGAATCTTTTTTCAAACAATTAAACTTGGCCTGTACAGGGATCGAACCTGTGACCTTGGCATTATTAGCACCACGCTCTAACCATCTGAGCTAACAGGCCGTTTTGCACAATTTCTGGAAGTTCAGCATATGAAGAAGTGCTAATGATAGTTAACCCGGGAGATTTGGAAAGCTTAATTTCAGAGGTTTACCATGAAGTTATAAAGATATAATATCAACATGAAGAAACTAATATGACTTTAAAAAAATTACAATACAAAAGAGATTTTCATACTTAGTGTTAGAACTTAAAACCATTAATGTTTTTTCCATGTGTTTTAGCAATAAATAACAATTCATCACCTATATGCAATTGATTCATCTAATCATTCTATCAGCTTCCCCTCAAAGGAAATATAGACATACACATGATACAGAAGAAAATACATCTATTTTCAACATTAAAGGAGCATCAAGTATTGGCTTGGAGACTGATTGAAAGTATGTCCTTGGCATTTTTAACTTTATGCTCTAAAGACTAAACTAATAGGCTCACTAAATATATAGCATACTATTGAAGAAATAGCAGATGATGAAGTGCTACTGATTGTTAACCCGGGATAGTTGGAAAGCTTATATTCAGCTGTTTACATTCATACTATCTTTATATTTCATCAACAAGACAAAACAAAAATGACCTCAATGAATTGCAATAAATAATAGATTTAGTTACTTGGCGTTAGAACTTAGAACCATTAATAGATATTCCAGGAGCTTTCAGAATAATAATTAATTCTACAACTATACGAAATATATTCATCCAATCCTTCAAGCTCCGTTTGATCCAAGGTGATAAACAGTCAAAAATGAGACACAAGAAAAATGTATCTTTTTACAAACAATTAAATTTGGCCTGTACAGGGATCGAACCTGTGACCTTGGCGTTATTAGCACCACGCTCTAACCATCTGAGCTAACAGGCCGTTTTGCATGAATTGCTGGAAGTCCAGCATATGAAGAAGTGCTAATGAAAGTTAACCCGGGAGATTTGGAAAGCTTAATTTCAGAGGTTTACCATGAACTTATAAATATATATTATCAACATGAAGAAAATAATATGACTTTAAAAAAATTACAATACAAAAGAGATTTTAATACTTAGTGTTAGAACATAGAACCATTTATGTTTTTTCCATGTGTTTTAGGAATAAATAACAATTCATCACCTATATGCAATTGGTTCATTTAATCATTCTATCAGCTTCCCCTCAAAGGAAATATAGAGATACACATGATACAGAAGAAAATACATCTATTTTCAACATTAAAGGAGCATCAAGTATTGGCTTGGAGACTGATTGAAAGTATGTCCTTGGCATTTTTACCTTTATGCTCTAAAGACTAAACTAATAGGCTCACTAAATATATAGCATACTATTGAAGAAATAGCAGATGATGAAATGCTACTGATTGTTAACCCGGGATAATTGGAAAGCTTATATTCAGCTGTTTACATTCATACTATCTTTATATTTCATCAACAAGACAAAACAAAAATGACCTCAATAAATTGCAATAAATAAGAGATTAAGTTACTTGGCGTTAGAACTTAGAACCATTAATAGATATTCCAGGAGCTTTCAGAATAATAATTAATTCTACAACTTTATCAAATGTATTTATCCAATCCTTCAAGCAGTGTTTGATCCAAGGTGATAAACAGTCAAAAATGAGACACAAGAAAAATTAATCTTTTTTCAAACAATTAAACTTGGCCTGTACAGGGATCGAACCTGTGACCTTGGCGTTATTAGCACCACGCTCTAACCATCTGAGCTAACAGGCCGTTTTGCACAATTTCCTTGAAGTCCAGCATGTGAAGAAGTGCTAATGATAGTTAACCCGGGAGATTTGGAAAGCTTAATTTCAGAGGTTTACCATGAAGTTATACTTATATAATATCAACATGAAGAAACTAATATGACTCTAAAAAAATTACAATACAAAAGAGATTTTCATACTTAATGTTAGAACTTAGAACCATTAATGTTTTTTCCATGTGTTTTAGCAATAAATAACAATTCATCACCTATATGCAATTGATTCATCTAATCATTCTATCAGCTTCCCCTCAAAGGAAATATAGACATACACATGATACAGAAGAAAATACATCTATTTTCAACATTAAAGGAGCATCAAGTATTGGCTTGGAGACTGATTGAAAATATGTCCTTGCTATTTTTAACTTTTTGCTCTAAAGACTAAACTAATAGGCTCACTAAATATATAGCATACTATTGAAGAAATAGCAGATGATGAAGTGCTACTGATTGTTAACCCGGGATAGTTGGAAAGCTTATATTCAGCTGTTTACATTCATACTATCTTTATATTTCATCAACAAGACAAAACAAAAATGACCTCAATGAATTGCAATAAAGAAGAGATTTAGTTACTTGGAGTTAGAACTTAGAACCATTAATAGATATTCCAGGAGCTTTCAGAATAATAATTAATTCTACAACTATATGAAATGTATTCATCCAATCCTTCAAGCAGTGTTTGATCCAAGGTGATAAACAGTCAAAAATGAGACACAAGAAAAATTAATCTTTTTTCAAACAATTAAACTTGGCCTGTACAGGGATCGAACCTGTGACCTTGGTGTTATTAGCACCACGCTCTAACCATCTGAGCTAACAGGGCATTTTGCATGAAATGCTGGAAGTCCAGCATATGAAGAAGTGCCAATGATAGTTAACCCGGGAGATTTGGAAAGCTTAATTTCAGAGGTTTACCATGAAGTTATAAATATATAATATCAACATGAAGAAACTAATATGACTTTAAAAAAATTACAATACAAAAGAGATTTTCATACTTACTGTTAGAACTTAGAACCATTAATGTTTTTTCCATGTGTTTTAGCAATAAATAACAATTCATCACCTATATGCAATTGATTCATTTAATCATTCTATCAGCTTCCCCTCAAACAAAATATAGAGATACACATGATACAGAAGAAAATACATCTATTTTCAACATTAAAGGAGCATCAAGTATTGGCTAGGAGATTGATTGAAAGTATGTGCTTGGCATTTTTAACTTTATGCTCTAAAGACTAAACTAATAGGCTCGCTAAATATATAGCATACTATTGAAGAAATAGCAGACGATGAAGTGCTACCGATTGTTAACCCGGGATAGTTGGAAAGCTTATATTCAGCTGTTTACATTCATACTATCTTTATATTTCATCAACAAGACAAAACAAAAATGACCTCAATAAATTGCAATAAATAAGAGATTTAGTTACTTGGCGTTAGAACTTAGAACCATTAATAGATATTTCAGGAGCTTTCAGAATAATAATTAATTCTACAACTATATCAAATGTATTTATCCAATCCTTCAAGCAGTGTTTGATCCAAGGTGATAAACAGTCAAAAATGAGACACAAGAAAAATTAATCTTTTTTCAAACAATTAAACTTGGCCTGTACAGGGATCGAACCTGTGACCTTGGCGTTATTAGCACCACGCTCTAACCATCTGAGCTAACAGGCCGTTTTGCACAATTTCCTGGAAGTCCAACATATGAAGAAGTGCTAATGATAGTTAACCTGGGAGATTTGGAAAGCTTAATTTCAGAGGTTTACCATGAAGTTATAAATATATAATATCAACATGAAGAAACTAATATGACTTTAAAAAAATTACAATACAAAAGAGATTTTTATACTTAGTGTTAGAACTTAGAACCATTAATGGTTTTTTCCATGTGTTTTAGCAATAAATAACAATTCATCACCTGTATGCAATTGATTCATCTAATCGTTCTATCAGCTTCCCCTCAAAGGAAATATAGACATACACATGATACAGAAGAAAATACATCTATTTTCAACATTAAAGGAGCATCAAGTATTGGCTTGGAGACTGATTGAAGGTATGTCCTTGGCATTTTTAACTTTATGCTCTAAAGACTAAACTAATAGGCTCAAGAAATATATAGCATACCATTGAAGAAATAGCAGATGATGAAGTGCTATCGATTGTTAACCCGGGATAGTTGGAAAGCTTATATTCAGCTGTTTACATTCATACTATCTTTATATTTCATCAACAAGACAAAACAAAAATGACCTCAATAAATTGCAATAAATAAGAGTTTAAGTTACTTGGCGTTAGAACTTAGAACCATTAATAGATATTCCAGGAGCTTTCAGAATAATAATTAATTCTACAACTATATCAAATGTATTTATCCAATCCTTCAAGCAGTGTTTGATCCAAGGTGATAAACAGTCAAAAATGAGACACAAGAAAAATTAATCTTTTTTCAAACAATTAAACTTGGCCTGTACAGGGATCGAACCTGTGACCTTGGCGTTATTAGCACCACGCTCTAACCATCTGAGCTAACAGGCCGTTTTGCACAATTTCCTGGAAGTCCAACATATGAAGAAGTGCTAATGATAGTTAACCTGGGAGATTTGGAAAGCTTAATTTCAGAGGTTTACCATGAAGTTATAAATATATAATATCAACATGAAGAAACTAATATGACTTTAAAAAAATTACAATACAAAAGAGATGTTCATACTTAGTTTTAGAACTTAGAACCATTAATGTTTTTTCCATGTGTTTTAGCAATAAATAACAATTCATCACCTATATGCAATTGATTCATTTAATCATTCTATCAGCTTCCCCTCAAAGGAAATATAGAGATACACATGATACAGAAGAAAATACATCTATTTTCAACATTAAAGGAGCATCAAGTATTGGCTTGGAGACTGATTGAAGGTATGTCCTTGGCATTTTTAACTTTATGCTCTAAAGACTAAACTAATAGGCTCAATAAATATATAACATACCATTGAAGAAATAGCAGATGAAGAAGTGCTATTGATTGTTAACCCGAGATAGTTGGAAAGCTTATATTCAGCTGTTTACATTCATACTATCTTTATATTTCATCAACAAGACAAAACAAAAATGACCTCAATAAATTGCAATAAATAAGAGATTTAGTTACTTGGCGTTAGAACTTAGAACCATTAAGAGATATTCCAGGAGCTTTCAGAATAATAATGAATTCTACAACTATATGAAATGTATTTATCCAATCCTTCAAGCAGTGTTTGATCCACGGTGATAAACAATCAAAAATGAGACACAAGGAAAATTAATCTTTTTTCAAACAATTAAACTTGGCCTGTACAGGGATCGAACCTGTGACCTTGGCATTATTAGCACCACGCTCTAACCATCTGAGCTAACAGGCCGTTTTGCACAATTTCTGGAAGTCCAGCATATGAAGAAGTGCTGATGATAGTTAACCCGGGAGATTTGGAAAGCTTAATTTCAGAGGTTTACCATGAAGTTATAAATATATAATATCAACATGAAGAAACTAATATGACTTTAAAAAAATTACAATACAAAAGAGATTTTCATACTTAGTGTTAGAACTTAGAACCATTAATGTTTTTTCCATGTGTTTTAGCAATAAATAACAATTCATCACCTATATGCAATTGATTCATTTAATCATTCTATCAGCTTCCCCTCAAAGAAAATATAGAGATACACATGATACAGAAGAAAATGCATCTATTTTCAACATTAAAGGAGCATCAAGTATTGGCTAGGAGATTGATTGAAAGTATGTCCTTGGCATTTTTACCTTTATGCTCTAAAGACTAAACTAATAGGCTCACTAAATATATAGCATACTATTGAAGAAATAGCAGATGATGAAGTGCTACAGATTGTTAACCCGGGATAGTTGGAAAGCTTATATTCAGCTGTTTACATTCATACTATCTTTATATTTCATCAACAAGACAAAACAAAAATGACCTCAATAAATTGCAATAAATAAGAGATTTAGTTACTTGGCGTTAGAACTTAGAACTATTAATAGATATTTCAGGAGCTTTCAGAATAATAATTAATTCTACAACTATATCAAATGTATTCATCCAATCCTCCAAGCAGCGTTTGATCCAAGGTGATAAACAGTCAAAAATGAGACACAAGAAAAATTAATCTTTTTTCAAACAATTAAACTTGGCCTGTACAGGGATCGAACCTGTGACCTTGGCGTTATTAGCACCACGCTCTAACCATCTGAGCGAACAGGCCATTTTGCATAAACTCCTGGAAGTCCAGCATATGAAGAAGTGCTAATCATAGTTAACCCGGGAGATTTGGAAAGCTTAATTTCAGAGGTTTACCATGAACTTATAAATATATATTTTCAACATGAAGAAACTAATATGACTTTAAAAAAATTACAATACAAAAGAGATTTTTATACTTAGTGTTAGAACTTAGAACCATTAATGTTTTTTCCATGTGTTTTAGCAATAAATAACAATTCATCACCTGTATGCAATTGATTCATCTAATCGTTCTATCAGCTTCCCCTCAAAGGAAATATAGACATACACATGATACAGAAGAAAATACATCTATTTTCAACATTAAAGGAGCATCAAGTATTGGCTTGGAGACTGATTGAAAGTATGTCCTTGGCATTTTTAACTTTATGCTCTAAAGACTAAACTAATAGGCTCAATAAATATATAGCATACTATTGAAGAAATAACAGATGATGAAGTGCTACCGATTGTTAACCCGGGATAGTTGGAAAGCTTATATTCAGCTGTTTACATTCATACTATCTTTATAATTCATCAAAAAGACAAAACAAAAATGACCTCAATAAATTGCAATAAATAAGAGATTTGGTTACTTGGTGTTAGAACTTAGAACCATTAATAGATATTCCAGGAGCTTTCAGAATAATAATTAATTCTACAACTATATTAAATATATTCATCCAATCCTTCAAGCAGCGTTTGATCCAAGGTGATAAACAGTCAAAAATGAGACACAAGAAAAATTAATCTTTTTTCAAACAATTAAATTTGGCCTGTACAGGGATCGAACCTGTGACCTTGGCGTTATTAGCACCATGCTCTAACCATCTGAGCTAAAAGGCCATTTTGCACAAATTCTTGGAAGTCCAGCATGTGAAGAAGTGCTAATGATAGTTAACCCGGGAGATTTGGAAAGCTTAATTTCAGAGGTTTACCATGAAGTTATAAATATATAATATCAACATGAAGAAACTAATATGACTTTAAAAAAACTTACAATACAAAAGAGATTTTCATACTTACTGTTAGAACTTAGAACCATTAATGTTTTTTCCATGTGTTTTAGCAATAAATAACAATTCATCACCTATATGCAATTGATTCATTTAATCATTCTATCAGCTTCCCCTCAAACAAAATATAGAGATACACATGATACAGAAGAAAATATTTTCAACATTAAAGGAGCATCAAGTATTGGCTAGGAGATTGATTGAAAGTATGTGCTTGGCATTTTTAACTTTATGCTCTAAAGACTAAACTAATAGGCTCACTAAATATATAGCATACTATTGAAGAAATAGCAGATGATGAAGTGCTACCGATTGTTAACCCGGGATAGTTGGAAAGCTTATATTCAGCTGTTTACATTCATACTATCTTTATATTTCATCAACAAGACAAAACAAAAATGACCTCAATAAATTGCAATAAATAAGAGATTTAGTTACTTGGCGTTAGAACTTAGAACCATTAATAGATATTTCAGGAGCTTTCAGAATAATAATTAATTCTACAACTATATCAAATGTATTTATCCAATCCTTCAAGCAGTGTTTGATCCAAGGTGATAAACAGTCAAAAATGAGACACAAGAAAAATTAATCTTTTTTCAAACAATTAAACTTGGCCTGTACAGGGATCGAACCTGTGACCTTGGCGTTATTAGCACCACGCTCTAACCATCTGAGCTAACAGGCCGTTTTGCACAATTTCCTGGAAGTCCAACATATGAAGAAGTGCTAATGATAGTTAACCTGGGAGATTTGGAAAGCTTAATTTCAGAGGTTTACCATGAAGTTATAAATATATAATATCAACATGAAGAAACTAATATGACTTTAAAAAAATTACAATACAAAAGAGATGTTCATACTTAGTTTTAGAACTTAGAACCATTAATGTTTTTTCCATGTGTTTTAGCAATAAATAACAATTCATCACCTATATGCAATTGATTCATTAAATCATTCTATCAGCTTCCCCTCAAAGGAAATATAGAGATACACATGATACAGAAGAAAATACATCTATTTTCAACATTAAAGGAGCATCAAGTATTGGCTTGGAGACTGATTGAAGGTATGTCCTTGGCATTTTTTACTTTATGCTCTAAAGACTAAACTAATAGGCTCAATAAATATATTGCATACCATTGAAGAAATAGCAGATGATGAAGTGCTATTGATTGTTAACCCGAGATAGTTGGAAAGCTTATATTCAGCTGTTTACATTCATACTATCTTTATATTTCATCAACAAGACAAAACAAAAATGACCTCAATAAATTGCAATAAATAAGAGATTTAGTTACTTGGCGTTAGAACTTAGAACCATTAATAGATATTCCAGGAGCTTTCAGAATAATAATTAATTCTACAACTATATGAAATGTATTTATCCAGTGTTTGATCCACGGTGATAAACAATCAAAAATGAGACACAAGAAAAATTAATCTTTTTTCAAACAATTAAACTTGGCCTGTACAGGGATCGAACCTGTGACCTTGGCATTATTAGCACCACGCTCTAACCATCTGAGCTAACAGGCCGTTTTGCACAATTTCCTGGAAGTCCAGCATATGAAGAAGTGCTAATGATAGTTAACCCGGGAGATTTGGAAAGCTTAATTTCAGAGGTTTACCATGAAGTTATAAATATATAATATCAACATGAAGAAACTAATATGACTTTAAAAAAATTACAATACAAAAGAGATTTTCATACTTAGTGTTAGAACTTAGAACCATTAATGTTTTTTCCATGTGTTTTAGCAATAAATAACAATTCATCACCTATATGCAATTGATTCATTTAATCATTCTATCAGCTTCCCCTCAAAGAAAATATAGAGATACACATGATACAGAAGAAAATACAACTATTTTCAACATTAAAGGAGCATCAAGTATTGGCTAGGAGATTGATTGAAAGTATGTCCTTGGCATTTTTACCTTTATGCTCTAAAGACTAAACTAATAGGCTCACTAAATATATAGCATACTATTGAAGAAATAGCAGATGATGAAGTGCTACCGATTGTTAACCCGGGATAGTTGGAAAGCTTATATTCAGCTGTTTACATTCATACTATCTTTATATTTCATCAACAAGACAAAACAAAAATGACCTCAATAAATTGCAATAAATAGAAGATTTAGTTACTTGGCGTTAGAACTTAGAACCATTAATAGATATTCCAGGAGCTTTCAGAATAATAATTAATTCTACAACTATATCAAATGTATTTATCCAATCCTTCAAGCAGTGTTTGATCCAAGGTGATAAACAGTCAAAAATGAGACACAAGAAAAATTAATCTTTTTTCAAACAATTAAACTTGGCCTGTACAGGGATCGAACCTGTGACCTTGGCGTTATTAGCACCACGCTCTAACCATCTGAGCTAACAGGCCATTTTGCACAATTTCCTGGAAGTCCAACATATGAAGAAGTGCTAATGATAGTTAACCTGGGAGATTTGGAAAGCTTAATTTCAGAGGTTTACCATGAAGTTATAAATATATAATATCAACATGAAGAAACTAATATGACTTTGAAAAAATTACAATACAAAAGAGATTTTTATACTTAGTGTTAGAACTTAGAACCATTAATGTTTTTTCCATGTGTTTTAGCAATAAATAACAATTCATCACCTGTATGCAATTGATTCATCTAATCGTTCTATCAGCTTCCCCTCAAAGGAAATATAGACATACACATGATACAGAAGAAAATACATCTATTTTCAACATTAAAGGAGCATCAAGTATTGGCTTGGAGACTGATTGAAGGTATGTCCTTGGCATTTTTAACTTTATGCTCTAAAGACTAAACTAATAGGCTCAATAAATATATAGCATACCATTGAAGAAATAGCAGATGATGAAGTGCTATCGATTGTTAACCCGGGATAGTTGGAAAGCTTATATTCAGCTGTTTACATTCATACTATCTTTATATTTCATCAACAAGACAAAACAAAAATGACCTCAATAAATTGCAATAAATAAGAGTTTAAGTTACTTGGCGTTAGAACTTAAAACCATTAATAGATATTCCAGGAGCTTTCAGAATAATAATTAATTCTACAACTATATCAAATGTATTTATCCAATCCTTCAAGCAGTGTTTGATCCAAGGTGATAAACAGTCAAAAATGAGACACAAGAAAAATTAATCTTTTTTCAAACAATTAAACTTGGCCTGTACAGGGATCGAACCTGTGACCTTGGCGTTATTAGCACCACGCTCTAACCATCTGAGCTAACAGGCCGTTTTGCACAATGTCCTGGAAGTCCAGCATATGAAGAAGTGCTAATGATAGTTAACCCGGGAGATTTGGAAAGCTTAATTTCAGAGGTTTTCCATGAAGTTATAAATATATAATATCAACATGAAGAAACTAATATGACTTTAAAAAAATTACAATACAAAAGAGATGTTCATACTTAGTGTTAGAACATAGAACCATTAATGTTTTTTCCATGTGTTTTAGCAATAAATAACAATTCATCACCTATATGCAATTGATTCATTTAATCACTCTATCAGCTTCCCCTCAAAGGAAATATAGAGATACACATGATACAGAAGAAAATACATCTATTTTCAACATTAAAGGAGCATCAAGTATTGGCTTGGAGACTGATTGAAGGTATGTCCTTGGCATTTTTTACTTTATGCTCTAAAGACTAAACTAATAGGCTCAATAAATATATAGCATACCATTGAAGAAATAGCAGATGATGAAGTGCTATCGATTGTTAACCCGGGATAGTTGGAAAGCTTATATTCAGCTGTTTACATTCATACTATCTTTATATTTCATCAACAAGACAAAACAAAAATGACCTCAATAAATTGCAATAAATAAGAGATTTACTTACTTGGCGTTAGAACTTAGAACCATTAATAGATATTCCAGGAGCTTTCAGAATAATAATTAATTCTACAACTATATGAAATATATTCATCCAATCCTTCAAGCTCCGTTTGATCCAAGGTGATAAACAGTCAAAAATGAGACACAAGAAAAATGTATCTTTTTACAAACAATTAAACTTGGCCTGAACAGGGATCGAACCTGTGACCTTGGCGTTATTAGCACCACGCTCTAACCATCTGAGCTAACAGTCCATTTTGCATGAATTGCTGGAAGTCCAGCATATGAAGAAGTGCTAATGATAGTTAACCCGGGAGATTTGGAAAGCTTAATTTCAGAGGTTTACCATGAAGTTATAAATATATAATATCAACATGAAGAAACTAATATGACTTTAAAATAATTACAATACAAAAGAGATGTTCATACTTAGTGTTAGAACTTAGAACCATTAATGTTTTTTCCATGTGTTTTAGCAATAAATAACAATTCATCACCTATATGCAATTGATTCATTAAATCATTCTATCAGCTTCCCCTCAAAGGAAATATAGAGATACACATGATACAGAAGAAAATACATCTATTTTCAACATTAAAGGAGCATCAAGTATTGGCTTGGAGACTGATTGAAAGTATGTCCTTGGCATTTTTAACTTTATGCTCTAAAGACTAAACTAATAGGCTCAATAAATATATAGCATACTATTGAAGAAATAGCAGATGATGAAGTGCTACTGATTGTTAACCCGGGATAGTTGGAAAGCTTATATTCAGCTGTTTACATTCATACTATCTTTATATTTCATCAACAAGACAAAACAAAAATGACCTCAATGAATTGCAATAAATAAGAGATTTAGTTACTTGGCGTTAGAACTTAGAACCATTAATAGATATTCCAGGAGCTTTCAGAATAATAATTAATTCTACAACTATATGAAATATATTCATCCAATCCTTCAAGCTCCGTTTGATCCAAGGTGATAAACAGTCAAAAATGAGACACAATAAAAATTTATCTTTTTACAAACAATTAAACTTGGCCTGTACAGGGATCGAACCTGTGACCTTGGCGTTATTAGCACCACGCTCTAACCATCTGATCGAACAGGCCATTTTGCATAAAGTCCTGGAAGTCCAGCATATGAAGAAGTGCTAATGATAGTTAACCCGGGAGATTTGGAAAGCTTAATTTCAGAGGTTTACCATGAACTTATAAATATATAATATCAACATGAAGAAACTAATATGACTTTAAAAAAACTTACAATACAAAAGAGATTTTCATACTTACTGTTAGAACTTAGAACCATTAATGTTTTTTCCATGTGTTTTAGCAATAAATAACAATTCATCACCTATATGCAATTGATTCATTTAATCATTCTATCAGCTTCCCCTCAAACAGAATATAGAGATACACATGATACAGAAGAAAATACATCTATTTTCAACATTAAAGGAGCATCAAGTATTGGCTAGGAGATTGATTGAAAGTATGTGCTTGGCATTTTTAACTTTATGCTCTAAAGACTAAACTAATAGGCTCACTAAATATATAGCATACTATTGAAGAAATAGCAGATGATGAAGTGCTACCGATTGTTAACCCGGGATAGTTGGAAAGCTTATATTCAGCTGTTTACATTCATACTATCTTTATATTTCATCAACAAGACAAAACAAAAATGACCTCAATAAATTGCAATAAATAAGAGTTTAAGTTACTTGGCGTTAGAACTTAGAAACATTAATAGATATTCCAGGAGCTTTCAGAATAATAATTAATTCTACAACTATATCAAATGTATTTATCCAATCCTTCAAGCAGTGTTTGATCCAAGGTGATAAACAGCCAAAAATGAGACACAAGAAAAATTAATCTTTTTTCAAACAATTAAACTTGGCCTGTACAGGGATCGAACCTGTGACCTTGGCGTTATTAGCACCACGCTCTAACCATCTGAGCTAACAGGCCGTTTTGCACAATTTCCTGGAAGTCCAGCATATGAAGAAGTGCTAATGATAGTTAACCCGGGAGATTTGGAAAGCTTAATTTCAGAGGTTTTCCATGAAGTTATAAATATATAATATCAACATGAAGAAACTAATATGACTTTAAAAAAATTACAATACAAAAGAGATGTTCATACTTAGTGTTAGAACTTAGAACCATTAATGTTTTTTCCATGTGTTTTAGCAATAAATAACAATTCAACACCTATATGCAATTGATTCATTTAATCACTCTATCAGCTTCCCCTCAAAGGAAATATAGAGATACACATGATACAGAAGAAAATACATCTATTTTCAACATTAAAGGAGCATCAAGTATTGGCTTGGAGACTGATTGAAGGTATGTCCTTGGCATTTTTAACTTTATGCTCTAAAGACTAAACTAATAGGCTCAATAAATATATAGCATACCATTGAAGAAATAGCAGATGATGAAGTGCTATCGATTGTTAACCCGGGATAGTTGGAAAGCTTATATTCAGCTGTTTACATTCATACTATCTTTATATTTCATCAACAAGACAAAACAAAAATGACCTCAATAAATTGCAATAAATAGAAGATTTAGTTACTTGGCGTTAGAACTTAGAACCATTAATAGATATTCCAGGAGCTTTCAGAATAATAATTAATTCTACAACTATATCAAATGTATTCATCCAATCCTTCAAGCAGCGTTTCATCCAAGGTGATAAACAGTCAAAAATGAGACAAAAGAAAAATTCATCTTTTTACAATCAATTAAACTTGGCCTGTACAGGGATAGAACCTGTGACCTTGGTGTAATTAGCACCACGCTCTAACCATCTGAGCTAACAGGCCGTTTTGCACAAATTCCTGGAGGTCCAGCATATGAAGAAGTGCTAATGATAGTTAACCCGGGAGATTTGGAAAGCTTAATTTCAGAGGTTTACCATGAAGTTATAAATATATAATATCAACATGAAGAAACTAATATGACTTTAAAATATTTACAATACAAAAGAGATGTTCATACTTAGTGTTAGAACTTAGAACCATTAATGTTTTTTCCATGTGTTTTAGCAATAAATAACAATTCATCACCTATATGCAATTGATTCATTAAATCATTCTATCAGCTTCCCCTCAAAGGAAATATAGAGATACACATGATACAGAAGAAAATACATCTATTTTCAACATTAAAGGAGCATCAAGTATTGGCTTGGAGACTGATTGAAAGTATGTCCTTGGCATTTTTAACTTTATGCTCTAAAGACTAAACTAATAGGCTCAATAAATATATAGCATACCATTGAAGAAATAGCAGATGATGAAGTGCTATTGATTGTTAACCCGAGATAGTTGGAAAGCTTATATTCAGCTGTTTACATTCATACTATCTTTATATTTCATCAACAAGACAAAACAAAAATGACCTCAATAAATTGCAATAAATAAGAGATTAAGTTACTTGGCGTTAGAACTTAGAACCATTAATAGATATTCCAGGAGCTTTCAGAATAATAATTAATTCTACAACTATATGAAATGTATTTATCCAATCCTTCAAGCAGTGTTTGATCCACGGTGATAAACAATCAAAAATGAGACACAAGAAAAATTAATCTTTTTTCAAACAATTAAACTTGGCCTGTACAGGGATCGAACCTGTGACCTTGGCATTATTAGCACCACACTCTAACCATCTGAGCTAACAGGCCGTTTTGCACAATTTCCTTGAAGTCCAGCATATGAAGAAGTGCTAATGATAGTTAACCCGGGAGATTTGGAAAGCTTAATTTCAGAGGTTTACCATGAAGTTATAAATATATAATATCAACATGAAGAAACTAATATGACTTTAAAAAAATTACAATACAAAATAGATTTTCATACTTAGTGTTAGAACTTAGAACCATTAATGTTTTTTCCATGTGTTTTAGCAATAAATAACAATTCATCACCTATATGCAATTGATTCATTTAATCATTCTATCAGCTTCCCGTCAAAGAAAATATAGAGATACACATGATACAGAAGAAAATACATCTATTTTCAACATTAAAGGAGCATCAAGTATTGGCTAGGAGATTGATTGAAAGTATGTCCTTGGCATTTTTACCTTTATGCTCTAAAGACTAAACTAATAGGCTCACTAAATATATAGCATACTATTGAAGAAATAGCAGATGATGAAGTGCTACCGATTGTTAACCCGGGATAGTTGGAAAGCTTATATTCAGCTGTTTACATTCATACTATCTTTATATTTCATCAACAAGACAAAACAAAAATGATCTCAATAAATTGCAATAAATAAGAGATTTAGTTACTTGGCGTTAGAACTTAGAACTATTAATAGATATTTCAGGAGCTTTCAGAATAATAATTAATTCTACAACTATATCAAATGTATTCATCCAATCCTCCAAGCAGCGTTTGATCCAAGGTGATAAACAGTCAAAAATGAGACACAAGAAAAATTAATCTTTTTTCAAACAATTAAACTTGGCCTGTACAGGGATCGAACCTGTGACCTTGGCGTTGTTAGCACCACGCTCTAACCATCTGAGCGAAAAGGCCATTTTGCATAAACTCCTGGAAGTCCAGCATATGAAGAAGTGCTAATGATAGTTAACCCGGGAGATTTGGAAAGCTTAATTTCAGAGGTTTACCATGAACTTATAAATATATATTTTCAACATGAAGAAACTAATATGACTTTAAAAAAATTACAATACAAAAGAGATTTTCATACTTAGTGTTAGAACTTAGAACCATTAATGTTTTTTCCATGTGTTTTAGCAATAAATAACAATTCATCACCTGTATGCAATTGATTCATCTAATCGTTCTATCAGCCTCCCCTCAAAGGAAATATAGACATACACATGATACAGAAGAAAATACATCTATTTTCAACATTAAAGGAGCATCAAGTATTGGCTTGGAGACTGATTGAAGGTATGTCCTTGGCATTTTTAACTTTATGCTCTAAAGACTAAACTAATAGGCTCAATAAATATATAGCATACCATTGAAGAAATAGCAGATGATGAAGTGCTATCGATTGTTAACTCGGGATAGTTGGAAAGCTTATATTCAGCTGTTTACATTCATACTATCTTTATATTTCATCAACAAGACAAAACAAAAATGACCTCAATAAATTGCAATAAATAAGAGTTTAAGTTACTTGGCGTTAGAACTTAGAACCATTAATAGATATTCCAGGAGCTTTCAGAATAATAATTAATTCTACAACTATATCAAATGTATTTATCCAATCCTTCAAGCAGTGTTTGATCCAAGGTGATAAACAGTCAAAAATGAGACACAAGAAAAATTAATCTTTTTTCAAACAATTAAACTTGGCCTGTACAGGGATCGAACCTGTGACCTTGGCGTTATTAGCACCACGCTCTAACCATCTGAGCTAACAGGCCGTTTTGCACAATGTCCTGGAAGTCCAGCATATGAAGAAGTGCTAATGATAGTTAACCCGGGATATTTGGAAAGCTTAATTTCAGAGGTTTTCCATGAAGTTATAAATATATAATATCAACATGAAGAAACTAATATGACTTTAAAAAAATTACAATACAAAAGAGATGTTCGTACTTAGTGTTAGAACTTAGAACCATTAATGTTTTTCCATGTGTTTTAGCAATAAATAACAATTCATCACCTATATGCAATTGATTCATTTAATCACTCTATCAGCTTCCCCTCAAAGGAAATATAGAGATACACATGATACAGAAGAAAATACATCTATTTTCAACATTAAAGGAGCATCAAGTATTGGCATGGAGACTGATTGAAGGTATGTCCTTGGCATTTTTAACTTTATGCTCTAAAGACTAAACTAATAGGCTCAATAAATATATAGCATACCATTGAAGAAATAGCAGATGATGAAGTGCTATCGATTGTTAACCCGGGATAGTTGGAAAGCTTATATTCAGCTGTTTACATTCATACTATCTTTATATTTCATCAACAAGACAAAACAAAAATGACCTCAATAAATTGCAATAAATAGAAGATTTAGTTACTTGGCGTTAGAACTTAGAACCATTAATAGATATTCCAGGAGCTTTCAGAATAATAATTAATTCTACAACTATATCAAATGTATTTATCCAATCCTTCAAGCTGTGTTTGATCCAAGGTGATAAACAGTCAAAAATGAGACACAAGAAAAATTAATCTTTTTTCAAACAATTAAACTTGGCCTGTACAGGGATCGAACCTGTGACCTTGGCGTTATTAGCACCACGCTCTAACCATCTGAGCTAACAGGCCGTTTTGCACAATGTCCTGGAAGTCCAGCATATGAAGAAGTGCTAATGATAGTTAACCTGGGAGATTTGGAAAGCTTAATTTCAGAGGTTTACCATGAAGTTATAAATATATAATATCAACATAAAGAAACTAATATGACTTTAAAAAAATTACAATACAAAAGAGATGTTCAAACTTAGTGTTAGAACTTAGAACCATTAATGTTTTTTCCATGTGTTTTAGCAATAAATAACAATTCATCACCTATATGCAATTGATTCATTAAATCATTCTATCAGCTTCCCCTCAAAGGAAATATAGAGATACACATGATACAGAAGAAAATACATCTATTTTCAACATTAAAGGAGCATCAAGTATTGGCTTGGAGACTGATTGAAGGTATGTCCTTGGCATTTTTAACTTTATGCTCTAAAGACTAAACTAATAGGCTCAATAAATATATAGCATACCATTGAAGAAATAGCAGATGATAAAGTGCTATCGATTGTTAACCCGGGATAGTTGGAAAGCTTATATTCAGCTGTTTACATTCATACTATCTTTATATTTCATCAACAAGACAAAACAAAAATGACCTCAATAAATTGCAATAAATAGAAGATTTAGTTACTTGGCGTTAGAACTTAGAACCATTAATAGATATTCCAGGAGCTTTCAGAATAATAATTAATTCTACAACTATATCAAATGTATTTATCCAATCCTTCAAGCAGTGTTTGATCCAAGGTGATAAACAGTCAAAAATGAGACACAAGAAAAATTAATCTTTTTTCAAACAATTAAACTTGGCCTGTACAGGGATCGAACCTGTGACCTTGGCGTTATTAGCACCACGCTCTAACCATCTGAGCTAACAGGCCGTTTTGCACAATGTCCTGGAAGTCCAGCATATGAAGAAGTGCTAATGATAGTTAACCTGGGAGATTTGGAAAGCTTAATTTCAGAGGTTTACCATGAAGTTATAAATATATAATATCAACATGAAGAAACTAATATGACTTTAAAAAAATTACAATACAAAAGAGATGTTCATACTTAGTTTTAGAACTTAGAACCATTAATGTTTTTTCCATGTGTTTTAGCAATAAATAACAATTCATCACCTATATGCAATTGATTCATTTAATCATTCTATCAGCTTCCCCTCAAAGGAAATATAGAGATACACATGATACAGAAGAAAATACATCTATTTTCAACATTAAAGGAGCATCAAGTATTGGCTTGGAGACTGATTGAAAATATGTCCTTGGCATTTTTAACTTTTTGCTCTAAAGACTAAACTAATAGGCTCACTAAATATATAGCATACTATTGAAGAAATAGCAGATGATGAAGTGCTACCAATTGTTAACCCGGGATAGTTGGAAAGCTTATATTCAGCTGTTTACATTCATACTATCTTTATATTTCATCAACAAGACAAAAAAAAAATGACCTCAATGAATTGCAATAAATAAGAGATTTATTTACTTGGCGTTAGAACTTAGAACCATTAATAGATATTCCAGGAGCTTTCAGAATAATAATTAATTCTACAACTATATCAAATGTATTCATCCAATCCTTCAAGCAGCGTTTCATCCAAGGTGATAAACAGTCAAAAATGAGACAAAAGAAAAATTTATCTTTTTACAATCAATTAAACTTGGCCTGTACAGGGATAGAACCTGTGACCTTGGTGTAATTAGCACCATGCTCTAACCATCTGAGCTAACAGGCCGTTTTGCACAAATTCCTGGAGGTCCAGCATATGAAGAAGTGCTAATGATAGTTAACCCGGGAGATTTGGAAAGCTTAATTTCAGAGGTTTACCATGAAGTTATAAATATATAATATCAACATGAAGAAACTAATATGACTTTAAAATAATTACAATACAAAAGAGATGTTCATACTTAGTGTTAGAACTTAGAACCATTAATGTTTTTTCCATGTGTTTTAGCAATAAATAACAATTCATCACCTATATGCAATTGATTCATTAAATCATTCTATCAGCTTCCCCTCAAAGGAAATATAGAGATACACATGATACAGAAGAAAATACATCTATTTTCAACATTAAAGGAGCATCAAGTATTGGCTTGGAGACTGATTGAAGGTATGTCCTTGGCATTTTTAACTTTATGCTCTAAAGACTAAACTAATAGGCTCAATAAATATATAGCATACCATTGAAGAAATAGCAGATGATGAAGTGCTATCGATTGTTAACCTGGGATAGTTGGAAAGCTTATATTCAGCTGTTTACATTCATACTATCTTTATATTTCATCAACAAGACAAAACAAAAATGACCTCAATAAATTGCAATAAATAAGAGTTTAAGTTACTTGGCGTTAGAACTTAGAACCATTAATAGATATTCCAGGAGCTTTCAGAATAATAATTAATTCTACAACTATATCAAATGTATTTATCCAATCCTTCAAGCAGTGTTTGATCCAAGGTGATA
Source organism: Lissotriton vulgaris (assembly GCF_964263255.1). Taxonomy (NCBI): domain Eukaryota; kingdom Metazoa; phylum Chordata; class Amphibia; order Caudata; family Salamandridae; genus Lissotriton; species Lissotriton vulgaris. The sequence goes on from NC_141700.1 coordinate 445,814,196, forward strand.
AACAGTCAAAAATGAGACACAAGAAAAATTAATCTTTTTTCAAACAATTAAACTTGGCCTGTACAGGGATCGAACCTGTGACCTTGGCGTTATTATGCCCAACGCTCTAACCATCTGAGCTAATAGGCCGTTTTGCACAATGTCCTGGAAGTCCAGCATATGAAGAAGTGCTAATGATAGTTAACCCGGGAGATTTGGAAAGCTTAATTTCAGAGGTTTTCCATGAAGTTATAAATATATAATATCAACATGAAGAAACTAATATGACTTTAAAAAAACTACAATACAAAAAAGATGTTTATACTTAGTGTTAGAACTTAGAACCATTAATGTTTTTTCCATGTGTTTTAGCAATAAATAACAATTCATCACCTATATGCAATTGATTCATTTAATCACTCTATCAGCTTCCCCTCAAAGGAAATATAGAGATACACATGATACAGAAGAAAATACATCTATTTTCAACATTAAAGGAGCATCAAGTATTGGCTTGGAGACTGATTGAAGGTATGTCCTTGGCATTTTTAACTTTATGCTCTAAAGACTAAACTAATAGGCTCAATAAATATATAGCATACCATTGAAGAAATAGCAGATGATGAAGTGCTATCGATTGTTAACCCGGGATAGTTGGAAAGCTTATATTCAGCTGTTTACATTCATACTATCTTTATATTTCATCAACAAGACAAAACAAAAATGACCTCAATAAATTGCAATAAATAGAAGATTTAGTTACTTGGCGTTAGAACTTAGAACCATTAATAGATATTCCAGGAGCTTTCAGAATAATAATTAATTCTACAACTATATCAAATGTATTTATCCAATCCTTCAAGCAGTGTTTGATCCAAGGTGATAAACAGTCAAAAATGAGACACAAGAAAAATTAATCTTTTTTCAAACAATTAAACTTGGCCTGTACAGGGATCAAACCTGTGACCTTGGCGTTATTAGCACCACGCTCTAACCATCTGAGCTAACAGGCCGTTTTGCACAATTTCCTGGAAGTCCAACATATGAAGAAGTGCTAATGATAGTTAACCTGGGAGATTTGGAAAGCTTAATTTCAGAGGTTTACCATGAAGTTATAAATATATAATATCAACATGAAGAAACTAATATGACTTTAAAAAAATTACAATACAAAAGAGATGTTCATACTTAGTTTTAGAACTTAGAACCATTAATGTTTTTTCCATGTGTTTTAGCAATAAATAACAATTCATCACCTATATGCAATTGATTCATTTAATCATTCTATCAGCTTCCCCTCAAAGGAAATATAGAGATACACATGATACAGAAGAAAATACATCTATTTTCAACATTAAAGGAGCATCAAGTATTGGCTTGGAGACTGATTGAAAATATGTCCTTGGCATTTTTAACTTTTTGCTCTAAAGACTAAACTAATAGGCTCACTAAATATATAGCATACTATTGAATAAATAGCAGATGATGAAGTGCTACCAATTGTTAACCCGGGATAGTTGGAAAGCTTATATTCAGCTGTTTACATTCATACTATCTTTATATTTCATCAACAAGACAAAACAAAAATGACCTCAATGAATTGCAATAAATAAGAGATTTAGTTACTTGGCGTTAGAACTTAGAACCATTAATAGATATTCCAGGAGCTTTCAGAATAATAACTAATTCTACAACTATATCAAATGTATTCATCCAATCCTTCAAGCAGCGTTTCATCCAAGGCGATAAACAGTCAAAAATGAGACAAAAGAAAAATTAATCTTTTTTCAAACAATTAAACTTGGCCTGTACAGGGATCGAACCTGTGACCTTGGCGTTATTAGCACCACGCTCTAACCATATGAGCTAACAGGCCGTTTTGCACAATGTCCTGGAAGTTCAGCATATGAAGAAGTGCTAATGATAGTTAACCCGGGAGATTTGGAAAGCTTAATTTCAGAGGTTTTCCATGAAGTTATAAATATATAATATCAACATGAAGAAACTAATATGACTTTAAAAAAATTACAATACAAAAGAGATGTTCATACTTAGTGTTAGAACTTAGAACCATTAATGTTTTTTCCATGTGTTTTAGCAATAAATAACAATTCAACACCTATATGCAATTGATTCATTTAATCACTCTATCAGCTTCCCCTCAAAGGAAATATAGAGATACACATGATACAGAAGAAAATACATCTATTTTCAACATTAAAGGAGCATCAAGTATTGGCTTGGAGACTGATTGAAGGTATGTCCTTGGCATTTTTAACTTTATGCTCTAAAGACTAAACTAATAGGCTCAATAAATATATAGCATACCATTGAAGAAATAGCAGATGATGAAGTGCTATCGATTGTTAACCCGGGATAGTTGGAAAGCTTATATTCAGCTGTTTACATTCATACTATCTTTATATTTCATCAACAAGACAAAACAAAAATGACCTCAATAAATTGCAATAAATAGAAGATTTAGTTACTTGGCGTTAGAACTTAGAACCATTAATAGATATTCCAGGAGCTTTCAGAATAATAATTAATTCTACAACTATATCAAATGTATTCATCCAATCCTTCAAGCAGCGTTTCATCCAAGGTGATAAACAGTCAAAAATGAGACAAAAGAAAAATTCATCTTTTTACAATCAATTAAACTTGGCCTGTACAGGGATAGAACCTGTGACCTTGGTGTAATTAGCACCACGCTCTAACCATCTGAGCTAACAGGCCGTTTTGCACAAATTCCTGGAGGTCCAGCATATGAAGAAGTGCTAATGATAGTTAACCCGGGAGATTTGGAAAGCTTAATTTCAGAGGTTTACCATGAAGTTATAAATATATAATATCAACATGAAGAAACTAATATGACTTTAAAATATTTACAATACAAAAGAGATGTTCATACTTAGTGTTAGAACTTAGAACCATAAATGTTTTTTCCATGTGTTTTAGCAATAAATAACAATTCATCACCTATATGCAATTGATTCATTAAATCATTCTATCAGCTTCCCCTCAAAGGAAATATAGAGATACACATGATACAGAAGAAAATACATCTATTTTCAACATTAAAGGAGCATCAAGTATTGGCTTGGAGACTGATTGAAAGTATGTCCTTGGCATTTTTAACTTTATGCTCTAAAGACTAAACTAATAGGCTCAATAAATATATAGCATACCATTGAAGAAATAGCAGATGATGAAGTGCTATTGATTGTTAACCCGAGATAGTTGGAAAGCTTATATTCAGCTGTTTACATTCATACTATCTTTATATTTCATCAACAAGACAAAACAAAAATGACCTCAATAAATTGCAATAAATAAGAGATTAAGTTACTTGGCGTTAGAACTTAGAACCATTAATAGATATTCCAGGAGCTTTCAGAATAATAATTAATTCTACAACTATATGAAATGTATTTATCCAATCCTTCAAGCAGTGTTTGATCCACGGTGATAAACAATCAAAAATGAGACACAAGAAAAATTAATCTTTTTTCAAACAATTAAACTTGGCCTGTACAGGGATCGAACCTGTGACCTTGGCATTATTAGCACCACGCTCTAACCATCTGAGCTAACAGGCCGTTTTGCACAATTTCCTTGAAGTCCAGCATATGAAGAAGTGCTAATGATAGTTAACCCGGGAGATTTGGAAAGCTTAATTTCAGAGGTTTACCATGAAGTTATAAATATATAATATCAACATGAAGAAACTAATATGACTTTAAAAAAATTACAATACAAAATAGATTTTCATACTTAGTGTTAGAACTTAGAACCATTAATGTTTTTTCCATGTGTTTTAGCAATAAATAACAATTCATCACCTATATGCAATTGATTCATTTAATCATTCTATCAGCTTCCCGTCAAAGAAAATATAGAGATACACATGATACAGAAGAAAATACATCTATTTCCAACATTAAAGGAGCATCAAGTATTGGCTAGGAGATTGATTGAAAGTATGTCCTTGGCATTTTTACCTTTATGCTCTAAAGACTAAACTAATAGGCTCACTAAATATATAGCATACTATTGAAGAAATAGCAGATGATGAAGTGCTACCGATTGTTAACCCGGGATAGTTGGAAAGCTTATATTCAGCTGTTTACATTCATACTATCTTTATATTTCATCAACAAGACAAAACAAAAATGATCTCAATAAATTGCAATAAATAAGAGATTTAGTTACTTGGCGTTAGAACTTAGAACTATTAATAGATATTTCAGGAGCTTTCAGAATAATAATTAATTCTACAACTATATCAAATGTATTCATCCAATCCTCCAAGCAGCGTTTGATCCAAGGTGATAAACAGTCAAAAATGAGACACAAGAAAAATTAATCTTTTTTCAAACAATTAAACTTGGCCTGTACAGGGATCGAACCTGTGACCTTGGCGTTGTTAGCACCACGCTCTAACCATCTGAGCGATCAGGCCATTTTGCATAAACTCCTGGAAGTCCAGCATATGAAGAAGTGCTAATGATAGTTAACCCGGGAGATTTGGAAAGCTTAATTTCAGAGGTTTACCATGAACTTATAAATATATATTTTCAACATGAAGAAACTAATATGACTTTAAAAAAATTACAATACAAAAGAGATTTTCATACTTAGTGTTAGAACTTAGAACCATTAATGTTTTTTCCATGTGTTTTAGCAATAAATAACAATTCATCACCTGTATGCAATTGATTCATCTAATCGTTCTATCAGCTTCCCCTCAAAGGAAATATAGACATACACATGATACAGAAGAAAATACATCTATTTTCAACATTAAAGGAGCATCAAGTATTGGCTTGGAGACTGATTGAAGGTATGTCCTTGGCATTTTTAACTTTATGCTCTAAAGACTAAACTAATAGGCTCAATAAATATATAGCATACCATTGAAGAAATAGCAGATGATGAAGTGCTATCGATTGTTAACTCGGGATAGTTGGAAAGCTTATATTCAGCTGTTTACATTCATACTATCTTTATATTTCATCAACAAGACAAAACAAAAATGACCTCAATAAATTGCAATAAATAAGAGTTTAAGTTACTTGGCGTTAGAACTTAGAACCATTAATAGATATTCCAGGAGCTTTCAGAATAATAATTAATTCTACAACTATATCAAATGTATTTATCCAATCCTTCAAGCAGTGTTTGATCCAAGGTGATAAACAGTCAAAAATGAGACACAAGAAAAATTAATCTTTTTTCAAACAATTAAACTTGGCCTGTACAGGGATCGAACCTGTGACCTTGGCGTTATTAGCACCACGCTCTAACCATCTGAGCTAACAGGCCGTTTTGCACAATGTCCTGGAAGCCCAGCATATGAAGAAGTGCTAATGATAGTTAACCCGGGATATTTGGAAAGCTTAATTTCAGAGGTTTTCCATGAAGTTATAAATATATAATATCAACATGAAGAAACTAATATGACTTTAAAAAAATTACAATACAAAAGAGATGTTCATACTTAGTGTTAGAACTTAGAACCATTAATGTTTTTCCATGTGTTTTAGCAATAAATAACAATTCATCACCTATATGCAATTGATTCATTTAATCACTCTATCAGCTTCCCCTCAAAGGAAATATAGAGATACACATGATACAGAAGAAAATACATCTATTTTCAACATTAAAGGAGCATCAAGTATTGGCTTGGAGACTGATTGAAGGTATGTCCTTGGCATTTTTAACTTTATGCTCTAAAGACTAAACTAATAGGCTCAATAAATATATAGCATACCATTGAAGAAATAGCAGATGATGAAGTGCTATCGATTGTTAACCCGGGATAGTTGGAAAGCTTATATTCAGCTGTTTACATTCATACTATCTTTATATTTCATCAACAAGACAAAACAAAAATGACCTCAATAAATTGCAATAAATAGAAGATTTAGTTACTTGGCGTTAGAACTTAGAACCATTAATAGATATTCCAGGAGCTTTCAGAATAATAATTAATTCTACAACTATATCAAATGTATTTATCCAATCCTTCAAGCAGTGTTTGATCCAAGGTGATAAACAGTCAAAAATGAGACACAAGAAAAATTAATCTTTTTTCAAACAATTAAACTTGGCCTGTACAGGGATCGAACCTGTGACCTTGGCGTTATTAGCACCACGCTCTAACCATCTGAGCTAACAGGGCGTTTTGCATGAATTGCTGGAAGTCCAGCATATGAAGAAGTGCTAATGATAGTTGACCCGGGAGATTTGGAAAGCTTAATTTCAGAGGTTTACCATGAAGTTATAAATATATAATATCAACATGAAGAAACTAATATGACTTTAAAAAAATTACAATACAAAAGAAATGTTCATACTTAGTGTTAGAACTTAGAACCATTAATGTTTTTTCCATGTGTTTTAGCAATAAATAACAATTCATCACCTATATGCAATTGATTCATTTAATCATTCTATCAGCTTCCCTTCAAACAAAATATAGAGATACACATGATACAGAAGAAAATACATCTATTTTCAACATTAAAGGAGCATCAAGTATTGGCTAGGAGATTGATTGAAAGTATGTGCTTGGCATTTTTAACTTTATGCTCCAAAGACTAAACTAATAGGCTCACTAAATATATAGCATACTATTGAAGAAATAGCAGATGATGAAGTGCTACCGATTGTTAACCCGGGATAGTTGGAAAGCTTATATTCAGCTGTTTACATTCATACTATCTTTATATTTCATCAACAAGACAAAACAAAAATGACCTCAATAAATTGCAATAAATAAGAGATTTAGTTACTTGGCGTTAGAACTTAGAACCATTAATAGATATTTCAGGAGCTTTCAGAATAATAATTAATTCTACAACTATATCAAATGTATTTATCCAATCCTTCAAGCAGTGTTTGATCCAAGGTGATAAACAGTCAAAAATGAGACACAAGAAAAATTAATCTTTTTTCAAACAATTAAACTTGGCCTGTACAGGGATCGAACCTGTGACCTTGGCGTTATTAGCACCACGCTCTAACCATCTGAGCTAACAGGCCGTTTTGCACTATGTCCTGGAAGTCCAGCATATGAAGAAGTGCTAATGATAGTTAACCTGGGAGATTTGGAAAGCTTAATTTCAGAGGTTTACCATGAAGTTATAAATATATAATATCAACATGAAGAAACTAATATGACTTTAAAAAAATTACAATACAAAAGAGATGTTCATACTTAGTTTTAGAACTTAGAACCATTAATGTTTTTTCCATGTGTTTTAGCAATAAATAACAATTTATCACCTATATGCAATTGATTCATTTAATCATTCTATCAGCTTCCCCTCAAAGGAAATATAGAGATACACATGATACAGAAGAAAATACATCTATTTTCAACATTAAAGGAGCATCAAGTATTGGCTTGGAGACTGATTGAAAATATGTCCTTGGCATTTTTAACTTTTTGCTCTAAAGACTAAACTAATAGGCTCATTAAATATATAGCATACTATTGAAGAAATAGCAGATGATGAAGTGCTACCAATTGTTAACCCGGGATAGTTGGAAAGCTTATATTCAGCTGTTTACATTCATACTATCTTTATATTTCATCAACAAGACAAAAAAAAAAATGACCTCAATGAATTGCAATAAATAAGAGATTTAGTTACTTGGCGTTAGAACTTAGAACCATTAATAGATATTCCAGGAGCTTTCAGAATAATAATTAATTCTACAACTATATCAAATGTATTCATCCAATCCTTCAAGCAGCGTTTCATCCAAGGTGATAAACAGTCAAAAATGAGACAAAAGAAAAATTAATCTTTTTACAATCAATTAAACTTGGCCTGTACAGGGATATAACCCGTGACCTTGGTGTAATTAGCACCACGCTCTAACCATCTGAGCTAACAGGCCGTTTTGCACAAATTCCTGGAGGTCCAGCATATGAAGAAGTGCTAATGATAGTTAACCCGGGAGATTTGGAAAGCTTAATTTCAGAGGTTTACCATGAAGTTATAAATATATAATATCAACATGAAGAAACTAATATGACTTTAAAATAATTACAATACAAAAGAGATGTTCATACTTAGTGTTAGAACTTAGAACCATTAATGTTTTTTCCAGGTGTTTTAGCAATAAATAACAATTCATCACCTATATGCAATTGATTCATTAAATCATTCTATCAGCTTCCCCTCAAAGGAAATATAGAGATACACATGATACAGAAGAAAATACATCTATTTTCAACATTAAAGGAGCATCAAGTATTGGCTTGGAGACTGATTGAAAGTATGTCCTTGGCATTTTTAACTTTATGCTCTAAAGACTAAACTAATAGGCTCAATAAATATATAGCATACCATTGAAGAAATAGCAGATGATAAAGTGCTATTGATTGTTAACCCGAGATAGTTGGAAAGCTTATATTCAGCTGTTTACATTCATACTATCTTTATATTTCATCAACAAGACAAAACAAAAATAACCTCAATAAATTGCAATAAATAGAAGATTTAGTTACTTGGCGTTAGAACTTAGAACCATTAATAGATATTCCAGGAGCTTTCAAAATAATAATTAATTCTACAACTATATCAAATGTATTTATCCAATCCTTCAAGCAGTGTTTGATCCAAGGTGATAAACAGTCAAAAATGAGACACAAGAAAAATTAATCTTTTTTCAAACAATTAAACTTGGCCTGTACAGGGATCGAACCTGTGACCTTGGCGTTATTAGCACCACGCTCTAACCATCTGAGCTAACAGGCCGTTTTGCACAATGTCCTGGAAGTCCAGCATATGAAGAAGTCCTAATGATAGTTAACCCGGGAGATTTGGAAAGCTTAATTTCAGAGGTTTTCCATGAAGTTATAAATATATATTTTCAACATGAAGAAACTAATATGACTTTAAAAAAATTACAATACAAAAGAGATTTTCATACTTAGTGTTAGAACTTAGAACCATTAATGTTTTTTCCATGTGTTTTAGCAATAAATAACAATTCATCACCTGTATGCAATTGATTCATCTAATCGTTCTATCAGCTTCCCCTCAAAGGAAATATAGACATACACATGATACAGAAGAAAATACATCTATTTTCAACATTAAAGGAGCATCAAGTATTGGCTTGGAGACTGATTGAAGGTATGTCCTTGGCATTTTTAACTTTATGCTCTAAAGACTAAACTAATAGGCTCAATAAATATATAGCATACCATTGAAGAAATAGCAGATGATGAAGTGCTATCGATTGTTAACCCGGGATAGTTGGAAAGCTTATATTCAGCTGTTTACATTCATACTATCTTTATATTTCATCAACAAGACAAAACAAAAATGACCTCAATAAATTGCAATAAATAAGAGTTTAAGTTACTTGGCGTTAGAACTTAGAACCATTAATAGATATTCCAGGAGCTTTCAGAATAATAATTAATTCTACAACTATATCAAATGTATTTATCCAATCCTTCAAGCAGTGTTTGATCCAAGGTGATAAACAGTCAAAAATGAGACACAAGAAAAATTAATCTTTTTTCAAACAATTAAACTTGGCCTGTACAGGGATCGAACCTGTGACCTTGGCATTATTAGCACCACGCTCTAACCATCTGAGCTAACAGGCCGTTTTGCACAATGTCCTGGAAGTCCAGCATATGAAGAAGTGCTAATGATAGTTAACCCGGGATATTTGGAAAGCTTAATTTCAGAGGTTTTCCATGAAGTTATAAATATATAATATCAACATGAAGAAACTAATATGACTTTAAAAAAATTACAATACAAAAGAGATGTTCATACTTAGTGTTAGAACTTAGAACCATTAATGTTTTTCCATGTGTTTTAGCAATAAATAACAATTCATCACCTATATGCAATTGATTCATTTAATCACTCTATCAGCTTCCCCTCAAAGGAAATATAGAGATACACATGATACAGAAGAAAATACATCTATTTTCAACATTAAAGGAGCATCAAGTATTGGCTTGGAGACTGATTGAAGGTATGTCCTTGGCATTTTTAACTTTATGCTCTAAAGACTAAACTAATAGGCTCAATAAATATATAGCATACCATTGAAGAAATAGCAGATGATGAAGTGCTATCGATTGTTAACCCGGGATAGTTGGAAAGCTTATATTCAGCTGTTTACATTCATACTATCTTTATATTTCATCAACAAGACAAAACAAAAATGATCTCAATAAATTGCAATAAATAGAAGATTTAGTTACTTGGCGTTAGAACTTAGAACCATTAATAGATATTCCAGGAGCTTTCAGAATAATAATTAATTCTACAACTATATCAAATGTATTTATCCAATCCTTCAAGCAGTGTTTGATCCAAGGTGATAAACAGTCAAAAATGAGACACAAGAAAAATTAATCTTTTTTCAAACAATTAAACTTGGCCTGTACAGGGATCGAACCTGTGACCTTGGCGTTATTAGCACCACGCTCTAACCATCTGAGCTAACAGGCCGTTTTGCACAATTTCCTGGAAGTCCAACATATGAAGAAGTGCTAATGATAGTTAACCTGGGAGATTTGGAAAGCTTAATTTCAGAGGTTTACCATGAAGTTATAAATATATAATATCAACATGAAGAAACTAATATGACTTTAAAAAAATTACAATACAAAAGAGATGTTCATACTTAGTTTTAGAACTTAGAACCATTAATGTTTTTTCCTTGTGTTTTAGCAATAAATAACAATTCATCACCTATATGCAATTGATTCATTAAATCATTCTATCAGCTTCCCCTCAAAGGAAATATAGAGATACACATGATACAGAAGAAAATACATCTATTTTCAACATTAAAGGAGCATCAAGTATTGGCTTGGAGACTGATTGAAAATATGTCCTTGGCATTTTTAACTTTATGCTCTAAAGACTAAACTAATAGGCTCAATAAATATATAGCATACTATTGAAGAAATAGCAGATGATGAAGTGCTACCGATTGTTAACCCGGGATAGTTGAAAACTTATATTCAGCTGTTTACATTCATACTATCTTTATAATTCATCAACAAGACAAAACAAAAATGACCTCAATAAATTGCAATAAATAAGAGATTTGGTTACTTGGTGTTAGAACTTAGAACCATTAATAGATATTCCAGGAGCTTTCAGAATAATAATTAATTCTACAACTATATTAAATATATTCATCCAATCCTTCAAGCAGCGTTTGATCCAAGGTGATAAACAGTCAAAAATGAGACACAAGAAAAATTAATCTTTTTTCAAACAATTAAATTTGGCCTGTACAGGGATCGAACCTGTGACCTTGGCGTTATTAGCACCATGCTCTAACCATCTGAGCTAAAAGGCCATTTTGCACAAATTCTTGGAAGTCCAGCATGTGAAGAAGTGCTAATGATAGTTAACCCGGGAGATTTGGAAAGCTTAATTTCAGAGGTTTACCATGAAGTTATACTTATATAATATCAACATGAAGAAACTAATATGACTCTAAAAAAATTACAATACAAAAGAGATTTTCATCCACAGGGTAGCTGGGAGGCAAGATGGCCGCTGTAGCGCTGTAGGTGCAAGTCGCATCTAGACCCCCTCTCCGATCTATGGAGGACCCAGGACCCTGATCGGCTTCGAAGATAGCATGTTACGGAGGTTATGCTGGCTGAAGCTGGAGGGGAAAAGCAGCATCTTTCACAGCCTTAAAAAAGGTCTATTGCAATTGAAATCGCTGTTTGGGGAGCTTCGGAAAACTGTTCTTCCTAAAATGGCAAATCGGGCAAAGGACAAACAGACAGCACTCTCAAGTTTCGGCCCAGCTAAAGAGATAGGCCAAAAGGATTCAGGGAAGACTGGCACAATCCCGAAAACCAAGATGCCCCCACCCAACAAACGCTCAACACCCACGATCTCGATGGCTTCTAAGGCTCAGCAACGCAAAATCGAGAAAAACGAAAGAGCCGCCGAGAAAGATAGAGACAAGGCATTTAACCCGAGTGATGACACTCGCAGCGGAGGACTCAGCAATCAAGCATGTCATTCCAGCCAAGCGGGAAAACCCGCTACGGAGAAAAAGAAGGGCGACCTCACCTTCCGTCAGCCCTCAGTGATCGAGATTTTTAACAGCAAGGCACCCCCGGCGGCTCCAACTGAGGAAACAGCGGCAGTCCTGGGCACAGAGAAACCCTCAGCAAGCGGCTCTGGAGGTAGCGTCCTCGTGGACGCAAGCAAAGGCGTTACCAGGCAACCACAGACAGAACGTGCGGAGCTCACGCTTTCCGCGGAGCAAGCTGCAACTGAGTCAGTCACCAACGGAGGGAAGGCTGAGCGCTGGATCGAGGAGAATGAGGTGAGAGCGGTAAAAGAGGTTAAAGTAAATGAACCCTTAAACACAGACCCTCTGCTAGAAGCGCTACAGGAGTTGGAGGCAGGATTATTAACAGACCAAGCGAAAAATTGGAATAATGCACATAGTAACTCTGAGACATGTAACAGTATACTGCAAGGACAAAAGGACCAGCTTGCTATGGGCTATACAGAGGGCGCAGAGAGTGCAGAGGCAGCTGAGTGGGACAGGGAATTCTTCTCAGTCCCTGAAGAGTCAGATTCCACTATAACCAGTAGTGAAGAAGAGAGAGAAACAGGAGACTCGTGCTCTAGCACTGAAGATACAGGGGGCTCCAAAGAGAAAGGTACTAAAAAAAAACGCAGGCTGACTAGCAGGAGAACGGGCTCCCCTACAACCTTACATAAGAGCTCTCATAAAAAACTGATTTGGGACTACTCTGCTACCTCGAACCTACACAAGGAGGATGGGCAAGACCCCCAGAATGAGGATGGGAAACTAGACCTAATATTTGCAACTCTAAAACAAATTCAAATGGAAGCTAGAGCTGAGAGTAGAAGAGCCAGGCATGATACTAAAAAAATTCAAGCTTCTATTAGGAGAATTAACAAAAAATGTGAGGAAGTGGGTGAAAGAGTTACTGAAGTGGAAGAAAGGACTGGCAGGATTGAGGAGGAAGTGACAGACTGGCAGGCAAGCAGAGAAGAACAATCGAAGCTGATGGAGGACCTACAATGGAAGGTGGAGGATTTGGAGAATCGCCAGAGGCGAAATAACGCACGTCTCCTTGGAATAGAAAAAGGGGCAGAGGGGCAGGACCCCAGAGGCTTCGTCATTAAGCTGTTAAAAGGTGCCTTTCCGGAGTCCCCATGGCAATGGGAACAAGAGGTGCAAAGAGCACACAGGTTTCCGCTCACGACAAAGGGGAAAAAAAGAGGTGATGGTACACTCCCAAGAGCGTTGTTAGTTTTCTTTGGGAATTTTCTGGCGAGACAGGAGCTGATGGACAAAGCCAGACCAGACTCTAAAAAGACGGTGGATGGAACAACATTTTTTGCAAGACCTGACTTTTGCCACGTCACAGTGGAAAGGAGGTGGAGACTCAGGCAAATGATTGCGGCATTTCAGAGTCAAGGAGCTGAAGCCTACCTGATGTTCCCGGCAAAACTAAAAGTTATCGTTGGGGGTAGAGTCAGAATGTTTTTCTCAGAGATTAAAGCTGGAGAATATCTCGAAGAGTTAAAAGAGCTGAAGGAAAAAGGTGGAGCTAGAAGATAGTATCAAGCAGATAATCTAGAATAGGGTGGGGCAGAGGGGTAAAAAGTCAAAAAAAAAAAATAGAAATGAAGAGGTATGAAAGGGTAAAGAACAGTAATGAGCAGTAAAAAGGGAAATATGGAAAAACCATATAAAGACTAGGGGGAATAAGAGGCTTCAGGGGGTAGGATGTTCCCTTTGTGTTTGGATAGGGGAGGAGAGGGGGGCGACGCTACAACGCACAGCGGACACGCATAGGTCAGTACTGACCTATTTGCCTGTCACAGGGGGGGGGGGAGCAGCTGGGGAGGGGGGGTACAGGAGGGGAGGGCGGTGGGGGGGCACGTTTTGTGGGTGGTGTAAAAATACAGTACAGAATGGTAGAAGTCACTATGTTCATGATGTCGGGAGGAAAAGTTGGAAGTAAAGGGAGTGGATATGAGTACGTGGAAAGATGGAAAAAGGGAAAAAATGTTAGATGGAAACTAGGATAATTACGTTGAATATATGTGGTCTAAATAATAGAGAAAAAAGACAAAAACTGGGGGCACTACTGCGATTCTGGAAAATTGATGTAGTTTGTTTACAAGAAACGCACATAGCCGTTAATGAGACGTATTTGTTGGAGCAAATGGGGTTTGATGTTCTCGCCTATACAGGCCAGGTAGAATGGTGTAGGGGTGTTGCAGTGTTGGCAAGGAAAGGGTGCACAAAAGTCAAAAGGAAAAAAGAGGATAGTGAGGGGAGGTGGGTAATGATTGAGTTGGAAACAAATGCATTTCGATTTTCAATTGTTTCAGTGTATGGATCAAATGATGATGATCCAGATGTTTTTGAATTTGTGGACAGAGAACTAGCATTATGGCCAGAACCGGTGATATGCTGTGGAGATTTTAACATTAACGGCTTAAATGGGTTGGTCGAGGGGCATGGGGGGAGATATATGGGAAGGAAGAAAAAGGTATATAGATCAGTACAAAATCTTGCTAGTCATAATGCACTAAGTGATATGTGGGCGGAAAAAAATCCAATGGGTTCAGGAAGCACCTTTTACTCTGCTCCACATAAGTCAATAGCAAGACTGGACTACTTTTTCATATCTAGTTCTCTTGTTGGTATTTCCAGCATAGAGCGATTCCCCAGGATAGTGTCAGATCACAACCCCCTAGTTTTAAGTATTCAAACCGCTCAAGTTAAAGAGAGAATAAATTCTACCTGGACCTTTGAAAGAGGGCTGCTAAAGGATGAGGATTACATTATAAGTATGAAAGCATGGATAATGCAATTCTGGGACATTAATAGATACTCTACATCGGCAGATGTGGTATGGGATAGCTTCAAGGCAGGTATAAGGGGGGAGACACTAAGCTATACAATTGCAAGAAACAGAAGGGAGAAGGAGAAAACGGAAGAAGAGATTAGAATCCTATGGACAATAGAAGAGGATTTGGTGGAGGCAATAAGCAAGAGGGAACCATTTGAATCGATTTTACTCGAGTTGGAAAATCAAAAAGCAGAAACAGGTGTCTCGTTAGCGCAGAAGCTAGCTAGGAATTACCTAGCAAAAAAAGAGCAGTGCTACGAATTCAATGAAAGGGTCGGACATCTCCTGGCAATCAGAACAAGGCAAACGCTGGCAGCAGGGGAGATAAAAGAGGTTAGGGATAGCGCTGGGGCAATGGTGAATAAGGTAGAGGAGGTACAGGAGGTATTCAGGAGGTATTATGAGGTTTTATACGAGAAAGATGCAATCACGAGTGAGATTGAGGAAGAAAGTATGGGCTATTTAACACCAAGACCACAGACAGAATTCAGTATAGAAGAGAGGGACAAATTAGATGAGGTGTTAACCTTCCAGGAGATAGGGGATGCAGTTTCTGATCTTCCAGCAGGCAAAGCAACAGGACAGGATCAGATACCTGTAGAGTTTTATAAAACCTTCTGGGATGTCATAGGCATAGATTTTTGGGCGTTATGTTGTTTGGCACAGGGAGGTAGGTTTGTCCCAAAGTCATGGTCTGGTGCAGATATTATTGTGTTATTAAAAAAGGATAAACCATCAACAGAACCAGGGTCATATAGACCAATTACTCTACTCAATGCCGATGTGAAGATATACGCCAAGGCCCTCGCTAATAGGTTGAGCAAGGTCATTGAGAAAATGGTGTCCCCGGAACAACATGGGTTTATACCTGGTAAAGGGACTACCCAACACACCAGGCAAATGATCACTGTTCTGGATGCAGCAGAGGCCTTTGGAGACCCTGTGGCAGCAATCTTTTTAGACGCCGAGAAGGCTTTCGACAGGGTCTCCTGGGCCTATTTATGGAAAGCGATGGAGTGGGCAGGAATAGGTAAAGGATTTATGGTTGCAATTCAGGCTCTATATAGACAACCTACAGCTAGGATAAGAATAAACAAATCCTATTCAAAAACGGTACAGATCGGGAGGGGGACAAGACAGGGGTGCCCAGCTTCTCCGCTGCTGTTTGCCATCTATCTGGATCCTTATCTGAGAAGGTTGACAGCGAATTGTAGGATCAGACCTGCTACATTGCATGAGAAAGACTATAAATTATTTGCCTATGCAGATGATGTAGCAATTGTCACTCCAGAGCCAGCGCAAGCACTGGCAGAAATTGAATACGAGGCAAGGAAATTTGGTATGTTCTCAGGATACTCAATAAACAGAGGGAAAACACAGATAGTGCAGAATAATTACTCCACCTTTAGAGATATTAGAGTACTTCAGGAAGCAACATACTTGGGTGTTAAGGTGACGGCTGACTTAGGGAAACTGGTTGAAATAAATATGGGGCCATTATTAGGGAAAGTTAAGAGAAATCTGGAGAGGGTCAATAATTTACATTTGACTTTAATGGGGCGCATTAATTTTATTAAAATGGTCACTTTCCCCAAATTTTTATATTTCTTCAGGGCGATCCCTTTATTGTTTGATGTGACATGGTTTAATAAAATAGAAACAACACTGAATGGGTTAATTTGGGCACAAGGGAAGACACGCAGAGCATACAGATTTCTGACACTACCACGGGAAAAGGGAGGTTGGGGGGAACCAGATTTTAGATTTTATTATTGGGCAGCAGTATTGCAATACTCTAAAGCGCTATTAGGTGGTAGTTCTTTACATGAGGAAGGGATAGGTATAGAGAATGCTTATAAAGCACTATTGGGGGAAAGGGCTGAGAATGCCCTGGTTAATACAGTAGAGTTTACCTACTTCAAACATACTAGATTCAAGACCTTGGAGGCAGTATACAAAATTTGGAGGGTTATTATGAAGAAAGTAGGGTTAGGAAGAGTTAATAGATACCTGAGGCTATACTTAAATGTCGATTTGCCAACAGAAATTTTTGGGGATAATACAATGAAAGTGTGGAATGACAAAGGGGTTAAGAAACTAGGAGATCTGATGGATGGGGAAGGGGGGTTTCTACTATTCCAAGATATCCAACATAGATTTAAAATACCCGGAAATAACTTCTTTAAATATCTGCAAATAAGAAGCTACTTCCACCTAAAACAGGGGGGGCCAATAGGTATGTCAAGCTGTAGAATTATGGAATATCTAGGGAGTGGCTTAAGGGGTTCAATCAGACAATTGTATATAGAATTACAGGAGTATAAAACCGACGACAGGGAGAAAGTTAGTAATAAATGGGTTGAGCAAGTTGGGGCTCACCCGGAATCTCTGCAAGCCTCATTAGATTTTGGAAGAACCATACTTTGTTCTGCTACATTGCAAGCATAACATTATAAGACCATCTTCTCGCTTTACCATACACCAGCTAGAATAGCACAATGGGGGGGTAGCACCGGTACAACTTGTCCACGTTGCGATTCATCAAATGCTAATCTCACGCATATGTTCTCTCAGTGTCCTCAGTTATGCACTCTAAAAATGGCAATAGAAGAATTTCTTGAGAAATCGTTAGGACTAAAGGTGAAACTTACAGACGAGTTGTTAATACTAGGTATTAGTATAGGCGATAACAATAACTATCCCGAATTTGTATTTTTGGCCACAGCAGTTTTCAGACTAATTATTGCGAAAGCCTGGAAAGATAAATCTGCACCAACATTCCAAATTTGGATGGCAAGGTTACTTCATACATATAATTTGGAGAAAGCCATATATGATAAGAAAGGCAAAAGGGCAAGAATTCTGGGGGGGAAGATATGGCGCCCTATAGAAGAGTGGAAGAATAGTATGGCATGAATTATTCTTTCTCCAGGATTACGTTAGGCCATGATTTACTTTGATTTGTTTTTGTTTCTTTATATATATATTTTTTTTTTTACTTTCCTGGCTCTAACTGTATGATAATATATATGACTGTATAATTGTGAGAAAATTCTGTACTGTATATTTTGTAATGTAACTTACGGAAAAAATGAAAAGAAATTAAAACAAAAAAAAAAAAAAGAGAGATTTTCATACTTAGTGTTAGAACTTAGAACCATTAATGTTTTTCCATGTGTTTTAGCAATAAATAACAATTCATCACCTATATGCAATTGATTCATCTAATCATTCTATCAGCTTCCCCTCAAAGGAAATATAGACATACACATGATACAGAAGAAAATACATCTATTTTCAACATTAAAGGAGCATCAAGTATTGGCTTGGAGACTGATTGAAAGTATGTCCTTGGCATTTTTAACTTTATGCTCTAAAGACTAAACTAATAGGCTCACTAAATATATAGCATACTATTGAAGAAATAGCAGATGATGAAGTGCTACTGATTGTTAACCCGGGATAGTTGGAAAGCTTATATTCAGCTGTTTACATTCATACTATCTTTATATTTCATCAACAAGACAAAACAAAAATGACCTCAATGAATTGCAATAAATAAGAGATTTAGTTACTTGGCGTTAGAACTTAGAACCATTAATAGATATTCCAGGAGCTTTCAGAATAATAATTAATTCTACAACTATATGAAATATATTCATCCAATCCTTCAAGCTCCGTTTGATCCAAGGTGATAAACAGTCAAAAATGAGACACAAGAAAAATGTATCTTTTTACAAACAATTAAACTTGGACTGTACAGTAATCGAACCTGTGACCTTGGCGTTATTAGCACCACGCTCTAACCATCTGAGCTAACAGGGCGTTTTGCATGAATTGCTGGAAGTCCAGCATATGAAGAAGTGCTAATGATAGTTAACCCGGGAGATTTGGAAAGCTTAATTTCAGAAGTTTACCATGAAGTTATAAATATATAATATCAACATGAAGAAACTAATATGACTTTTAAAAAATTACAATACAAAAGAGATTTTCATACTTAGTGTTAGAACTTAGAACCATTAATGTTTTTTCCATGTGTTTTAGCAATAAATAACAATTCATCACCTATATGCAATTGATTCATTTAATCATTCTATCAGCTTCCCCTCAAACAAAATATAGAGATACACATGATACAGAAGAAAATACATCTATTTTCAACATAAAAGGAGCATCAAGTATTGGCTAGGAGATTGATTGAAAGTATGTGCTTGGCATTTTTAACTTTATGCTCTAAAGACTAAACTAATAGGCTCACTAAATATATAGCATACTATTGAAGAAATAGCAGATGATGAAGTGCTACCGATTGTTAACCCGGGATAGTTGGAAAGCTTATATTCAGCTGTTTACATTCATACTATCTTTATATTTCATCAACAAGACAAAACAAAAATGACCTCAATAAATTGCAATAAATAAGAGATTTAGTTACTTGGCGTTAGAACTTAGAACCATTAATAGATATTTCAGGAGCTTTCAGAATATTAATTAATTCTACAACTATATCAAATGTATTTATCCAATTCTTCAAGCAGTGTTTGATCCACGGTGATAAACAATCAAAAATGAGACACAAGAAAAATTAATCTTTTTTCAAACAATTAAACTTGGCCTGTACAGGGATCGAACCTGTGACCTTGGCGTTATTAGCACCACGCTCTAACCATCTGAGCTAACAGGCCGTTTTGCACAATTTCCTGGAAGTCCAACATATGAAAAAGTGCTAATGATAGTTAACCTGGGAGATTTGGAAAGCTTAATTTCAGAGGTTTACCATGAAGTTATAAATATATAATATCAACATGAAGAAACTAATATGACTTTAAAAAAATTACAATACAAAAGAGATGTTCATACTTAGTTTTAGAACTTAGAACCATTAATGTTTTTTCCATGTGTTTTAGCAATAAATAACAATTCATCACCTATATGCAATTGATTCATTTAATCATTCTATCAGCTTCCCCTCAAAGGAAATATAGAGATACACATGATACAGAAGAAAATACATCTATTTTCAACATTAAAGGAGCATCAAGTATTGGCTTGGAGACTGATTGAAGGTATGTCCTTGGCATTTTTAACTTTATGCTCTAAAGACTAAACTAATAGGCTCAATAAATATATAGCATACCATTGAAGAAATAGCAGATGATGAAGTGCTATTGATTGTTAACCCGAGATAGTTGGAAAGCTTATATTCAGCTGTTTACATTCATACTATCTTTATATTTCATCAACAAGACAAAACAAAAATGACCTCAATAAATTGCAATAAATAAGAGATTAAGTTACTTGGCGTTAGAACTTAGAACCATTAATAGATATTCCAGGAGCTTTCAGAATAATAATCAATTCTACAACTATATGAAATGTATTTATCCAATCCTTCAAGCAGTGTTTGATCCACGGTGATAAACAATCAAAAATGAGACACAAGAAAAATTAATCTTTTTTCAAACAATTAAACTTGGCCTGTACAGGGATCGAACCTGTGACCTTGGCATTATTAGCACCACGCTCTAACCATCTGAGCTAACAGGCCGTTTTGCACAATTTCCTGGAAGTCCAGTATATGAAGAAGTGCTAATGATAGTTAACCCGGGAGATTTGGAAAGCTTAATTTCAGAGGTTTACCATGAAGTTATAAATATATAATATCAACATGAAGAAACTAATATGACTTTAAAAAAATTTACAATACAAAAGAGATGTTCATACTTAGTGTTAAAACTTAGAACCATTAATGTTTTTTCCATGTGTTTTAGCAATAAATAACAATTCATCACCTATATGCAATTGATTCATTTAATCATTCTATCAGCTTCCCCTTAAAGGAAATATAGAGATACACATGATACAGAAGAAAATACATCTATTTTCAACATTAAAGGAGCATCAAGTATTGGCTTGGAGACTGATGAAAATATGTCCTTGGCATTTTTAACTTTTTGCTCTAAAGACTAAACTAATAGGCTCACTAAATATATAGCATACTATTGAAGAAATAGCAGATGATGAAGTGCTACTGATTGTTAACCCGGGATAGTTTTAAAGCTTATATTCAGCTGTTTACATTCATACTATCTTTATATTTCATCAACAAGACAAAACAAAAATGACCTCAATGAATTGCAATAAATAAGAGATTTAGTTACTTGGAGTTAGAACTTAGAACCATTAATAGATATTCCAGGAGCTTTCAGAATAATAATTAATTCTACAACTATATCAAATGTATTCATCCAATCCTTCAAGCAGTGTTTGATCCAAGGTGATAAACAGTCAAAAATGAGACACAAGAAAAATTACTCTTTTTTCAAACAATTAAACTTGGCCTGTACAGGGATCGAACCTGTGACCTTGGCGTTATTAGCACCACGCTCTAAACATCTGAGCTAACAGGCCATTTTGCACAAATTCCTGGAAGTCCAGCATGTAAAGAAGTGCTATTGATAGTTAACCCGGGAGATTTGGAAAGCTTAATTTCAGAGGTTTACCATGAAATTATAAATATATAATATCAACATGAAGAAACTAATATGACTTTAAAAAAATTACAATACAAAAGAGATGTTCATACTTAGTTTTAGAACTTAGAACCATTAATGTTTTTTCCATGTGTTTTAGCAATAAATAACAATTCATCACCTATATGCAATTGATTCATTTAATCATTCTATCAGCTTCCCCTCAAAGTAAATATAGAGATACACATGATACAGAAGAAAATACATCTATTTTCAACATTAAAGGAGCATCAAGTATTGGCTTGGAGACTGATTGAAGGTATGTCCTTGGCATTTTTAACTTTATGCTCTAAAGACTAAACTAATAGGCTCAATAAATATATAGCATACCATTGAAGAAATAGCAGATGATGAAGTGCTATTGATTGTTAACCCGAGATAGTTGGAAAGCTTATATTCAGCTGTTTACATTCATACTATCTTTATATTTCATCAACAAGACAAAACAAAAATGACCTCAATAAATTGCAATAAATAAGAGATTAAGTTACTTGGCGTTAGAACTTAGAACCATTAATAGATATTCCAGGAGCTTTCAGAATAATAATTAATTCTACAACTATATGAAATGTATTTATCCAATCCTTCAAGCAGTGTTTGATCCACGGTGATAAACAATCAAAAATGAGACACAAGAAAAATTAATCTTTTTTCAAACAATTAAACTTGGCCTGTACAGGGATCGAACCTGTGACCTTGGCATTATTAGCACCACGCTCTAACCATCTGAGCTAACAGGCCGTTTTGCACAATTTCCTGGAAGTCCAGTATATGAAGAAGTGCTAATGATAGTTAACCCGGGAGATTTGGAAAGCTTAATTTCAGAGGTTTACCATGAAGTTATAAATATATAATATCAACATGAAGAAACTAATATGACTTTAAAAAAATTTACAATACAAAAGAGATGTTCATACTTAGTGTTAAAACTTAGAACCATTAATGTTTTTTCCATGTGTTTTAGCAATAAATAACAATTCATCACCTATATGCAATTGATTGATTTAATCATTCTATCAGCTTCCCCTTAAAGGAAATATAGAGATACACATGATACAGAAGAAAATACATCTATTTTCAACATTAAAGGAGCATCAAGTATTGGCTTGGAGACTGATGAAAATATGTCCTTGGCATTTTTAACTTTTTGCTCTAAAGACTAAACTAATAGGCTCACTAAATATATAGCATACTATTGAAGAAATAGCAGATGATGAAGTGCTACTGATTGTTAACCCGGGATAGTTTTAAAGCTTATATTCAGCTGTTTACATTCATACTATCTTTATATTTCATCAACAAGACAAAACAAAAATGACCTCAATGAATTGCAATAAATAAGAGATTTAGTTACTTGGAGTTAGAACTTAGAACCATTAATAGATATTCCAGGAGCTTTCAGAATAATAATTAATTCTACAACTATATCAAATGTATTCATCCAATCCTTCAAGCAGTGTTTGATCCAAGGTGATAAACAGTCAAAAATGAGACACAAGAAAAATTACTCTTTTTTCAAACAATTAAACTTGGCCTGTACAGGGATCGAACCTGTGACCTTGGCGTTATTAGCACCACGCTCTAACCATCTGAGCTAACAGGCCATTTTGCACAAATTCCTGGAAGTCCAGCATGTAAAGAAGTGCTATTGATAGTTAACCCGGGAGATTTGGAAAGCTTAATTTCAGAGGTTTACCATGAAATTATAAATATATAATATCAACATGAAGAAACTAATATGACTTTAAAAAAATTGCAATACAAAAGAGATTTTCATACTCAGTGTTAGAACTTAGAACCATTAATGTTTTTTTCCATGTGTTTTAGCAATAAATAACAATTCATCACCTATATGCAATTGATTCATCTAATCATTCTATCAGCTTCCCCTCAAAGGAAATATAGACATACACATGATACAGAAGAAAATACATCTATTTTCAACATTAAAGGAGCATCAAGTATTGGCTTGGAGACTGATTGAAGGTATGTCCTTGGCATTTTTAACTTTATGCTCTAAAGACTAAACTAATAGGCTCAATAAATATATAGCATACCATTGAAGAAATAGCAGATGATGAAGTGCTATCGATTGTTAACCCGGGATAGTTGGAAAGCTTATATTCAGCTGTTTACATTCATACTATCTTTACCCGCTCCTGACCCCGGTCCGCCCCGGCTGTGTGCCGTTTGTTGCGGAGGGTCCCTGCAAGAGCGCCACTTCCGCTTCTCGGCACTTCCGCCCTGCCTCCAGACCGCGCAGGTGAGCGGTCTAGTGTCTGCTGAACTAGGGCTTATAACGTTGCCCTGCCGGCCCCACTGGTTGACTCTGTGGCCTGAAGACCACTCGTGTGCATCAGCGCGGCCGACAAGCGCTTTTAATTTCCCCCACCTGACTTGGAGCTGTTAGGATTTTAATATCTCTGGTGCTCTGAAGCTGAATACTAGCTTCAGCGGACGTGTACTCACCCCTGCACTGTTACTTTGCACGAAGGCTGACAGCGCTCGCATTCATGCTGTGACGCGCACTTTTCTTCTGCCACTTACCCGCTCCTGACCCCGGTCCGCCCCGGCTGTGTGCCGTTTGTTGCGGAGGGTCCCTGCAAGAGCGCCACTTCTGCTTCTCGGCACTTCCGCCCTGCCTCCAGACTGCGCAGGTGAGCGGTCTAGTGCCTGCTGAACTAGGGCTTATAACGTTGCCCTGCCGGCCCCACTGCTTGACTCTGTGGCCTGAAGACCACTCGTGTGCATCAGCGCGGCCGACAAGCGCTTTTAATTTCCCCCACCTGACTTGGAGCTGTTAGGATTTTAATATCTCTGGTGCTCTGAAGCTGAATACTAGCTTCAGCGGACGTGTACTCACCCCTGCACTGTTGCTTTGCGCGAAGGCTGACAGCGCTCGCATTCATGCTGTGACGCGCACTTTTCTTCTGCCACTTACCCGCTCCTGACCCCGGTCCGCCCCGGCTGTGTGCCGTTTGTTGCGGAGGGTCCCTGCAAGAGCGCCACTTCCGCTTCTCGGCACTTCCGCCCTGCCTCCAGACCGCGCAGGTGAGCGGTCTAGTGTCTGCTGAACTAGGGCTTATAACGTTGCCCTGCCGGCCCCACTGGTTGACTCTGTGGCCTGAAGACCACTCGTGTGCATCAGCGCGGCCGACAAGCGCTTTTAATTTCCCCCACCTGACTTGGAGCTGTTAGGATTTTAATATCTCTGGTGCTCTGAAGCTGAATACTAGCTTCAGCGGACGTGTACTCACCCCTGCACTGTTGCTTTGCGCGAAGGCTGACAGCGCTCGCATTCATGCTGTGACGCGCACTTTTCTTCTGCCACTTACCCGCTCCTGACCCCGGTCCGCCCCGGCTGTGTGCCGTTTGTTGCGGAGGGTCCCTGCAAGAGCGCCACTTCCGCTTCTCGGCACTTCCGCCCTGCCTCCAGACCGCGCAGGTGAGCGGTCTAGTGTCTGCTGAACTAGGGCTTATAACGTTGCCCTGCCGGCCCCACTGCTTGACTCTGTGGCCTGAAGACCACTCGTGTGCATCAGCGCGGCCGACAAGCGCTTTTAATTTCCCCCACCTGACTTGGAGCTGTTAGGATTTTAATATCTCTGGTGCTCTGAAGCTGAATACTAGCTTCAGTGGACGTGTACTCACCCCTGCACTGTTGCTTTGCGCGAAGGCTGACAGCGCTCGCATTCATGCTGTGACGCGCACTTTTCTTCTGCCACTTACCCGCTCCTGACCCCGGTCCGCCCCGGCTGTCTGCCGTTTGTTGCGGAGGGTCCCTGCAAGAGCGCCACTTCCGCTTCTCGGCACTTCCGCCCTGCCTCCAGACCGCGCAGGTGAGCGGTCTAGTGTCTGCTGAACTAGGGCTTATAACGTTGCCCTGCCGGCCCCACTGGTTGACTCTGTGGCCTGAAGACCACTCGTGTGCATCAGCGCGGCCGACAAGCGCTTTTAATTTCCCCCACCTGACTTGGAGCTGTTAGGATTTTAATATCTCTGGTGCTCTGAAGCTGAATACTAGCTTCAGCGGACGTGTACTCACCCCTGCACTGTTGCTTTGCGCGAAGGCTGACAGCGCTCGCATTCATGCTGTGACGCGCACTTTTCTTCTGCCACTTACCCGCTCCTGACCCCGGTCCGCCCCGGGTGTGTGCCGTTTGTTGCGGAGGGTCCCTGCAAGAGCGCCACTTCCGCTTCTCGGCACTTCCGCCCTGCCTCCAGACCGCGCAGGTGAGCGGTCTAGTGTCTGCTGAACTAGGGCTTATAACGTTGCCCTGCCGGCCCCACTGGTTGACTCTGTGGCCTGAAGACCACTCGTGTGCATCAGCGCGGCCGACAAGCGCTTTTAATTTCCCCCACCTGACTCGGAGCTGTTAGGATTTTAATATCTCTGGTGCTCTGAAGCTGAATACTAGCTTCAGCGGACGTGTACTCACCCCTGCACTGTTGCTTTGCGCGAAGGCTGACAGCGCTCGCATTCATGCTGTGACGCGCACTTTTCTTCTGCCACTTACCCGCTCCTGACCCCGGTCCGCCCCGGCTGTGTGCCTTTTGTTGCGGAGGGTCCCTGCAAGAGCGCCACTTCCGCTTCTCGGCACTTCCGCCCTGCCTCCAGACCGCGCAGGTGAGTGGTCTAGTGTCTCACGTTGGACGGTATAAATGGCCATCTGGAGGAAGCGCAGCGGACGAGCGCAGCGGGAGCGCCGACTTCGCGCCGAAGTCGCGCATAAGTCGAGCCCGTCTGCGCCCGTCCGCGACCGACTGAGGCCAGGGGCCACGCATGCTGTTCCACGTCTGGTCTACTCATCACAGGCACTTCGTGCCTTATCCCACCACGTCACCCTTGCTCCCCATGTCATAGCTACCATTCTTGGACATAATATCCTATTCTCACCCCCGTCTACAATTCCTCCTTCCCCTTCCCCTCCCTTTTCCCTTCCCCCTCCCGTCGCACCTCGGCTGACTCAGTCCCGTCCCAGCGGCAAAGATCCCCTCTCACTACTCTATCTCAATACTCGTTCCCTTCCCAAACACCAATTAGACATATTCCAACTTTTAGAAGGAGGTCTCATTGACATCTTGCTCCTTACGGAAACTTGGTTAAATGCTGACTCCTACCCAGATATCTTGGCCGCGATTCCTGCAGGTTACTGTATCCTCCATTCTAATAGAAACTCCGGCAGACCTGGCGGCGGAGTTGCCGCCATTATTCGCTCTCACCTACAATTCATTACCCTCTCTACTCCACTCATAGCCAATACGGACATTCTTACATTGAAATTTACCTCTCCCAACTCTTCATTTATCTGCATATTAGTTTATCGTCCCCCGGTCAATATGCCCCTTTTCCCATCCTTATTTAGTAATATGATTTCGCAGATAGCCATCAACTCTGTCAGGGTTCTAGTGGTAGGCGACTTTAATTATTGGCCATCAGACCCCCAAGAATCTTCCCTCTCCCGTGAGTTCACTGACTCATTGCTTGGCCTAAACTTCTCCAAACATATCTCTGTTGCCACACATAATAAAGGCCATATATTAGATCAGATCTGGTCCACCAACTCTGACATTTCCCCCCCCTTGGTCTATCCCTGTCCCTGGTCCGATCATTTCTTCATTTCCTTTTCCTTACATCTATTTCTGTCTACCTGCCCTCCGGTCCCTCATAATTTTCAGGCTCGAAACTGGAAACACGCTGACATTCCCCACTTTCATTCTATTCTTGCCTCAACATCTCTTTCTGACTATTCTGATTTGAATTCACAAGCAACTTCTCTCGATCAGTGGCTGTCCTCTGCCTGTGACGTCGTTGCCCCCATCAAAACTGTTAAGTCTAAACGTCCCCACGACGCTCAGCGCTGGTTTACTTCTACTCTGAAGGCGGACAAACTCCGCCTTAGACAGGCTGAGCGCCGTTGGCGGCGTAATTATGACCCTTTACTTAAAATCAGTTACATTGATCTACTAAAAACGTATAAAAAATCGATCATTTTGGCCAAACTCTCCTATTTTTCTCAGAAGGTCTTGACCTCGGCATCCAAGTCCAAAGAAATTTTCTCTATTGTAGCTGAGCTCTCCCTTCCTGACCGGGTCACTCCCCAGCCCTTACCTTCTCAAGCCCTGTGCAATTCTCTTAATTCTTTTTTTTCTGACAAGATTTCCGCGATCAAAAATAACATTCCCTCTACAACTCTATCTCATGATTCTGTTCTCCCTTCCTCGAATCCTCATTCTTTCTCTAAATTTCCCCCTATCTCTTTGGACATTTTTCTTTCACTACTTCAGACTGTGAGCTCTGGCTCGCCTAATGATTGCTGTCCTACGTCTATTCTAAGAGCTGCCTTTGTGGCCTGTCCCGGCCCCCCTCTTGATCTTTTAAATAAATCTCTCTTGTCAGGCTCTGTCCCCAATGCTTTTAAAAGCGCTGTGGTGGTCCCCATTCTCAAAAAACCTGGTCTTGACCCTACCACGTTGGCAAATTACCGTCCCATCTCCCTCCTCCCTTACCTGGGTAAGGTCTTGGAGACTTATGTCACCTGCTGCCTCAGTGCCTTCATCGAGGAAACTCACTTCCTCGACGATCGGCAAGCCGGTTTTAGACCTGCTCATTACACTGAGGCAGTGGTGGTGGCAGTCATGGACACGCTGAAACAGGGAGCTGACAAGAACTTGGCCCAGGCCCTTGTACTCTTGGACCTTTCAGCCGCATTTGACACGGTCGACCATGGAATCCTGGTCGACCGTGTCAGAAATGCTGGCATCTCTGGCCTGGCCCTGTCATGGGTGGTATCTTTTCTCCATTCCCGCTCTCAATCTGTTCGCCTTTCCTCTTTCTCTGCCCCCCCATCTTCTCTCTCCTGTGGTGTCCCTCAGGGTTCTGCTTTGTCCCCGCTTTTGTTTAATCTTTATATGCAGCCCCTTCTTGTCTCTCTTCGTCAGTTCTCAGTTACTGCTTTCAATTACGCAGATGATCTGCAGCTTATTTTTCCTATTAATTCTTCCCCTTCCTCTTGTTCCAATTTTCAAAATGCCATGCTCTTTATCTATGAGTGGATGAACCTTAGCCAATTAAAGCTTAATCCAAGCAAAACGGAGTTGGTGGTGACCGGCGGTCCTCTCACTCCCTGGTCTCCCAACTTTTAGCCCACCGCTCTGGGTTCCCCTCCTTGCCCAGTAAACACCGTGAAGAGCTTGGGGGTTACCATTTCTACTGACCTCTCGATGCGGCCTCACATCAACACCGTCACTTCGGCCTGTTTTTTCCATCTCCGCCGAATCGGGAAGATTTGCAGGCTTCTATCCCAAGAGGCCCTTATTCTTGTTATCCTCGCCCTCATTACCTCACGTCTAGACTATGCCAACTGTCTATACGTGGGGGTTCCTGCCTGTCACCTTTCCCGACTCCAACTGGTTCAGAATCAGGCAGCCAGGTTGATCTTTCAGCAACCTAAACATCAGCATGTCACCCCTCTGCTGAAGACTCTACACTGGCTCCCAGTTGCGCAACGGTGTGTTTTTAAAATGGCCTGTACCATTTTTAAATCCCTGTTTACCTGTGCCCCTGCTTTCATTTCTTCTTGTTTGCATGCCTATGTTCCGCCCGTCACCTCAGATCGTCGGCTCACAACCTGCTGATCACTCCCAGGTTCAACCGTAAAAAACATGGGGGCGCTTGTTTCTCTTTTCTTGCTCCCACTGCCTGGAATTACCTCCCTCTTGTTATTCGTTTGTCCACCGACTATTGCTGTTTTCGCAGTTCTTTGAAAACCCACCTGTTCCGTCTGGCGCACGGTTAGCTGCTCTGACCCTGAATGTTCTTCTCCCGCCTGGTCTTGAGCGCCAAGAAACCAATTGGTGAATGTGCGCGGTACCAAATCTTTTTTAATAATAATAATAATAATAATAATTTATATTTCATCAACAAGACAAAACAAAAATGACCTCAATAAATTGCAATAAATAGAAGATTTAGTTACTTGGCGTTAGAACTTAGAACCATTAATAGATATTCCAGGAGCTTTCAGAATAATAATTAATTCTACAACTATATCAAATGTATTCATCCAATCCTTCAAGCAGTGTTTGATCCAAGGTGATAAATAGTCAAAAATGAGACACAAGAAAAATTACTCTTTTTTCAAACAATTAAACTTGGCCTGTACAGGGATCGAACCTGTGACCTTGGCGTTATTAGCACCACGCTCTAACCATCTGAGCTAACAGGCCATTTTGCACAAATTCCTGGAAGTCCAGCATGTGAAGAAGTGCTATTGATAGTTAACCCGGGAGATTTGGAAAGCTTAATTTCAGAGGTTTACCATGAAATTATAAATATATAATATCAACATGAAGAAACTAATATGACTTTAAAAAAATTACAATACAAAAGAGATTTTCATACTCAGTGTTAGAACTTAGAACCATTAATGTTTTTTTCCATGTGTTTTAGCAATAAATAACAATTCATCACCTATATGCAATTGATTCATCTAATCATTCTATCAGCTTCCCCTCAAAGGAAATATAGACATACACATGATACAGAAGAAAATACATCTATTTTCAACATTAAAGGAGCATCAAG
This sequence comes from Lissotriton vulgaris, assembly GCF_964263255.1. NCBI lineage: Eukaryota > Metazoa > Chordata > Amphibia > Caudata > Salamandridae > Lissotriton > Lissotriton vulgaris. The sequence goes on from NC_141700.1 coordinate 445,844,236, forward strand.
TATTGGCTTGGAGACTGATGAAGGTATGTCCTTGGCATTTTTAACTTTATGCTCTAAAGACTAAACTAATAGGCTCAATAAATATATAGCATACCATTGAAGAAATAGCAGATGATGAAGTGCTATCGATTGTTAACCCGGGATAGTTGTAAAGCTTATATTCAGCTGTTTACATTCATACTATCTTTACCCGCTCCTGACCCCGGTCCGCCCCGGCTGTGTGCCGTTTGTTGCGGAGGGTCCCTGCAAGAGCGCCACTTCCGCTTCTCGGCACTTCCGCCCTGCCTCCAGACCGCGCAGGTGAGCGGTCTAGTGTCTGCTGAACTAGGGCTTATAACGTTGCCCTGCCGGCCCCACTGCTTGACTCTGTGGCCTGAAGACCACTCGTGTGCATCAGCGCGGCCGACAAGCGCTTTTAATTTCCCCCACCTGACTTGGAGCTGTTAGGATTTTAATATCTCTGGTGCTCTGAAGCTGAATACTAGCTTCAGCGGACGTGTACTCACCCCTGCACTGTTGCTTTGTGCGAAGGCTGACAGCGCTCGCATTCATGCTGTGACACGCACTTTTCTTCTGCCACTTACCCGCTCCTGACCCCGGTCCGCCCCGGCTGTGTGCCGTTTGTTGCGGAGGGTCCCTGCAAGAGCGCCACTTCCGCTTCTCGGCACTTCCGCCCTGCCTCCAGACCGCGCAGGTGAGCGGTCTAGTGTCTGCTGAACTAGGGCTTATAACGTTGCCCTGCCGGCCCCACTGGTTGACTCTGTGGCCTGAAGACCACTCGTGTGCATCAGCGCGGCCGACAAGCGCTTTTAATTTCCCCCACCTGACTTGGAGCTGTTAGGATTTTAATATCTCTTGTGCTCTGAAGCTGAATACTAGCTTCAGCGGACGTGTACTCACCCCTGCACTGTTGCTTTGCGCGAAGGCTGACAGCGCTCGCATTCATGCTGTGACGCGCACTTTTCTTCTGCCACTTACCCGCTCCTGACCCCGGTCCGCCCCGGCTGTGTGCCGTTTGTTGCGGAGGGTCCCTGCAAGAGCGCCACTTCCGCTTCTCGGCACTTCCGCCCTGCCTCCAGACCACGCAGGTGAGCGGTCTAGTGTCTGCTGAACTAGGGCTTATAACGTTGCCCTGCCGGCCCCACTGCTTGACTCTGTGGCCTGAAGACCACTCGTGTGCATCAGCGCGGCCGACAAGCGCTTTTAATTTCCCCCACCTGACTTGGAGCTGTTAGGATTTTAATATCTCTGGTGCTCTGAAGCTGAATACTAGCTTCAGCGGACGTGTACTCACCCCTGCACTGTTGCTTTGCGCGAAGGCTGACAGCGCTCGCATTCATGCTGTGACGCGCACTTTTCTTCTGCCACTTACCCGCTCCTGACCCCAGTCCGCCCCGGCTGTGTGCCGTTTGTTGCGGAGGGTCCCTGCAAGAGCGCCACTTCCGCTTCTCTGCACTTCCGCCCTGCCTCCAGACCGCGCAGGTGAGCGGTCTAGTGTCTGCTGAACTAGGGCTTATAACGTTGCCCTGCCGGCCCCACTGGTTGACTCTGTGGCCTGAAGACCACTCGTGTGCATCAGCGCGGCCGACAAGCGCTTTTAATTTCCCCCACCTGACTTGGAGCTGTTAGGATTTTAATATCTCTGGTGCTCTGAAGCTGAATACTAGCTTCAGCGGACGTGTACTCACCCCTGCACTGTTGCTTTGCGCGAAGGCTGACAGCGCTCGCATTCATGCTGTGACGCGCACTTTTCTTCTGCCACTTACCCGCTCCTGACCCCGGTCCGCCCCGGCTGTGTGCTGTTTGTTGCGGAGGGTCCCTGCAAGAGCGCCACTTCCGCTTCTCGGCACTTCCGCCCTGCCTCCAGACCGCGCAGGTGAGTGGTCTAGTGTCTGCTGAACTAGGGCTTATAACGTTGCCCTGCCGGCCCCACTGCTTGACTCTGTGGCCTGAAGACCACTCGTGTGCATCAGCGCGGCCGACAAGCGCTTTTAATTTCCCCCACCTGACTTGGAGCTGTTAGGATTTTAATATCTCTGGTGCTCTGAAGCTGAATACTAGCTTCAGCGGACGTGTACTCACCCCTGCACTGTTGCTTTGCGCGAAGGCTGACAGCGCTCGCATTCATGCTGTGACGCGCACTTTTCTTCTGCCACTTACCCGCTCCTGACCCCGGTCCGCCCCGGCTGTGTGCCGTTTGTTGCGGAGGGTCCCTGCAAGAGCGCCACTTCCGCTTCTCTGCATTCCGCCCTGCCTCCAGACCGCGCAGGTGAGCGGTCTAGTGTCTGCTGAACTAGGGCTTATAACGTTGCCCTGCCGGCCCCACTGGTTGACTCTGTGGCCTGAAGACCACTCGTGTGCATCAGCGCGGCCGACAAGCGCTTTTAATTTCCCCCACCTGACTTGGAGCTGTTAGGATTTTAATATCTCTGGTGCTCTGAAGCTGAATACTAGCTTCAGCGGACGTGTACTCACCCCTGCACTGTTGCTTTGCGCGAAGGCTGACAGCGCTCGCATTCATGCTGTGACGCGCACTTTTTTTCTGCCACTTACCCGCTCCTGACCCCGGTCCGCCCCGGCTGTGTGCCGTTTGTTGCGGAGGGTCCCTGCAAGAGCGCCACTTCCGCTTCTCGGCACTTCCGCCCTGCCTCCAGACTGCGCAGGTGAGCGGTCTAGTGTCTCACGTTGGACGGTATAAATGGCCATCTGGAGGAAGCGCAGCGGACGACCACAGCGGGAGCGCCGACTTCGCGCCGAAGTCGCGCATAAGTCGAGCCCGTCTGCGCCCGTCCGCGACCGACTGAGGCCAGGGGCCACGCATGCTGTTCCACGTCTGTTCTACTCCTCACAGGCACTTCGTGCCTTATCCCACCACGTCACCCTTGCTCCCCATGTCATAGCTACCATTCTTGGACATAATATCCTATTCTCACCCCCGTCTACAATTCCTCCTTCCCCTTCCCCTCCCTTTTCCCTTCCCCCTCCCGTCGCACCTCGGCTGACTCAGTCCCGTCCCAGCGGCAGAGATCCCCTCTCACTACTCTATCTCAATACTCGTTCCCTTCCCAAACACCAATTAGACATATTCCAACTTTTAGAAGGAGGTCTCATTGACATCTTGCTCCTTACGGAAACTTGGTTAAATGCTGACTCCTACCCAGATATCTTGGCCGCGATTCCTGCAGGTTACTGTATCCTCCATTCTAATAGAAACTCCGGCAGACCTGGCGGCGGAGTTGCCGCCATTATTCGCTCTCACCTACAATTCATTACCCTCTCTACTCCACTCATAGCCAATACGGACATTCTTACATTGAAATTTACCTCTCTCAACTCTTCATTTATCTGCATATTAGTTTATCGTCCCCCGGTCAATATGCCCCTTTTCCCATCCTTATTTAGTAATATGATTTCGCAGATAGCCATCAACTCTGTCAGGGTTCTAGTGGTAGGCGACTTTAATTATTGGCCATCAGACCCCCAAGAATCTTCCCTCTCCCGTGAGTTCACTGACTCATTGCTTGGCCTAAACTTCTCCAAACATATCTCTGTTGCCACACATAATAAAGGCCATATATTAGATCAGATCTGGTCCACCAACTCTGACATTTCCCCCCCCTTGGTCTATCCCTGTCCCTGGTCCGATCATTTCTTCATTTCCTTTTCCTTACATCTATTTCTGTCTACCTGCCCTCCGGTCCCTCATAATTTTCAGGCTCGAAACTGGAAACACGCTGACATTCCCCACTTTCATTCTATTCTTGCCTCAACATCTCTTTCTGACTATTCTGATTTGAATTCACAAGCAACTTCTCTCAATCAGTGGCTGTCCTCTGCCTGTGACGTCGTTGCCCCCATCAAAACTGTTAAGTCTAAACGTCCCCACGACGCTCAGCGCTGGTTTACTTCTACTCTGAAGGTGGACAAACTTCGCCTTAGACAGGCTGAGCGCCGTTGGTGGCGTAATTATGACCCTTTACTTAAAATCAGTTACATTGATCTACTAAAAACGTATAAAAAATCGATCATTTTGGCCAAACTCTCCTATTTTTCTCAGAAGGTCTTGACCTCGGCATCCAAGTCCAAAGAAATTTTCTCTATTGTAGCTGAGCTCTCCCTTCCTGACCGGGTCACTCCCCAGCCCTTACCTTCTCAAGCCCTGTGCAATTCTCTTAATTCTTTTTTTTCTGACAAGATTTCCGCGATCAAAAATAACATTCCCTCTACAACTCTATCTCATGATTCTGTTCTCCCTTCCTCGAATCCTCATTCTTTCTCTAAATTTCCCCCTATCTCTTTGGACATTTTTCTTTCACTACTTCAGACTGTGAGCTCTGGCTCGCCTAATGATTGCTGTCCTACGTCTATTCTAAGAGCTGCCTTTGTGGCCTGTCCCGGCCCCCCTCTTGATCTTTTAAATAAATCTCTCTTGTCAGGCTCTGTCCCCAATGCTTTTAAAAGCGCTGTGGTGGTCCCCATTCTCAAAAAACCTGGTCTTGACCCTACCACATTGGCAAATTACCGTCCCATCTCCCTCCTCCCTTACCTGGGTAAGGTCTTGGAGACTTATGTCACCCGCTGCCTCAGTGCCTTCATCGAGGAAACTCACTTCCTCGACGATCGGCAAGCCGGTTTTAGACCTGCTCATTCTACTGAGGCAGTGGTGGTGGCAGTCATGGACACGCTGAAACAGGGAGCTGACAAGAACTTGGCCCAGGCCCTTGTACTCTTGGACCTTTCAGCCGCATTTGACACGGTCGACCATGGAATCCTGGTCGACCGTGTCAGAAATGCTGGCATCTCTGGCCTGGCCCTGTCATGGGTGGTATCTTTTCTCCATTCCCGCTCTCAATCTGTTCGCCTTTCCTCTTTCTCTGCCCCCCCCATCTTCTCTCTCCTGTGGTGTCCCCCAGGGTTCTGCTTTGTCCCCGCTTTTGTTTAATCTTTATATGCAGCCCCTTCTTGTCTCTCTTCGTCAGTTCTCAGTTACTGCTTTCAATTACGCAGATGATCTGCAGCTTATTTTTCCTATTAATTCTTTCCCTTCCTCTTGTTCCAATTTTCAAAATGCCATGCTCTTTATCTATGAGTGGATGAACCTTAGCCAATTAAAGCTAATCCAAGCAAAACGGAGTTGGTGGTGACCGGCGGTCCTCTCACTCCCTGGTCTCCCAACTTTTAGCCCACCGCTCTGGGTTCCCCTCCTTGCCCAGTAAACACCGTGAAGAGCTTGGGGGTTACCATTTCTAGTGACCTCTCGATGCGGCCTCACATCAACACCGTCACTTCGGCCTGTTTTTTCCATCTCCGCCGAATCTGGAAGATTTGCAGGCTTCTATCCCAAGAGGCCCTTATTCTTGTTATCCTCGCCCTCATTACCTCACGTCTAGACTATGCCAACTGTCTATACGTGGGGGTTCCTGCCTGTCACCTTTCCCGACTCCAACTGGTTCAGAATCAGGCAGCCAGGTTGATCTTTCAGCAACCTAAACATCAGCATGCCACCCCTCTGCTGAAGACTCTACACTGGCTCCCAGTTGCGCAACGGTGTGTTTTTAAAATGGCCTGTACCATTTTTAAATCCCTGTTTACCTGTGCCCCTGCTTTCATTTCTTCTTGTTTGCATGCCTATGTTCCGCCCCGTCACCTCAGATCGTCGGCTCACAACCTGCTGATCACTCCCAGGTTCAACCGTAAAAAACATGGGGGCGCTTGTTTCTCTTTTCTTGCTCCCACTACCTGGAATTACCTCCCTCTTGTTATTCGTTTGTCCACCGACTATTGCTGTTTTCGCAGTTCTTTGAAAACCCACCTGTTCCGTCTGGCGCACGGTTAGCTGCTCTGACCCTGAATGTTCTTCTCCCGCCTGGTCTTGAGCGCCAAGAAACCAATTGGTGAATGTGCGCGGTACCAAATCTTTTTTAATAATAATAATAATAATAATAATTTATATTTCATCAACAAGACAAAACAAAAATGACCTCAATAAATTGCAATAAATAGAAGATTTAGTTACTTGGCGTTAGAACTTAGAACCATTAATAGATATTCCAGGAGCTTTCAGAATAATAATTAATTCTACAACTATATCAAATGTATTCATCCAATCCTTCAAGCAGCGTTTGATCCAAGGTGATAAACAGTCAAGAATGAAACACAAGAAAAATTACTCTTTTTTCAAACAATTAAACTTGGCCTGTACAGGGATCGAACCTGTGACCTTGGCGTTATTAGCACCACGCTCTAACCATCTGAGCTAACAAGCCATTTTGCCCAAATTCCTGGAAGTCCAGCATGTGAAGAACTGCTAATGATAGTTAACCCGGGAGATTTGGATAGCTGAATTTCAGAGGTTTACCATGAAATTATAAATATATAATATCAACATGAAGAAACTAATATGACTTTAAAAAAATTACAATACAAAAGAGATTTTCATACTTAGTGTTAGAACTTAGAACCATTAATGTTTTTTCCATGTGTTTTAGCAATAAATAACAATTCATCACATATATGCAATTGATTCATCTAATCGTTCTATCAGCTTCCCCTCAAAGGAAATATAGACATACACATGATACAGAAGAAAATACATCTATTTTCAACATTAAAGGAGCATGAAGTATTGGCTTGGAGACTGATTGAAGGTAAGTCCTTGGCATTTTTAACTTTATGCTCTAAAGACTAAACTAATAGGCTCAATAAATATATAGCATAGCATTGAAGAAATAGCAGATGATGAAGTGCTATTGATTGTTAACCCGGGATAGTTGGAAAGCTTATATTCAGCTGTTTACATTCATACTATCTTTATATTTCATCAACAAGACAAAACAAAAATGACCTCAATAAATTGCAATAAATAAGAGATTTACTTACTTGGCGTTAGAACTTAGAACCATTAATAGATATTCCAGGAGCTTTCAGAATAATAATTGATTCTACAACTATATGAAATATATTCATCCAATCCTTCAAGCTCCGTTTGATCCAAGGTGATAAACAGTCAAAAATGAGACACAAGAAAAATGTATCTTCTTACAAACAATTAAACTTGGCCTGTACAGGGATCGAACCTGTGACCTTGGCGTTATTAGCACCACGCTCTAACCATCTGAGCTAACAGGCCGTTTTGCATGAATTGCTGGAAGTCCAGCATATGAAGAAGTGCTAATGATAGTTAACCCGGGAGATTTGGAAAGATTAATTTCAGAGGTTTACCATGAAGTTATAAATATATAATATCAACATGAAGAAACTAATATGACTTTAAAAAAATTACAATACAAAAGAGATTTTCATACTTAGTGTTAGAACTTAGAACCATTAATGTTTTTTCCATGTGTTTTAGCAATAAATAACAATTCATCACCTATATGCAATTGATTCATTTAATCATTTTATCAGCTTCCCCTCAAAGAAAATATAGAGATACCCATGATACAGAAGAAAATACATCTATTTTCAACATTAAAGGAGCATCAAGTATTGGCTTGGAGACTGATTGAAGGTATGTCCTTGGCATTTTTAACTTTATGCTCTAAAGACTAAACTAATAGGCTCAATAAATATATAGCATACCATTGAAGAAATAGCAGATGATGAAGTGCTATCGATTGTTAACCTGGGATAGTTGGAAAGCTTATATTCAGCTGTTTACATTCATACTATCTTTATATTTCATCAACAAGACAAAACAAAAATTACCTCAATAAATTGCAATAAATAAGAGTTTAAGTTACTTGGCGTTAGAACTTAGAACCATTAATAGATATTCCAGGAGCTTTCAGAATAATAACTAATTCTACAACTATATCAAATGTATTTATCCAATCCTTCAAGCAGTGTTTGATCCAAGGTGATAAACAGTCAAAAATGAGACACAAGAAAAATTAATCTTTTTTCAAGCAATTAAACTTGGCCTGTACAGGGATCGAACCTGTGACCTTGGCGTTATTAGCACCACGCTCTAACCATCTGAGCTAACAGGCCGTTTTGCACAATTTCCTGGAAGTCCAACATATGAAGAAGTGCTAATGATAGTTAACCCGGGAGATTTGGAAAGCTTAATTTCAGAGGTTTTCCATGAAGTTATAAATATATAATATCAACATGAAGAAACTAATATGACTTTAAAAAAATTACAATACAAAAGAGATGTTCATACTTAGTGTTAGAACTTAGAACCATTAATGTTTTTTCCATGTGTTTTAGCAATAAATAACAATTCATCACCTATATGCAATTGATTCATTTAATCACTCTATCAGCTTCCCCTCAAAGGAAATATAGAGATACACATGATACAGAAGAAAATACATCTATTTTCAACATTAAAGGAGCATCAAGTATTGGCTTGGAGACTGATTGAAGGTATGTCCTTGGCATTTTTAACTTTATGCTCTAAAGACTAAACTAATAGGCTCAATAAATATATAGCATACCATTGAAGAAATAGCAGATGATGAAGTGCTATCGATTGTTAACCCGGGATAGTTGGAAAGCTTATATTCAGCTGTTTACATTCATACTATCTTTATATTTCATCAACAAGACAAAACAAAAATGACCTCAATAAATTGCAATAAATAGAAGATTTAGTTACTTGGCGTTAGAACTTAGAACCATTAATAGATATTCCAGGAGCTTTCAGAATAATAATTAATTCTACAACTATATCAAATGTATTTATCCAATCCTTCAAGCAGTGTTTGATCCAAGGTGATAAACAGTCAAAAATGAGACACAAGAAAAATTAATCTTTTTTCAAACAATTAAACTTGGCCTGTACAGGGATCGAACCTGTGACCTTGGCGTTATTAGCACCACGCTCTAACCATCTGAGCTAACAGGCCGTTTTGCACAATTTCCTGGAAGTCCAACATATGAAGAAGTGCTAATGATAGTTACCCTGGGCGATTTGGAAAGCTTAATTTCAGAGGTTTACCATGAAGTTATAAATATATAATATCACCATGAAGAAACTAATATGACTTTAAAAAAATTACAATACAAAAGAGATGTTCATACTTAGTTTTAGAACTTAGAACCATTAATGTTTTTTCCATGTGTTTTAGCAATAAATAACAATTCATCACCTATATGCAATTGATTCATTTAATCATTCTATCAGCTTCCCCTCAAAGGAAATATAGAGATACACATGATACAGAAGAAAATACATCTATTTTCAACATTAAAGGAGCATCAAGTATTGGCTTGGAGACTGATTGAAAATATGTCCTTGGCATTTTTAACTTTTTGCTCTAAAGACTAAACTAATAGGCTCACTAAATATATAGCATACTATTGAAGAAATAGCAGATGATGAAGTGCTACCGATTGTTAACCCGGGATAGTTGGAAAGCTTATATTCAGCTGTTTACATTCATACTATCTTTATATTTCATCAACAAGACCAAACAAAAATGACCTCAATGAATTGCAATAAATAAGAGATTTAGTTACTTGGCGTTAGAACTTAGAACCATTAATAGATATTCCAGGAGCTTTCAGAATAATAATTAATTCTACAACTATATCAAATGTATTCATCCAATCCTTCAAGCAGCGTTTCATCCAAGGTGATAAACAGTCAAAAATGAGACAAAAGAAAAATTAATCTTTTTACAATCAATTAAACTTGGCCTGTACAGGGATAGAACCTGTGACCTTGGTGTAATTAGCACCACACTCTAACCATCTGAGCTAACAGGCCTTTTTGCACAAATTCCTGGAGGTCCAGCATATGAAGAAGTGCTAATGATAGTTAACCCGGGAGATTTGGAAAGCTTAATTTCAGAGGTTTACCATGAAGTTATAAATATATAATATCAACATGAAGAAACTAATATGACTTTAAAATAATTACAATACAAAAGAGATGTTCATACTTAGTGTTAGAACTTAGAACCATTAATGTTTTTTCCACGTGTTTTAGCAATAAATAACAATTCATCACCTATATGCAATTGATTCATTTAATCATTCTATCAGCTTCCCCTCAAAGGAAATATAGAGATACACATGATACAGAAGAAAATACATCTATTTTCAACATTAAAGGAGCATCAAGTATTGGCTTGGAGACTGATTGAAAGTATGTCCTTGGCATTTTTAACTTTATGCTCTAAAGACTAAACTAATAGGCTCAATAAATATATAGCATACTATTGAAGAAATAGCAGATAATTAAGTGCTACCGATTGTTAACCCGGGATAGTTGGAAAGCTTATATTCAGCTGTTTACATTCATACTATCTTTATATTTCATCAACAAGACAAAACAAAAATGACCTCAATAAATTGCAATAAATAAGAGTTTAAGTTACTTGGCGTTAGAACTTCGAACCATTAATAGATATTCCAGGAGCTTTCAGAATAATAATTAATTCTACAACTATATCAAATGTATTTATCCAATCCTTCAAGCAGTGTTTGATCCAAGGTGATAAACAGTCAAAAATGAGACACAAGAAAAATGTATCTTTTTTCAAACAATTAAACTTGGCCTGTACAGGGATCGAACCTGTGACCTTGGCGTTATTAGCACCACGCTCTAACCATCTGAGCTAACAGGCCGTTTTGCACAATTTCCTGGAAGTCCAACATATGAAGAAGTGCTAATGATAGTTAACCTGGGCGATTTGGAAAGCTTAATTTCAGAGGTTTACCATGAAGTTATAAATATATAATATCACCATGAAGAAACTAATATGACTTTAAAAAAATTACAATACAAAAGAGATGTTCATACTTAGTTTTAGAACTTAGAACCATTAATGTTTTTTCCATGTGTTTTAGCAATAAATAACAATTCATCACCTATATGCAATTGATTCATTTAATCATTCTATCAGCTTCCCCTCAAAGGAAATATAGAGATACACATGATACAGAAGAAAATACATCTATTTTCAACATTAAAGGAGCATCAAGTATTGGCTTGGAGACTGATTGAAAATATGTCCTTGGCATTTTTAACTTTTTGCTCTAAAGACTAAACTAATAGGCTCACTAAATATATAGCATACTATTGAAGAAATAGCAGATGATGAAGTGCTACCGATTGTTAACCCGGGATAGTTGGAAAGCTTATATTCAGCTGTTTACATTCATACTATCTTTATATTATATCAACAAGACAAAACAAAAATGACCTCAATGAATTGCAATAAATAAGAGATTTAGTTACTTGGCGTTAGAACTTAGAACCATTAATAGATATTCCAGGAGCTTTCAGAATAATAATTAATTCTACAACTATATCAAATGTATTCATCCAATCCTTCAAGCAGCGTTTCATCCAAGGTGATAAACAGTCAAAAATGAGACAAAAGAAAAATTAATCTTTTTACAATCAATTAAACTTGGCCTGTACAGGGATAGAACCTGTGACCTTGGTGTAATTAGCACCACACTCTAACCATCTGAGCTAACAGGCCTTTTTGCACAAAATCCTGGAGGTCCAGCATATGAAGAAGTGCTAATGATAGTTAACCCGGGAGATTTGGAAAGCTTAATTTCAGAGGTTTACCATGAAGTTATAAATATATAATATCAACATGAAGAAACTAATATGACTTTAAAATAATTACAATACAAAAGAGATGTTCATACTTAGTGTTAGAACTTAGAACCATTAATGTTTTTTCCACGTGTTTTAGCAATAAATAACAATTCATCACCTATATGCAATTGATTCATTTAATCATTCTATCAGCTTCCCCTCAAAGGAAATATAGAGATACACATGATACAGAAGAAAATACATCTATTTTCAACATTAAAGGAGCATCAAGTATTGGCTTGGAGACTGATTGAAAGTATGTCCTTGGCATTTTTAACTTTATGCTCTAAAGACTAAACTAATAGGCTCAAAAAAAATATATAGCATACTATTGAAGAAATAGCAGATGATTAAGTGCTACCGATTGTTAACCCGGGATAGTTGGAAAGCTTATATTCAGCTGTTTACATTCATACTATCTTTATATTTCATCAACAAGACAAAACAAAAATGACCTCAATAAATTGCAATAAATAAGAGTTTAAGTTACTTGGCGTTAGAACTTAGAACCATTAATAGATATTCCAGGAGCTTTCAGAATAATAATTAATTCTACAACTATATCAAATGTATTTATCCAATCCTTCAAGCAGTGTTTGATCCAAGGTGATAAACAGTCAAAAATGAGACACAAGAAAAATTAATTTTTTTTCAAACAATTAAACTTGGCCTGTACAGGGATCGAACCTGTGACCTTGGCGTTATTAGCACCACACTCTAACCATCTGAGCTAACAGGCCGTTCTGCACAATTTCCTGGAAGTCCAGCATATGAAGAAGTGCTAATGATAGTTAACCCGGGAGATTTGGAAAGCTTAATTTCAGAGGTTTACCATGAAGTTATAAATATATAATATCAACATGATGAAACTAATATGACTTTAAAAAAATTACAATACAAAAGAGATGTTCATACTTAGTGTTAGAACTTAGAACCATTAATGTTTTTTCCATGTGTTTTAGCAATAAATAACAATTCATCACCTATATGCAATTGATTCATTTAATCATTCTATCAGCTTCCCCTCAAAGGAAATATAGAGATACACATGATACAGAAGAAAATACATCTATTTTCAACATTAAAGGAGCATCAAGTATTGGCTTGGAGACTGATTGAAAATATGTCCTTGCTATTTTTAACTTTTTGCTCTAAAGACTAAACTAATAGGCTCACTAAATATATAGCATACTATTGAAGAAATAGCAGATGATGAAGTGCTACTGATTGTTAACCCGGGATAGTTGGAAAGCTTATATTCAGCTGTTTACATTCATACTATCTTTATATTACATCAACAAGACAAAACAAAAATGACCTCAATGAATTGCAATAAAGAAGAGATTTAGTTACTTGGAGTTAGAACTTAGAACCATTAATAGATATTCCAGGAGCTTTCAGAATAATAATTAATTCTACAACTATATCAAATGTATTCATCCAATCCTTCAAGCAGTGTTTGATCCAAGGTGATAAACAGTCAAATATGAGACACAAGAAAAATTAATCTTTTTTCAAACAATTAAACTTGGCCTGTACAGGGATCGAACCTGTGACCTTGGCGTTATTAGCACCACGCTCTAACCATCTGAGCTAACAAGCCGTTTTGCACAATTTCCTGGAAGTCCAGCATATGAAGAAGTGCTAATGATAGTTAACCCGGGAGATTTGGAAAGCTTAATTTCAGAGGTTTACCATGAAGTTATAAATATATAATATCAACATGAAGAAACTAATATGACTTTAAAAAAATTACAATACAAAAGAGATGTTCATACTTAGTGTTAGAACTTAGAACCATTAATGTTTTTTCCATGTGTTTTAGCAATAAATAACAATTCATCACCTATATGCAATTGATTCATTTAATCATTCTATCAGCTTCCCCTCAAAGGAAATATAGAGATACACATGATACAGAAGAAAATACATCTATTTTCAACATTAAAGGAGCATCAAGTATTGGCTAGGAGATTGATTGAAAGTATGTCCTTGGCATTTTTAACTTTATGCTCTAAAGACTAAACTAATAGGCTCAATAAATATATAGCATACCATTGAAGAAATAGCAGATGATGAAGTGCTATCGATTGTTAACCCGGGATAGTTGGAAAGCTTATATTCAGCTGTTTACATTCATACTATCTTTATATTTCATCAACAAGACAAAACAAAAATGACCTCAATAAATTGCAATAAATAAGAGTTTAAGTTACTTGGCGTTAGAACTTCGAACCATTAATAGATATTCCAGGAGCTTTCAGAATAATAATTAATTCTACAACTATATCAAATGTATTTATCCAATCCTTCAAGCAGTGTTTGATCCAAGGTGATAAACAGTCAAAAATGAGACACAAGAAAAATGTATCTTTTTTCAAACAATTAAACTTGGCCTGTACAGGGATCGAACCTGTGACCTTGGCGTTATTAGCACCACGCTCTAACCATCTGAGCTAACAGGCCGTTTTGCACAATTTCCTGGAAGTCCAGCATATGAAGAAGTGCTAATGATAGTTAACCCGGGAGATTTGGAAAGCTTAATTTCAGAGGTTTACCATGAAGTTATAAATATATAATATCAACATGAAGAAACTAATATGACTTTAAAAAAATTACAATACAAAAGAGATGTTCATACTTAGTGTTAGAACTTAGAACCATTAATGTTTTTTCCATGTGTTTTAGCAATAAATAACAATTCATCACCTATATGCAATTGATTCATTTAATCATTCTATCAGCTTCCCCTCAAAGGAAATATAGAGATACACATGATACAGAAGAAAATACATCTATTTTCAACATTAAAGGAGCATCAAGTATTGGCTTGGAGACTGATTGAAAATATGTCCTTGGCATTTTTAACTTTTTGCTCTAAAGACTAAACTAATAGGCTCACTAAATATATAGCATACTATTGAAGAAATAGCAGATGATGAAGTGCTACCGATTGTTAACCCGGGATAGTTGGAAAGCTTATATTCAGCTGTTTATATTCATACTATCTTTATATTTCATCAACAAGACAAAACAAAAATGACCTCAATAAATTGCAATAAATAAGAGATTAAGTTACTTGGCGTTAGAACTTAGAACTATTAATAGATATTCCAGGAGCTTTCAGAATAATAATTAATTCTACAACTATATCAAATGTATTTATCCAATCTTTCAAGCAGTGTTTGATCCAAGGTGATAAACAGTCAAAAAGGAGACACAAGAAAAATGAATCTTTTTTCAAACAATTAAACTTGGCCTGTACAGGGATCGAACCTGTGACCTTGGCGCTATTAGCACCACGCTCTAACCATCTGAGCTAACAGGCCGTTTTGCACAATTTCCTGGAAGTCCAGCATCTGAAGAAGTGCTAATGATAGTTAACCCGGGAGATTTGGAAAGCTTAATTTCAGAGGTTTACCATGAAGTTATAAATATATAATATCAACATGAAGAAACTAATATGACTTAAAAAAAATTACAATACAAAAGAGATGTTCATACTTAGTGTTAAAACTTAGAACCTTTAATGTTTTTTCCATGTGTTTTAGCAATAAATAACAATTCATCACCTATATGCAATTGATTCATTTAATCATTCTATCAGCTTCCCCTAAAAGGAAATATAGAAATACACATGATACAGAAGAAAATACATCTATTTTCAACATTAAAGGAGCATCAAGTATTGGCTTGGAGACTGATGAAAATATGTCCTTGGCATTTTTAACTTTTTGCTCTAAAGACTAAACTAATAGGCTCACTAAATATATAGCATACTATTGAAGAAATAGCAGATGATGAAGTGCTACTGATTGTTAACCCGGGATAATTGGAAAGCTTATATTCAGCTGTTTACATTCATACTATCTTTATATTTCATGAACAAGACAAAACAAAAATGACCTCAATAAATTACAATAAATAAGAGATTAAGTTACTTGGCGTTAGAACTTAGAACCATTAATAGATATTCCAGGAGCTTTCAGAATAATAATTAATTCTACAACTATATCAAATGTAATTATCCAATCCTTCAAGCAGCGTTTGATCCAAGGTAATAAACAGTCAAGAATGAGACACAAGAAAAAATTAATCTTTTTTCAAACAATTAAACTTCGCCTGTATAGGGATCGAACCTGTGACCTTGGCGTTATTAGCACCACGCTCTAACCATCTGAGCTAACAGGCCATTTTGCATAAACTCCTGGAAGTCCAGCATATGAAGAAGTGCTAATGATAGTTAACCCGGCAGATTTGGAAAGCTTAATTTCAGAGGTTTACCATGAAGTTATAAATATATAATATCAACATGAAGAAACTAATATGACTTTAAAAAAATTACAATACAAAAGAGATGTTCATACTTAGTGTTAGAACTTAGAACCATTAATGTTTTTTCCATGTGTTTTAGCAATAAATAACAATTCATCACCTATATGCAATTGATTCATTTAATCATTCTATCACCTTCCCCTCAAAGGAAATATAGAGATACACATGATACAGAAGAAAATACATCTATTTTCAACATTAAAGGAGCATCAAGTATTGGCTTGGAGACTGATTGAAAATATGTCCTTGGCATTTTTAACTTTTTGCTCTAAAGACTAAACTAATAGGCTCACTAAATATATAGCATACTATTGAAGAAATAGCAGATGATGAAGTGCTACCGATTGTTAACCCGGGATAGTTGGAAAGCTTATATTCAGCTGTTTACATTCATACTATCTTTATATTTCATCAACAAGACAAAACAAAAATGACCTCAATAAATTGCAATAAATAAGAGATTAAGTTACTTGGCGTTAGAACTTAGAACTATTAATAGATATTCCAGGAGCTTTCAGAATAATAATTAATTCTACAACTATATCAAATGTATTGATCCAATCTTTCAAGCAGTGTTTGATCCAAGGTGATAAACAGTCAAAAATGAGACACAAGAAAAATGAATCTTTTTTCAAACAATTAAACTTGGCCTGTACAGGGATCGAACCTGTGACCTTGGCGTTATTAGCACCACGCTCTAACCATCTGAGCTAACAGGCCGTTTTGCACAATTTCCTGGAAGTCCAGCATCTGAAAAAGTGCAAATGATAGTTAACCCGGGAGATTTGGAAAGCTTAATTTCAGAGGTTTACCATGAAGTTATAAATATATAATATCAACATGAAGAAACTAATATGACTTTAAAAAAATTACAATACAAAAGAGATGTTCATACTTAGTGTTAAAACTTAGAACCATTAATGTTTTTTCCATGTGTTTTAGCAATAAATAACAATTCATCACCTATATGCAATTGATTCATTTAATCATTCTATCAGCTTCCCCTAAAAGGAAATATAGAGATACACATGATACAGAAGAAAATACATCTATTTTCAACATTAAAGGAGCATCAAGTATTGGCTTGGAGACTGATGAAAATATGTCCTTGGCATTTTTAACTTTTTGCTCTAAAGACTAAACTAATAGGCTCACTAAATATATAGCATACTATTGAAGAAATAGCAGATGATGAAGTGCTACTGATTGTTAACCCGGGATGGTTGGAAAGCTTATATTCAGCTGTTTACATTCATACTATCTTTATATTTCATCAACAAGACAAAACAAAAATGACCTCAATGAATTGCAATAAAGAAGAGATTTAGTTACTTGGAGTTAGAACTTAGAACCATTATTAGATATTCCAGGAGCTTTCAGAATAATAATTAATTCTACAACTATATCAAATGTATTCATCCAATCCTTCAAGCAGAGTTTGATCCAAGGTGATAAACAGTCAAAAATGAGACACAAGAAAAATTAATCTTTTTTCAAACAATTAAACTTGGCCTGTACAGGGATCAAACCTGTGACCTTGGCGTTATCAGCACCACGCTCTAACCTTCTGAGCTAACAAGCCATTTTGCACAAATTCCTGGAAGTCCAGCATGTGAAGAAGTGCTAATGATAGTTAACCCGGGAGATTTGGAAAGCTTAATTTCAGAGGTTTACCATGAAATTATAAATATATAATATCAACATGAAGAAACTAATATGACTTTAAAAAAATTACAATACAAAAGAGATTTTCATACTTAGTGTTAGAACTTAGAACCATTAATGATTTTTCCATGTGTTTTAGCAATAAATAACAATTCATCACCTATATGCAATTGATTCAACTAATCATTCTATCAGCTTCCCCTCAAAGGAAATATAGACATACACATGATACAGAAGAAAATACATCTATTTTCAACATTAAAGGAGCATCAAGTATTGGCTTGGAGACTGATTGAAAATATGTCCTTGCTATTTTTAACTTTTTGCTCTAAAGACTAAACTAATAGGCTTACTAAATATATAGCATACTATTGAAGAAATAGCAGATGATGAAGTGCTACTGATTGTTAACCCGGGATAGTTGGAAAGCTTATATTCAGCTGTTTACATTCATAATATCTTTATATTTTATCAACAAGACAAAACAAAAATGACCTCAATGAATTGCAATAAATAGGAGATTTAGTTACTTGGCGTTAGAACTTAGAACCATTAATAGATATTCCAGGAGCTTTCAGAATAATATTTAATTCTACAACTATATCAAATGTATTCATCCAATCCTTCAAGCAGCGTTTCATCCAAGGTGATAAACAGTCAAAAATGAGACAAAAGAAAAATTAATCTTTTTACAAACAATTAAACTTGGCCTGTACAGGGATAGAACCTGTGACCTTGGTGTTATTAGCACCATGCTCTAACCATCTGAGCTAACAGGCTTCCCCTCAAAGGAAATATAGAGATTCACATGATACAGAAGAAAATACATCTATTTTCAACATTAAAGGAGCTTCAAGTATTGGCTTGGAGACTGATTGAAAGTATGTCCTTGGCATTTTTACCTTTATGCTCTAAAGACTAAACTAATAGGCTCACTAAATATATAGCATACTATTGAAGAAATAGCAGATGATGAAGTGCTACTGATTGTTAACCCGGGATAATTGGAAAGCTTATATTCAGCTGTTTACATTCATACTATCTTTATATTTCATCAACAAGACAAAACAAAAATGACCTCAATGAATTGCAATAAATAAGAGATTTAGTTACTTGGCGTTAGAACTTAGAACCATTAATAGATATTCCAGGAGCTTTCAGAATAATAATTAATTCTACAACTATATGAAATATATTCATCCAATCCTTCAAGCTCCGTTTGATCCAAGGTGATAAACAGTCAAAAATGAGACACAAGAAAAATTTATCTTTTTACAAACAATTAAACTTGGCCTGTACAGGGATCGAACCTGTGACCTTGGCGTTATTAGCACCACGCTCTAACCATCTGAGCTAACAGGCCGTTTTGCACAATTTCTTGGAAGTCCAGCATCTGAAGAAGTGCTAATGATAGTTAACCCGGGAGATTTGGAAAGCTTAATTTCAGAGGTTTACCATGAAGTTATAAATATATAATATCAACATGAAGAAACTAATATGACTTTAAAAAAATTACAATACAAAAGAGATGTTCATACTTAGTGTTAAAACTTAGAACCATTAATGTTTTTTCCATGTGTTTTAGCAATAAATAACAATTCATCACCTATATGCAATCGATTCATTTAATCATTCTATCAGCTTCCCCTAAAAGGAAATATAGAGATACACATGATACAGAAGAAAATACATCTATTTTCAACATTAAAGGAGCATCAAGTATTGGCTTGGAGACTGATGAAAATATGTCCTTGGCATTTTTAACTTTTTGCTCTAAAGACTAAACTAATAGGCTCACTAAATATATAGCATACTATTGAAGAAATAGCAGATGATGAAGTGCTACTGATTGCATTCATACTATCTTTATATTTCATCAACAAGACAAAACAAAAATGACCTCAATGAATTGCAATAAAGAAGAGATTTAGTTACTTGGAGTTAGAACTTAGAACCATTAATAGATATTCCAGGAGCTTTCAGAATAATAATTAATTCTACAACTATATCAAATGTATTCATCCAATCCTTCAAGCAGTGTTTGATCCAAGGTGATAAACAGTCAAAAATGAGACACAAGAAATATTAATCTTTTTTCAAACAATTAAACTTGGCCTGTGCAGGGATCAAACCTGTGACCTTGGCGTTATCAGCACCACGCTCTAACCTTCTGAGCTAACAAGCCATCTTGCACAAATTCCTGGAAGTCCAGCATGTGAAGAAGTGCTAATGATAGTTAACCCGGGAGATTTGGAAAGCTTAATTTCAGAGGTTTACCATGAAATTATAAATATATAATATCAACATGAAGAAACTAATATGACTTTAAAAAAATTACAATACAAAAGAGATTTTCATACTTAGTGTTAGAACTTAGAACCATTAATGTTTTTTCCATGTGTTTTAGCAATAAATAACAATTCATCACCTATATGCAATTGATTCAACTAATCGTTCTATCAGCTTCCCCTCAAAGGAAATATAGACATACACATTATACAGAAGAAAATACATCTATTTTCAACATTAAAGGAGCATCAAGTATTGGCTTGGAGACTGATTGAAAGTATGTCCTTGGCATTTTTACCTTCATGCTCTAAAGACTAAACTAATAGGCTCACTAAATATATAGCATACTATTGAAGAAATAGCAGATGATGAAGTGCTACTGATTGTTAACCCGGGATAATTGGAAAGCTTATATTCAGCTGTTTACATTCATATGGCTGAGATACCCGCCACCCCCTCTCAACACAATCCCCAAAAGGAGGGAAACCGGAAACAGTTCTTAAAGTTTTTGGATGTGGGATGGAGTGACCATCCCGGCCGTATTTATTAAAACAAAAAATTAAAACATTAAACGTTTTCATGTTATGTACAATTTCATTATCACGTTACGATGTTTGGCTAACCTTAACATAATCTCTAATACAGAGGTTCTCCTAGCCGAACTAGCATCCTACAAAAACATTCTCTAAGAACACTGAAATTGTACATCCTAACGTTTAAGGGCCAACGGCAAGGTCATAACCGGTGTCAAGATCCCTAACCAGACTTACCCCTCCCACTTGGGAGGGGCGACAGCACAGAGGCTTACCTCAAGTGCAACTACTAACAATTTCCCTTGACTTGACGGGGGCACTTAAGACTCGACGCCATTTAAAGGTCGTTCGAACACTTGTGTGTGGTATCTAGAAGGTATCGTTGACCTCTCCCCACCCCACACAACTTACCGCATCTGCCGTCGCAGATGACCCTGGCCCCGGGAAATTCCCCAGGAGGGGGCTGTAACCCCTCCTACAAAGGAAGGGGCCTTGACCGCCTTTCCTTTACTTCCGGTGACCCGCCCTTAGACGGGACCGCCTCCCCACTGAGGGGCCAATGGCCACCTCTCCCGAGCGCTCCCATCCGTGTTGGGTGACGCCCACTCATAGGGATCTACCAATTAGTGCTCACCGATCATGACCTTACCGCCTACCAAAAAATAAATACGACAATTCTTAAACCTATGAAAACATTGGTCACTACGACCGAAAGAGCATGCTAGAAATGCAACACTACATCAAAACATTTTAATCGTAACAACCTAGACGGTATTCACCATACTTTATTATGATTAACCACAAACTGATACTGTCACAGCCTGTAAACGAAATGGAAAAACCAACTTATAAATTCACTTTATTGCACAACAACTTGCTGTCCTCAGGGGCTGGTGGGTGGGTCAAAATTGGCTCTTCGTTCCGTCCCGAGCTCACGTGTAGCGAGGAGGTGCAGCTTCGGAGCACAAGAACAAGAGGACGTCTTCTGGTCTTGCGCCTTCTTTTATCCGTCTTCAGGGCGGGCGAAAACCCGCCCCTGCCCGCCCCGAGGGCGTGGCTGGCTGCGTCGGTGTCTAGGCCAGCCCACTCTAGGGCGGGAAAAAGCGCGCCCCGGCTACGCCGCTCCGGGCATACCAGCCGAGACGCGCCTCCCGCCCAAAAATGGCTTCCCGGGGGGATCGAGGCACTCAGCCATACGTTCGGGGGGACCGAGTGGTCGCCCCTTTCCATATGGCTGAGATACCCGCCACCCCCTCTCAACACAATCCCCAAAAGGAGGGAAACCGGAAACAGTTCTTAAAGTTTTTGGATGTGGGATGGAGTGACCATCCCGGCCGTATTTATTAAAACAAAAAATTAAAACATTAAACGTTTTCATGTTATGTACAATTTCATTATCACGTTACGATGTTTGGCTAACCTTAACATAATCTCTAATACAGAGGTTCTCCTAGCCGAACTAGCATCCTACAAAAACATTCTCTAAGAACACTGAAATTGTACATCCTAACGTTTAAGGGCCAACGGCAAGGTCATAACCGGTGTCAAGATCCCTAACCAGACTTACCCCTCCCACTTGGGAGGGGCGACAGCACAGAGGCTTACCTCAAGTGCAACTACTAACAATTTCCCTTGACTTGACGGGGGCACTTAAGACTCGACGCCATTTAAAGGTCGTTCGAACACTTGTGTGTGGTATCTAGAAGGTATCGTTGACCTCTCCCCACCCCACACAACTTACCGCATCTGCCGTCGCAGATGACCCTGGCCCCGGGAAATTCCCCAGGAGGGGGCTGTAACCCCTCCTACAAAGGAAGGGGCCTTGACCGCCTTTCCTTTACTTCCGGCGACCCGCCCTTAGACGGGACCGCCTCCCCACTGAGGGGCCAATGGCCACCTCTCCCGAGCGCTCCCATCCGTGTTGGGTGACGCCCACTCATAGGGATCTACCAATTAGTGCTCACCGATCATGACCTTACCGCCACAGGTCCGGATAGTTGACCGGCTATCCGGACCCCCCACAAAACTCCTACCTAAAGGTCATGTTTTAAAGATTTTAACCAGGCTAGGAAGTCTCCTATGAGTAACTCATTCCCCGCCCTCGACAAATGCACACCATCCCCCAGATACATACTGTCACCATTAATACAATTATGCGAGATCGAATGCAATGTCTTGGAACGGAACAACCTACTCACTTTGTTATTCAATTTTTTAACAGAATGATTCAAAGCAGGGATCGAGATAGCCCCCCGCCACACTTTTCGTGGGATCATATGAGACCATGCAATTAGGCACCCCGGAACTCTCCTCGCTAACCAACTTACCGTGGAAAGCATAGCCTCCAGGAGAAGTCGTCTACCGGTGGTGACCAAATCATTGCCCCCCAAATGCACTATGACTATGGACGGCGGTGACCTCATCCGCTCTAACAAGCCCTCAAAAAATTCCTGAAACTGGTCAATACAGAGACCGCCCCTTCCGTAGAAGGACACTCTGTACCCGTATTCCCCAGGTACGTGAACCATGTCACCTGCTTTGAATACGTCTGCAGCCCGTCTCACGTATGAGTGGCCCACGACCCAAACCTCCTTCCTCACAGCCGGTGACGTGCGACCGCTGACCAGGTGTTGGGTCGACTGCTCAGTCTGCCCTGCCGCGTAGGCTTGCGCAACTGAAAACAAACAAAAGACAAGAGGCGTGAGTACATGATTACAGCTTCACAACATGTGCAATCGCACGTACCTCTTATAACAATTGGAGGACCAGCGCCCCACACGTTTCACTTGTTCTACATTAAGACCCCTGGCTGTAGCTTCAGTGGCAGCCCCTATACGAAAGGAGTGGGTCCCAAATTCGCCCGGGTCCAAGCCCGCTGCGGCAATGGCTATTGCAAGCACCCGTTGAAACTGAAACCTCGTCAGCGGGGTGGCGTCTGCATGCCTCAACAATGTCCCCCCCCATGATGCCACCCTTCGTGCTAGGTAATCTTCTAAGCACTGTACCGGACACATGGATGACTCGGGGTTCCTGCGAATGATCGTGCAGTCCCCTCTCCCATCTTGGTCAGTCTTGGACCTGAGAAAGGAGACAATCATCGCATCACCCCTGATCTGGACATGCTCCCTGCACAAGCCCCCCGCCACATCCTGTTTGTTCCTTGCAACTAGCTCACTAACTCTCATAGCCCCGTGAAATGCCAGCGTAAATGCAGTCCGGAACAAACAGGTCTCGAACGGGGACGAGCATGTGTTCGGGAGTGTGACCAGTAACTGGGACAACCTGTCTAGACCTATCGGTCGTCGTACGTCTACTCTGCAACCCTCTAGACGTTGCCACCCACGTAGCGCTTTCTGTACCGTGAAAGACGCTGTTGGGTCCAGGATGCCATGGGCCCTGGCAACAAAGGAAATGGCGGCACGATGCCTTTGGGCCGTAGCCACCGATTTCCCAGCCCTACGTAAGGACATCAGAAAAAGTACTACCAACTCTTCCTGACCCCAAAGTCCCCCTCTCTCTGCCCCCAAAAAGGCTAAATAGGCCTGGAACGCCCCTTCATATGCCTTCCTTGTCCTGGGTGCTAGACTCTCTCCCACGAGGTGACGAAGTTCGGGGCACCGAGAGACCAGAGAGCTTCGGGGAAGGGTGCCGGCTCCGGGTCCGCTGAAGGAAGGAAACCCGAGAAAGCCTGCATGTGAAAACGAGACAGTGCATCAGCAGCCTGATTCATCACCCCTGGGACATGTTTTGCTCTGAATACCACGTTCAGTTGCATACACAGTAAGACAATTTCTTTGAGGAGCCTCAAAATCAATTTACAACGGGCTGCCTGACTATTGATGCATTCTACCACGGTCATATTGTCGGACCAGAACACAACAGAATGATCTCTGAACCCTTCTGGCCAGGTTCTCAGGGCCACCAGAATGGGAAATAGTTCAAGGAAAGCGATGTTACTTGTCAGCCCCTTCTCGTGCCACCATAGGGGCCACTTTTGTGCCGACCATTTTGTGCCGAAGATGGCGCCAAAACCTACGCTTCCTGCTGAATCTGTCCATAGCCCAAGCTCTTCAGAGGACACGGCTGGCTTGTTCCAGACGACCCGGCCATTGAAGTCCGCCAAGAATGCTAACCAAATCCGCATGTCCTGGCGGACCTCAGCCGATAACCTTGTGCGATGATGGCCCTCCTTTAGGCCAACCATCGCTTGGGCAATTGAGCGGGAAAAGGGGCGAGCCATTGGTATCACCCTCAAGGCAAAGTTCAACTTTCCCACTAACTGTTGCAACTGATGCAGTGTAACTTTGGATGCATTTAAACATACTTGGAGGGCTGCCCTGAATTTCGACACTTTGCTAGCTGGTAAACGGAAGCACCCCTCCCTTGAGTCCAACTCGATCCCCAAAAACTCGAGGCAAGTCGTGGGACCCATAGTTTTACCTGGTGCCAATGGCACGCCAAGATGATCCATTAACACACAGAATTCAGATAAGGCCTGGGCACATTCGGGATTACCGGCGGGGCCAAGGAACAGAAAGTCGTCAAGGTAGTGCATTACATTTCGGAAACCCGTTTTCTTAGTGAACACCCATTGCAGGAAAGTACTGAATTGCTCGAAGTAAGCACATGATATAGAACATCCCATTGGCATACACCTATCCATGTAAAATGACCCCTGGAACCCGAATCCCAGAAGACGCTGATCGTCTGGGTGTACCGGGAGCAACCGGAACGCTGACTCGATATCAGATTTCGCCATCAACGTCCCGTGCCCCAGGCGATCCAAGATGGCTACCGCCTCATCAAAAGATGCGTATCGCACCGAACAAACTTCTGGATCAATTGCGTCGTTCACCGAAAGACCATGTGGAGCAGATAGATTATGGATCAAACGAAACTCACCCGGGTCCTTCTTGGGGACCACCCCTAACGGAGAACAAACGAAATCTGGTACCGGGGGTTCACTAAACGGGCCGGCGACCCGTCCCCGGCTAACCTCTTTCAGAATTTTTTCTTGCACTACAGATGCATGTTGTAAAACGGAGAGTTGATTTTTGCACATCCCTACACCCTGAAAGTCCCCTACCGGGATGCGGAAACCATGTGTAAAACCGTTCCGCAGCACCCCGGCAGAAGTACGATCCGGGTATTCGCTGAGCCAGGGAATCATTGCCAAGGTATCAATCGGGGTTGGTAAAGGCGCCCCTTGGCCTAGCTTAGACCTGTTTGGCGCCTCCCTTACCCCCATTCTCACCCGTTCTGGCTCTGCACGATGACTCAGGATGGGACGACCCACACGTACTACACTCATGTTTGAATTTACACGATCCCGGAGGCCTAGTACATTTCCCCTTGTTGAAATTAAAACAGAAACCCTTTCTCCCTGTATTGCCTGCGGGCCTCGACTGGTCGTCGGTGCTCGTACTTGGTCGAAAGGGCGTCCCCACATTTTGGCGGGAGTAATCAACAACAGTGCTCCCGACCAATGGCATTCTTAACATTCCCGATTCTTTCATTTTATCCCATGATAAAGAATCGTAACAATCCCAAGTCAAACTCTTGTTATGTTCCTTTTCTTTCCTGAACAGATTGTCATAACAAAACCAATGGTTACCTTGATACGCTGTCGAGTAACCCATAATTCGTGATTGATAAACGGGAAACTCAGGAAGCAACTCGGGCCTACGTTCCCCCAAAATCGATGTGAAAATACCCCATGCATTGCCCCAGTTGCCAATGTTCTCATTTACCTTAAAGGCGGCCATCTTTGCGCGCCAAACACTCGGATGCATTAAGTCCTTCTGACTTTTCACATGCTCCACATCATAATGATCAACAAGCAGGGAAAAAATATTCACGTACTCCCCCGCCCAGATCTTTTCCTTTATAGCTAAAGGCACATGTTGCCCTAATCTCTCTCTACGAGAAGGTGCTGACTCGTCCCTTGCAATCGGCAATGGCCGCTTACCTGCACCGGACGCAGCTTCTGCCGCTTGCGGCTTGTCTATCCCCGCCAACGGCGTAGCCACTCTAGCTGCTTCTTTCTTCTCACGAAGCCCTTGTATCAGCGCCTGTGCCTCGGCAGCCGTGGCGCCATCACTACTATCCCCCAACCATGCTGCTAGCTGTGCTGCCAGCTCGGGGGGCATATCTTCTTTGGATGTCGGGGTGACGACAACGGGGATTGGATTCCCCTCCCTCGGTACTGGGGTCGGCGCCTCGAGCGGGGCAGAGGGAACCGGGACGGCCCCACCGGCTGGAACCTTTCTCGGCCTCTTAGGTCTCCCTCCAGCCGGCGCAGGGCCCGAACCCTCCTCCCCATCTCGCTCCGCCAACCGTTTCTTTATGTCGGACACTTCTTTGCAAAGGGCCCGCACCATCTGGTCGGTCGTCATTCTCTTTGCGCCTTTCTTGGGCATCTCTCCGAGGAAGTATCTGGAAGACAAAGAAAAAGATCAAAACGCTCAAAATTGGCTCTTCGTTCCGTCCCGAGCTCACGTGTAGCGAGGAGGTGCAGCTTCGGAGCACAAGAACAAGAGGACGTCTTCTGGTCTTGCGCCTTCTTTTATCCGTCTTCAGGGCGGGCGAAAACCCGCCCCTGCCCGCCCCGAGGGCGTGGCTGGCTGCGTCGGTGTCTAGGCCAGCCCACTCTAGGGCGGGAAAAAGCGCGCCCCGGCTACGCCGCTCCGGGCATACCAGCCGAGACGCGCCTCCCGCCCAAAAATGGCTTCCCGGGGGGATCGAGGCACTCAGCCATACGTTCGGGGGGACCGAGTGGTCGCCCCTTTCCATACTATCTTTATATTTCATCAACAAGACAAAACAAAAATGACCTCAATGAATTGCAATAAATAGGAGATTTAGTTACTTGGAGTTAGAACTTAGAACCATTAATAGATATTCCAGGAGCTTTCAGAATAATAATTAATTCTACAACTATATCAAATGTATTTATCCAATCCTTCAAGCAGCGTTTGATCCAAGGTGATAAACAGTCAAAAATTAGACACAAGAAAAATTAATCTTTTTACAAACAATTAAACTCGGCCTGTACAGGGATTGAACCTGTGACCTTGGCGTTATTAGCACCACGCTCTAACCATCTGAGCTAACAGGCCGTTTTGCACAAATTCCTGGAGGTCCAGCATATGAAGAAGTGCTAATGATAGTTAACCCGGGAGATTTGGAAAGCTTAATTTCAGAGGTTTACCATGAAGTTATAAATATATAATATCAACATGAAGAAACTAATATGACTTTAAAATAATTACAATACAAAAGAGATGTTCATACTTAGTGTTAGAACTTAGAACCATTAATGTTTTTTCCACGTGTTTTAGCAATAAATAACAATTCATCACCTATATGCAATTGATTCATTTAATCATTCTATCAGCTTCCCCTCAAAGGAAATATAGAGATACACATGATACAGAAGAAAATACATCTATTTTCAACATTAAAGGAGCATCAAGTATTGGCTTGGAGACTGATTGAAAGTATGTCCTTGGCATTTTTAACTTTATGCTCTAAAGACTAAACTAATAGGCTCAATAAATATATAGCATACTATTGAAGAAATAGCAGATGATGAAGTGCTACCGATTGTTAACCCGGGATAGTTGGAAAGCTTATATTCAGCTGTTTACATTCATACTATCTTTATATTTCATCAACAAGACAAAACAAAAATGACCTCAATAAATTGCAATAAATAAGAGTTTAAGTTACTTGGCGTTAGAACTTGAGCTTTCAGAATAATAATTAATTCTACAACTATATCAAATGTATTTATCCAATCCTTCAAGCAGTGTTTGATCCAAGGTGATAAACAGTCAAAAATGAGACACAAGTAAAATTAATTTTTTTTCAAACAATTAAACTTGGCCTGTACAGGGATCGAACCTGTGACCTTGGCGTTATTAGCACCACACTCTAACCATCTGAGCTAACAGGCCGTTCTGCACAACTTCCTGGAAGTCCAGCATATGAAGAAGTGCTAATGATAGTTAACCCGGGAGATTTGGAAAGCTTAATTTCAGAGGTTTACCATGAAGTTATAAATATATAATATCAACATGATGAAACTAATATGACTTTAAAAAAATTACAATACAAAAGAGATGTTCATACTTAGTGTTAGAACTTAGAACCATTAATGTTTTTTCCATGTGTTTTAGCAATAAATAACAATTCATCACCTATATGCAATTGATTCATTTAATCATTCTATCAGCTTCCCCTCAAAGGAAATATAGAGATACACATGATACAGAAGAAAATACATCTATTTTCAACATTAAAGGAGCATCAAGTATTGGCTTGGAGACTGATTGAAAATATGTCCTTGGCATTTTTAACTTTTTGCTCTAAAGACTAAACTAATAGGCTCACTAAATATATAGCATACTATTGAAGAAATAGCAGATGATGAAGTGCTACCGATTGTTAACCCGGGATAGTTGGAAAGCTTATATTCAGCTGTTTACATTCATACTATCTTTATATTTCATCAACAAGACAAAACAAAAATGACCTCAAAAAAATGCAATAAATAAGAGATTAAGTTACTTGGCGTTAGAACTTAGAACTATTAATAGATATTCCAGGAGCTTTCAGAATAATAATTAATTCTACAACTATATCAAATGTATTTATCCAATCTTTCAAGCAGTGTTTGATCCAAGGTGATAAACAGTCAAAAAGGAGACACAAGAAAAATGAATCTTTTTTCAAACAATTAAACTTGGCCTGTACAGGGATCGAACCTGTGACCTTGGCGTTATTAGCACCACGCTCTAACCATCTGAGCTAACAGGCCGTTTTGCACAATTTCCTGGAAGTCCAGCATCTGAAGAAGTGCTAATGATAGTTAACCCGGGAGATTTGGAAAGCTTAATTTCAGAGGTTTACCATGAAGTTATAAATATATAATATCAACATGAAGAAACTAATATGACTTAAAAAAAATTACAATACAAAAGAGATGTTCATACTTAGTGTTAAAACTTAGAACCTTTAATGTTTTTTCCATGTGTTTTAGCAATAAATAACAATTCATCACCTATATGCAATTGATTCATTTAATCATTCTATCAGCTTCCCCTAAAAGGAAATATAGAGATACACATGATACAGAAGAAAATACATCTATTTTCAACATTAAAGGAGCATCAAGTATTGGCTTGGAGACTGATGAAAATATGTCCTTGGCATTTTTAACTTTTTGCTCTAAAGACTAAACTAATAGGCTCACTAAATATATAGCATACTATTGAAGAAATAGCAGATGATGAAGTGCTACTGATTGTTAACCCGGGATAATTGGAAAGCTTATATTCAGCTGTTTACATTCATACTATCTTTATATTTCATGAACAAGACAAAACAAAAATGACCTCAATAAATTACAATAAATAAGAGATTAAGTTACTTGGCGTTAGAACTTAGAACCATTAATAGATATTCCAGGAGCTTTCAGAATAATAATTAATTCTACAACTATATCAAATGTAATTATCCAATCCTTCAAGCAGCGTTTGATCCAAGGTAATAAACAGTCAAGAATGAGACACAAGAAAAAATTAATCTTTTTTCAAACAATTAAACTTCGCCTGTATAGGGATCGAACCTGTGACCTTGGCGTTATTAGCACCACGCTCTAACCATCTGAGCTAACAGGCCATTTTGCATAAACTCCTGGAAGTCCAGCATATGAAGAAGTGCTAATGATAGTTAACCCGGCAGATTTGGAAAGCTTAATTTCAGAGGTTTACCATGAAGTTATAAATATATAATATCAACATGAAGAAACTAATATGACTTTAAAAAAATTACAATACAAAAGAGATGTTCATACTTAGTGTTAGAACTTAGAACCATTAATGTTTTTTCCATGTGTTTTAGCAATAAATAACAATTCATCACCTATATGCAATTGATTCATTTAATCATTCTATCAGCTTCCCCTCAAAGGAAATATAGAGATACACATGATACAGAAGAAAATACATCTATTTTCAACATTAAAGGAGCATCAAGTATTGGCTTGGAGACTGATTGAAAATATGTCCTTGGCATTTTTAACTTTTTGCTCTAAAGACTAAACTAATAGGCTCACTAAATATATAGCATACTATTGAAGAAATAGCAGATGATGAAGTGCTACCGATTGTTAACCCGGGATAGTTGGAAAGCTTATATTCAGCTGTTTACATTCATACTATCTTTATATTTCATCAACAAGACAAAACAAAAATGACCTCAATAAATTGCAATAAATAAGAGATTAAGTTACTTGGCGTTAGAACTTAGAACTATTAATAGATATTCCAGGAGCTTTCAGAATAATAATTAATTCTACAACTATATCAAATGTATTGATCCAATCTTTCAAGCAGTGTTTGATCCAAGGTGATAAACAGTCAAAAATGAGACACAAGAAAAATGAATCTTTTTTCAAACAATTAAACTTGGCCTGTACAGGGATCGAACCTGTGACCTTGGCGTTATTAGCACCACGCTCTAACCATCTGAGCTAACAGGCCGTTTTGCACAATTTCCTGGAAGTCCAGCCTCTGAAGAAGTGCTAATGATAGTTAACCCGGGAGATTTGGAAAGCTTAATTTCAGAGGTTTACCATGAAGTTATAAATATATAATATCAACATGAAGAAACTAATATGACTTAAAAAAAATTACAATACAAAAGAGATGTTCATACTTAGTGTTAAAACTTAGAACCTTTAATGTTTTTTCCATGTGTTTTAGCAATAAATAACAATTCATCACCTATATGCAATTGATTCATTTAATCATTCTATCAGCTTCCCCTCAAAGGAAATATAGAGATACACATGATACAGAAGAAAATACATCTATTTTCAACATTAAAGGAGCATCAAGTATTGGCTTGGAGACTGATTGAAAATATGTCCTTGGCATTTTTAACTTTTTGCTCTAAAGACTAAACTAATAGGCTCACTAAATATATAGCATACTATTGAAGAAATAGCAGATGATGAAGTGCTACCGATTGTTAACCCGGGATAGTTGGAAAGCTTATATTCAGCTGTTTACATTCATACTATCTTTATATTTCATCAACAAGACAAAACAAAAATGACCTCAATAAATTGCAATAAATAAGAGATTAAGTTACTTGGCGTTAGAACTTAGAACTATTAATAGATATTCCAGGAGCTTTCAGAATAATAATTAATTCTACAACTATATCAAATGTATTTATCCAATCTTTCAAGCAGTGTTTGATCCAAGGTGATAAACAGTCAAAAAGGAGACACAAGAAA
This sequence comes from Lissotriton vulgaris, assembly GCF_964263255.1. Classification (NCBI taxonomy): domain Eukaryota; kingdom Metazoa; phylum Chordata; class Amphibia; order Caudata; family Salamandridae; genus Lissotriton; species Lissotriton vulgaris. The sequence goes on from NC_141700.1 coordinate 445,875,935, forward strand.
AATGAATCTTTTTTCAAACAATTAAACTTGGCCTGTACAGGGATCGAACCTGTGACCTTGGCGTTATTAGCACCACGCTCTAACCATCTGAGCTAACAGGCCATTTTGCACAATTTCCTGGAAGTCCAGCATCTGAAGAAGTGCTAATGATAGTTAACCCGGGAGATTTGGAAAGCTTAATTTCAGAGGTTTACCATGAAGTTATAAATATATAATATCAACATGAAGAAACTAATATGACTTAAAAAAAATTACAATACAAAAGAGATGTTCATACTTAGTGTTAAAACTTAGAACCTTTAATGTTTTTTCCATGTGTTTTAGCAATAAATAACAATTCATCACCTATATGCAATTGATTCATTTAATCATTCTATCAGCTTCCCCTAAAAGGAAATATAGAGATACACATGATACAGAAGAAAATACATCTATTTTCAACATTAAAGGAGCATCAAGTATTGGCTTGGAGACTGATGAAAATATGTCCTTGGCATTTTTAACTTTTTGCTCTAAAGACTAAACTAATAGGCTCACTAAATATATAGCATACTATTGAAGAAATAGCAGATGATGAAGTGCTACTGATTGTTAACCCGGGATAATTGGAAAGCTTATATTCAGCTGTTTACATTCATACTATCTTTATATTTCATGAACAAGACAAAACAAAAATGACCTCAATAAATTACAATAAATAAGAGATTAAGTTACTTGGCGTTAGAACTTAGAACCATTAATAGATATTCCAGGAGCTTTCAGAATAATAATTAATTCTACAACTATATCAAATGTAATTATCCAATCCTTCAAGCAGCGTTTGATCCAAGGTAATAAACAGTCAAGAATGAGACACAAGAAAAAATTAATCTTTTTTCAAACAATTAAACTTCGCCTGTATAGGGATCGAACCTGTGACCTTGGCGTTATTAGCACCACGCTCTAACCATCTGAGCTAACAGGCCATTTTGCATAAACTCCTGGAAGTCCAGCATATGAAGAAGTGCTAATGATAGTTAACCCAGCAGATTTGGAAAGCTTAATTTCAGAGGTTTACCATGAAGTTATAAATAAATAATATCAACATGAAGAAACTAATATGACTTTAAAAAAATTACAATACAAAAGAGATGTTCATACTTAGTGTTAGAACTTAGAACCATTAATGTTTTTTCCATGTGTTTTAGCAATAAATAACAATTCATCACCTATATGCAATTGATTCATTTAATCATTCTATCAGCTTCCCCTCAAAGGAAATATAGAGATACACATGATACAGAAGAAAATACATCTATTTTCAACATTAAAGGAGCTTCAAGTATTGGCTTGGAGACTGATTGAAAATATGTCCTTGGCATTTTTAACTTTTTGCTCTAAAGACTAAACTAATAGGCTCACTAAATATATAGCATACTATTGAAGAAATAGCAGATGATGAAGTGCTACCGATTGTTAACCCGGGATAGTTGGAAAGCTTATATTCAGCTGTTTACATTCATACTATCTTTATATTTCATCAACAAGACAAAACAAAAATGACCTCAATAAATTGCAATAAATAAGAGATTAAGTTACTTGGCGTTAGAACTTAGAACTATTAATAGATATTCCAGGAGCTTTCAGAATAATAATTAATTCTACAACTATATCAAATGTATTGATCGAATCTTTCAAGCAGTGTTTGATCCAAGGTGATAAACAGTCAAAAATGAGACACAAGAAAAATGAATCTTTTTTCAAACAATTAAACTTGGCCTGTACAGGGATCGAACCTGTGACCTTGGCGTTATTAGCACCACGCTCTAACCATCTGAGCTAACAGGCCGTTTTGCACAATTTCCTGGAAGTCCAGCATGTGAAGAAGTGCTAATGATCGTTAACCCGGGAGATTTGGAAAGCTTAATTTCAGAGGTTTACCATGAAATTATAAATATATAATATCAACATGAAGAAACTAATATGACTTTAAAAAAATTACAATACAAAAGAGATTTTCATACTTAGTGTTAGAACTTAGAACCATTAATGTTTTTTCCATGTGTTTTAGCAATAAATAACAATTCATCACCTATATGCAATTGATTCAACTAATCATTCTATCAGCTTCCCCTCAAAGGAAATATAGACATACACATGATACAGAAGAAAATACATCTATTTTCAACATTAAAGGAGCATCAAGTATTGGCTTGGAGACTGATTGAAAATATGTCCTTGCTATTTTTTACTTTTTGCTCTAAAGACTAAACTAATAGGCTCACTAAATATATAGCATACTATTGAAGAAATAGCAGATGATGAAGTGCTACTGATTGTTAACCCGGGATAGTTGGAAAGCTTATATTCAGCTGTTTACATTCATAATATCTTTATATTTCATCAACAAGACAAAACAAAAATGACCTCAATGAATTGCAATAAATAGGAGATTTAGTTACTTGGCGTTAGAACTTAGAACCATTAATAGATATTCCAGGAGCTTTCAGAATAATATTTAATTCTACAACTATATCAAATGTATTCATCCAATCCTTCAAGCAGCGTTTCATCCAAGGTGATAAACAGTCAAAAATGAGACAAAAGAAAAATTAATCTTTTTACAAACAATTAAACTTGGCCTGTACAGGGATAGAACCTGTGACCTTGGTGTTATTAGCACCATGCTCTAACCATCTGAGCTAACAGGCTTCCCCTCAAAGGAAATATAGAGATTCACATGATACAGAAGAAAATACATCTATTTTCAACATTAAAGGAGCTTCAAGTATTGGCTTGGAGACTGATTGAAAGTATGTCCTTGGCATTTTTACCTTTATGCTCTAAAGACTAAACTAATAGGCTCACTAAATATATAGCATACTATTGAAGAAATAGCAGATGATGAAGTGCTACTGATTGTTAACCCGGGATAATTGGAAAGCTTATATTCAGCTGTTTACATTCATACTATCTTTATATTTCATAAACAAGACAAAACAAAAATGACCTCAATGAATTGCAATAAATAAGAGATTTAGTTACTTGGCGTTAGAACTTAGAACCATTAATAGATATTCCAGGAGCTTTCAGAATAATAATTAATTCTACAACTATATGAAATATATTCATCCAATCCTTCAAGCTCCGTTTGATCCAAGGTGATAAACAGTCAAAAATGAGACACAAGAAAAATTTATCTTTTTACAAACAATTAAACTTGGCCTGTACAGGGATCGAACCTGTGACATTGGCTTTATTAGCACCACGCTCTAACCATCTGAGCTAACAGGCCGTTTTGCACAATTTCCTGGAAGTCCAGCATCTGAAGAAGTGCTAATGATAGTTAACCCGGGAGATTTGGAAAGCTTAATTTCAGAGGTTTACCATGAAGTTATAAATATATAATATCAACATGAAGAAACTAATATGACTTTAAAAAAATTACAATACAAAAGAGATGTTCATACTTAGTGTTAAAACTTAGAACCATTAATGTTTTTTCCATGTGTTTTAGCAATAAATAACAATTCATCACCTATATGCAATCGATTCATTTAATCATTCTATCAGCTTCCCCTAAAAGGAAATATAGAGATACACATGATACAGAAGAAAATACATCTATTTTCAACATTAAAGGAGCATCAAGTATTGGCTTGGAGACTGATGAAAATATGTCCTTGGCATTTTTAACTTTTTGCTCTAAAGACTAAACTAATAGGCTCACTAAATATATAGCATACTATTGAAGAAATAGCAGATGATGAAGTGCTACTGATTGCATTCATACTATCTTTATATTTCATCAACAAGACAAAACAAAAATGACCTCAATGAATTGCAATAAAGAAGAGATTTAGTTACTTGGAGTTAGAACTTAGAACCATTAATAGATATTCCAGGAGCTTTCAGAATAATAATTAATTCTACAACTATATCAAATGTATTCATCCAATCCTTCAAGCAGTGTTTGATCCAAGGTGATAAACAGTCAAAAATGAGACACAAGAAAAATTAATCTTTTTTCAAACAATTAAACTTGGCCTGTACAGGGATCAAACCTGTGACCTTGGCGTTATCAGCACCACGCTCTAACCTTCTGAGCTAACAAGCCATCTTGCACAAATTCCTGGAAGTCCAGCATGTGAAGAAGTGCTAATGATAGTTAACCCGGGAGATTTGGAAAGCTTAATTTCAGAGGTTTACCATGAAATTATAAATATATAATATCAACATGAAGAAACTAATATGACTTTAAAAAAATTACAATACAAAAGAGATTTTCATACTTAGTGTTAGAACTTAGAACCATTAATGTTTTTTCCATGTGTTTTAGCAATAAATAACAATTCATCACCTATATGCAATTGATTCAACTAATCGTTCTATCAGCTTCCCCTCAAAGGAAATATAGACATACACATGATACAGAAGAAAATACATCTATTTTCAACATTAAAGGAGCATCAAGTATTGGCTTGGAGACTGATTGAAAGTATGTCCTTGGCATTTTTACCTTCATGCTCTAAAGACTAAACTAATAGGCTCACTAAATATATAGCATACTATTGAAGAAATAGCAGATGATGAAGTGCTACTGATTGTTAACCCGGGATAATTGGAAAGCTTATATTCAGCTGTTTACATTCATACTATCTTTATATTTCATCAACAAGACAAAACAAAAATGACCTCAATGAATTGCAATAAATAGGAGATTTAGTTACTTGGAGTTAGAACTTAGAACCATTAATAGATATTCCAGGAGCTTTCAGAATAATAATTAATTCTACAACTATATCAAATGTATTTATCCAATCCTTCAAGCAGCGTTTGATCCAAGGTGATAAACAGTCAAAAATTAGACACAAGAAAAATTAATCTTTTTACAAACAATTAAACTCGGCCTGTACAGGGATTGAACCTGTGACCTTGGCGTTATTAGCACCACGCTCTAACCATCTGAGCTAACAGGCCGTTTTGCACAAATTCCTGGAGGTCCAGCATATGAAGAAGTGCTAATGATAGTTAACCCGGGAGATTTGGAAAGCTTAATTTCAGAGGTTTACCATGAACTTATAAATATATATTATCAACATGAAGAAAATAATATGACTTTAAAAAAATTACAATACAAAAGAGATTTTAATACTTAGTGTTAGAACATAGAACCATTTATGTTTTTTCCATGTGTTTTAGGAATAAATAACAATTCATCACCTATATGCAATTGGTTCATTTAATCATTCTATCAGCTTCCCCTCAAAGGAAATATAGAGATACACATGATACAGAAGAAAATACATCTATTTTCAACATTAAAGGAGCATCAAGTATTGGCTTGGAGACTGATTGAAAGTATGTCCTTGGCATTTTTAACTTTATGCTCTAAAGACTAAACTAATAGGCTCAATAAATATATAGCATACTATTGAAGAAATAGCAGATGATGAAGTGCTACCGATTGTTAACCCGGGATAGTTGGAAAGCTTATATTCAGCTGTTTACATTCATACTATCTTTATATTTCATCAACAAGACAAAACAAAAATGACCTCAATAAATTGCAATAAATAAGAGTTTAAGTTACTTGGCGTTAGAACTTGAGCTTTCAGAATAATAATTAATTCTACAACTATATCAAATGTATTTATCCAATCCTTCAAGCAGTGTTTGATCCAAGGTGATAAACAGTCAAAAATGAGACACAAGTAAAATTAATTTTTTTTCAAACAATTAAACTTGGCCTGTACAGGGATCGAACCTGTGACCTTGGCGTTATTAGCACCACACTCTAACCATCTGAGCTAACAGGCCGTTCTGCACAACTTCCTGGAAGTCCAGCATATGAAGAAGTGCTAATGATAGTTAACCCGGGAGATTTGGAAAGCTTAATTTCAGAGGTTTACCATGAAGTTATAAATATATAATATCAACATGATGAAACTAATATGACTTTAAAAAAATTACAATACAAAAGAGATGTTCATACTTAGTGTTAGAACTTAGAACCATTAATGTTTTTTCCATGTGTTTTAGCAATAAATAACAATTCATCACCTATATGCAATTGATTCATTTAATCATTCTATCAGCTTCCCCTCAAAGGAAATATAGAGATACACATGATACAGAAGAAAATACATCTATTTTCAACATTAAAGGAGCATCAAGTATTGGCTTGGAGACTGATTGAAAATATGTCCTTGGCATTTGTAACTTTTTGCTCTAAAGACTAAACTAATAGGCTCACTAAATATATAGCATACTATTGAAGAAATAGCAGATGATGAAGTGCTACCGATTGTTAACCCGGGATAGTTGGAAAGCTTATATTCAGCTGTTTACATTCATACTATCTTTATATTTCATCAACAAGACAAAACAAAAATGACCTCAATAAATTGCAATAAATAAGAGATTAAGTTACTTGGCGTTAGAACTTAGAACTATTAATAGATATTCCAGGAGCTTTTAGAATAATAATTAATTCTACAACTATATCAAATGTATTTATCCAATCTTTCAAGCAGTGTTTGATCCAAGGTGATAAACAGTCAAAAAGGAGACACAAGAAAAATGAATCTTTTTTCAAACAATTAAACTTGGCCTGTACAGGGATCGAACCTGTGACCTTGGCGTTATTAGCACCACGCTCTAACCATCTGAGCTAACAGGCCGTTTTGCACAATTTACTGGAAGTCCAGCATCTGAAGAAGTGCTAATGATAGTTAACCCGGGAGATTTGGAAAGCTTAATTTCAGAGGTTTACCATGAAGTTATAAATATATAATATCAACATGAAGAAACTAATATGACTTAAAAAAAATTACAATACAAAAGAGATGTTCATACTTAGTGTTAAAACTTAGAACCTTTAATGTTTTTTCCATGTGTTTTAGCAATAAATAACAATTCATCACCTATATGCAATTGATTCATTTAATCATTCTATCAGCTTCCCCTAAAAGGAAATATAGAGATACACATGATACAGAAGAAAATACATCTATTTTCAACATTAAAGGAGCATCAAGTATTGGCTTGGAGACTGATGAAAATATGTCCTTGGCATTTTTAACTTTTTGCTCTAAAGACTAAACTAATAGGCTCACTAAATATATAGCATACTATTGAAGAAATAGCAGATGATGAAGTGCTACTGATTGTTAACCCGGGATAATTGGAAAGCTTATATTCAGCTGTTTACATTCATACTATCTTTATATTTCATGAACAAGACAAAACAAAAATGACCTCAATAAATTACAATAAATAAGAGATTAAGTTACTTGGCGTTAGAACTTAGAACCATTAATAGATATTCCAGGAGCTTTCAGAATAATAATTAATTCTACAACTATATCAAATGTAATTATCCAATCCTTCAAGCAGCGTTTGATCCAAGGTAATAAACAGTCAAGAATGAGACACAAGAAAAAATTAATCTTTTTTCAAACAATTAAACTTCGCCTGTATAGGGATCGAACCTGTGACCTTGGCGTTATTAGCACCACGCTCTAACCATCTGAGCTAACAGGCCGTTTTGCACAATTTCGTGGAAGTCCAGCATCTGAAGAAGTGCTAATGATAGTTAACCCGGGAGATTTGGAAAGCTTAATTTCAGAGGTTTACCATGAAGTTATAACCGAAACGCCAACCAGGTGGGAGGAGGCATCGCCATCATCCACAGGAGCACCATCCGTCTCACGACCAGCACCGACAACTCCCTGACCACCGCCGAACACCTGCATTTCCAGATCCACACCAACCCGAACACCACCCTCAGAGGCACCCTGATCTACCGACCCCCTGGACCACGCACACAATTCAGCGAGGACATCGCCGACTTCGTCAGCCCACATGCCCTCCCCTCCGCTGACTACATCCTCCTGGGAGACCTCAACTTCCATCTGGAGAACAACAACGACCGCAACACCAGCACCCTGCTCGACAACCTCACCAACCTGGGACTCAAGCAACTGGTGTCCACCCCCACCCACCTCGCCGGACACACACTCGACGCTGTCTTCTCATCCAGCAAGGACATCAACTTCAGCCACACCACAGAGCTTCAATGGACGGACCACAGCTGCGTCCACTTCACCTTCAAGAAAACAACGACCCACCACCACCAGCAACAGACCGCCCGCAGAAGCTGGAACAAGATCACAGCAGACCAGCTCGCCACCTCCCTGAGCCAGCACCCTCCTGCCAGCTCAGCGAACCCCAGCCAGGCCGCCGACAACCTCACGAAGTGGATCAGCAACTGCGCGGACGAACTCGCCCCACTGAGGACCCCGCCCAGCAGACCCGGCAGCAAGAAAGCCCCATGGTTCACCGACGAACTCAAGAGCTCCAAGAAGAACTGCCGAGCCCTCGAGAAAGTCTGGAGAAGGGAACCGACACCGGACAACAGGACCTCCTTCAAACTTGCCACCCGGAAACACCACCAGCTGATCCGCGCCGCCAAGAAAACAGCATTCAAGGACCGGTTGGACAACAACGCACACAACTGCAAGGAACTCTTCAACATCGTCAAAGAGCTTTCCAACCCCAGCGCAGGAAACAACGACATCACCCCATCGCAAGACCTCTGCAACTCCCTGGCTTCATACTTCCACAACAAGATCGCGGACATACACAACAGCTTCAACAACCAACCAACGCACACCATGACCGAACAACCACCCCCCACCACCACCCTCCGCGCCTGGACCCCGATCAGCACCGAAGACACCATCCGCACGATGAACTCCATCCACTCCGGATCACCGACCGACCCCTGCCCTCACCACGTCTTCAACAAAGCCGACGCTGTCATCGCACCCCACCTGCGAGACATCATCAACACATCCCTCGACACCACCATCTTCCCCGAGAGCTGGAAACACGCCGAACTCAGCGCCCTACTCAAGAAACCAACAGCGGACCCCACCGACCTCAAGAATTACCGCCCCATCTCGCTCCTCCCGTTTCCAGCCAAAGTCATCGAGAAGACCGTCAACAAGCAGATGGCCGCTTTCCTCGAGACGAACGGATCCCTCGACCCCTCACAGTCCGGCTTCCGAGCCAACCACAGCACCGAGACCGCCCTCATCGCCGCCACCGACGACATCCGAGCCCTGATGGACAATGGAGAAACAGCGGCCCTCATCCTCCTAGACCTCTCCGCGGCATTCGACACGGTCTGCCACCGCACCCTAGTACGGCGCCTCAGCAACGTCGGAATCCAGGACAAGGCGCTGGAGTGGATCACCTCCTTCCTCGACGGGAGAACACAGAGAGTCCGCCTACCACCGTACAAGTCAGAGGCCACCGAAGTCATCTGCGGCGTCCCCCAAGGATCATCTCTGAGCCCCACCCTCTTCAACGTCTACATGAGCCCCCTCGCGGCCATCGTACGCAAACACAACCTCAGCATAATCTCCTACGCCGACGACACCCAGCTGATCCTCTCCCTGACCAACGACCCCGACGCCGCCAGAGCCAACCTGCACGAAGGGATGAAAGAGGTAGCCGAGTGGATGACGACCAGCCGCCTGAAACTGAACTCGGACAAGACGGAGGTCCTCATCCTGGGCTCCTCTCCCTCCGCCTGGGACGACTCCTGGTGGCCTCCCGCCCTGGGCACCGCACCCAAACCGACAGACCATGCACGCAACCTGGGCTTCATCCTGGACTCCTCCCTCTCCATGACCAGGCAAAGCAACAACGTCTCCTCGGCATGCTTCAACATCCTACGCATGCTACGGAAGATCTTCTGGTGGATCCCCACCGAGACCAGGAAGACCGTCACCCAGGCCCTCGTCACCAGCCGACTGGACTACGGCAACGCCCTCTACGCCGGGACCACCGCCAAGCTCCAGAAGAGACTCCAGCGGATCCAGAACGCCTCAGCCAGACTCATCCTCGACATCCCACGAACCAGCCACATCTCCGGACATCTGCGAGACCTTCACTGGCTCCCCGTCAACAAAAGAATCACCTTCCGCCTCCTCACCCACGCACACAAAGCCCTACACGACCAAGGCCCGAGCTACCTCAACAGCCGAGTCAACTTCTACGCTCCCAAACGCCACCTCCGATCAGCCAACCACGCCCTCGCCGCCGTCCCCCGCATCCGAAGAGCGACTACAGGAGGAAGGTCCTTCTCCCACCTGGCCGCCAAGACCTGGAACTCCCTCCCGACCGACCTGCGCCTGACCCAAGACCACCTCTCCTTCAGGAAGAAGCTGAAGACCTGGCTGTTCGAGCAGTAGCGGCTCCCCCCCCCCCAGCGCCTTGAGACCCCACGGGTATGTAGCGCGCTTTATAAGTGTCACTGATTGATTGATTGAAATATATAATATCAACATGAAGAAACTAATATGACTTAAAAAAAATTACAATACAAAAGAGATGTTCATACTTAGTGTTAAAACTTAGAACCTTTAATGTTTTTTCCATGTGTTTTAGCAATAAATAACAATTCATCACCTATATGCAATTGATTCATTTAATCATTCTATCAGCTTCCCCTCAAAGGAAATATAGAGATACACATGATACAGAAGAAAATACATCTATTTTCAACATTAAAGGAGCATCAAGTATTGGCTTGGAGACTGAATGAAAATATGTCCTTGGCATTTTTAACTTTTTGCTCTAAAGACTAAACTAATAGGCTCACTAAATATATAGCATACTATTGAAGAAATAGCAGATGATGAAGTGCTACCGATTGTTAACCCGGGATAGTTGGAAAGCTTATATTCAGCTGTTTACATTCATACTATCTTTATATTTCATCAACAAGACAAAACAAAAATGACCTCAATAAATTGCAATAAATAAGAGATTAAGTTACTTGGCGTTAGAACTTAGAACTATTAATAGATATTCCAGGAGCTTTCAGAATAATAATTAATTCTACAACTATATCAAATGTATTTATCCAATCTTTCAAGCAGTGTTTGATCCAAGGTGATAAACAGTCAAAAAGGAGACACAAGAAAAATGAATCTTTTTTCAAACAATTAAACTTGGCCTGTACAGGGATCGAACCTGTGACCTTGGCGTTATTAGCACCACACTCTAACCATCTGAGCTAACAGGCCGTTTTGCACAATTTCCTGGAAGTCCAGCATCTGAAGAAGTGCTAATGATAGTTAACCCGGGAGATTTGGAAAGCTTAATTTCAGAGGTTTACCATGAAGTTATAAATATATAATATCAACATGAAGAAACTAATATGACTTAAAAAAAATTGCAATACAAAAGAGATGTTCATACTTAGTGTTAAAACTTAGAACCTTTAATGTTTTTTCCATGTGTTTTAGCAATAAATAACAATTTATCACCTATATGCAATTGATTCATTTAATCATTCTATCAGCTTCCCCTAAAAGGAAATATAGAGATACACATGATACAGAAGAAAATACATCTATTTTCAACATTAAAGGAGCATCAAGTATTGGCTTGGAGACTGATGAAAATATGTCCTTGGCATTTTTAACTTTTTGCTCTAAAGACTAAACTAATAGGCTCACTAAATATATAGCATACTATTGAAGAAATAGCAGATGATGAAGTGCTACTGATTGTTAACCCGGGATAATTGGAAAGCTTATATTCAGCTGTTTACATTCATACTATCTTTATATTTCATGAACAAGACAAAACAAAAATGACCTCAATAAATTACAATAAATAAGAGATTAAGTTACTTGGCGTTAGAACTTAGAACCATTAATAGATATTCCAGGAGCTTTCAGAATAATAATTAATTCTACAACTATATCAAATGTAATTATCCAATCCTTCAAGCAGCGTTTGATCCAAGGTAATAAACAGTCAAGAATGAGACACAAGAAAAAATTAATCTTTTTTCAAACAATTAAACTTCGCCTGTATAGGGATCGAACCTGTGACCTTGGCGTTATTAGCACCACGCTCTAACCATCTGAGCTAACAGGCCATTTTGCATAAACTCCTGGAAGTCCAGCATATGAAGAAGTGCTAATGATAGTTAACCCGGCAGATTTGGAAAGCTTAATTTCAGAGGTTTACCATGAAGTTATAAATATATAATATCAACATGAAGAAACTAATATGACTTTAAAAAAATTACAATACAAAAGAGATGTTCATACTTAGTGTTAGAACTTAGAACCATTAATGTTTTTTCCATGTGTTTTAGCAATAAATAACAATTCATCACCTATATGCAATTGATTCATTTAATCATTCTATCAGCTTCCCCTCAAAGGAAATATAGAGATACACATGATACAGAAGAAAATACATCTATTTTCAACATTAAAGGAGCATCAAGTATTGGCTTGGAGACTGATTGAAAATATGTCCTTGGCATTTTTAACTTTTTGCTCTAAAGACTAAACTAATAGGCTCACTAAATATATAGCATACTATTGAAGAAATAGCAGATGATGAAGTGCTACCGATTGTTAACCCGGGATAGTTGGAAAGCTTATATTCAGCTGTTTACATTCATACTATCTTTATATTTCATCAACAAGACAAGACAAAAATGACCTCAATAAATTGCAATAAATAAGAGATTAAGTTACTTGGCGTTAGAACTTAGAACTATTAATAGATATTCCAGGAGCTTTCAGAATAATAATTAATTCTACAACTATATCAAATGTATTGATCCAATCTTTCAAGCAGTGTTTGATCCAAGGTGATAAACAGTCAAAAATGAGACACAAGAAAAATGAATCTTTTTTCAAACAATTAAACTTGGCCTGTACAGGGATCGAACCTGTGACCTTGGCGTTATTAGCACCACGCTCTAACCATCTGAGCTAACAGGCCGTTTTGCACAATTTCCTGGAAGTCCAGCATCTGAAAAAGTGCAAATGATAGTTAACCCGGGAGATTTGGAAAGCTTAATTTCAGAGGTTTACCATGAAGTTATAAATATATAATATCAACATGAAGAAACTAATATGACTTTAAAAAAATTACAATACAAAAGAGATGTTCATACTTAGTGTTAAAACTGAGAACCATTAATGTTTTTTCCATGTGTTTTAGCAATAAATAACAATTCATCACCTATATGCAATTGATTCATTTAATCATTCTATCAGCTTCCCCTAAAAGGAAATAGCGAGATACACATGATACAGAAGAAAATACATCTATTTTCAACATTAAAGGAGCATCAAGTATTGGCTTGGAGACTGATGAAAATATGTCCTTGGCATTTTTAACTTTTTGCTCTAAAGACTAAACTAATAGGCTCACTAAATATATAGCATACTATTGAAGAAATAGCAGATGATGAAGTGCTACTGATTGTTAACCCGGGATGGTTGGAAAGCTTATATTCAGCTGTTTACATTCATACTATCTTTATATTTCATCAACAAGACAAAACAAAAATGACCTCAATGAATTGCAATAAAGAAGAGATTTAGTTACTTGGAGTTAGAACTTAGAACCATTATTAGATATTCCAGGAGCTTTCAGAATAATAATTAATTCTACAACTATATCAAATGTATTCATCCAATCCTTCAAGCAGAGTTTGATCCAAGGTGATAAACAGTCAAAAATGAGACACAAGAAAAATTAATCTTTTTTCAAACAATTAAACTTGGCCTGTACAGGGATCAAACCTGTGACCTTGGCGTTATCAGCACCACGCTCTAACCTTCTGAGCTAACAAGCCATTTTGCACAAATTCCTGGAAGTCCAGCATGTGAAGAAGTGCTAATGATAGTTAACCCGGGAGATTTGGAAAGCTTAATTTCAGAGGTTTACCATGAAATTATAAATATATAATATCAACATGAAGAAACTAATATGACTTTAAAAAAATTACAATACAAAAGAGATTTTCATACTTAGTGTTAGAACTTAGAACCATTAATGTTTTTTCCATGTGTTTTAGCAATAAATAACAATTCATCACCTATATGCAATTGATTCAACTAATCATTCTATCAGCTTCCCCTCAAAGGAAATATAGACATGCACATGATACAGAAGAAAATACATCTATTTTCAACATTAAAGGAGCATCAAGTATTGGCTTGGAGACTGATTGAAAATATGTCCTTGCTATTTTTAACTTTTTGCTCTAAAGACTAAACTAATAGGCTCACTAAATATATAGCATACTATTGAAGAAATAGCAGATGATGAAGTGCTACTGATTGTTAACCCGGGATAGTTGGAAAGCTTATATTCAGCTGTTTACATTCATAATATCTTTATATTTCATCAACAAGACAAAACAAAAATGACCTCAATGAATTGCAATAAATAAGAGATTTAGTTACTTGGCGTTAGAACTTAGAACCATTAATAGATATTCCAGGAGCTTTCAGAATAATATTTAATTCTACAACTATATCAAATGTATTCATCCAATCCTTCAAGCAGCGTTTCATCCAAGGTGATAAACAGTCAAAAATGAGACAAAAGAAAAATTAATCTTTTTACAAACAATTAAACTTGGCCTGTACAGGGATAGAACCTGTGACCTTGGTGTTATTAGCACCATGATCTAACCATCTGAGCTAACAGGCTTCCCCTCAAAGGAAATATAGAGATTCACATGATACAGAAGAAAATACATCTATTTTCAACATTAAAGGAGCTTCAAGTATTGGCTTGGAGACTGATTGAAAGTATGTCCTTGGCATTTTTACCTTCATGCTCTAAAGACTAAACTAATAGGCTCACTAAATATATAGCATACTATTGAAGAAATAGCAGATGATGAAGTGCTACTGATTGTTAACCCGGGATAATTGGAAAGCTTATATTCAGCTGTTTACATTCATACTATCTTTATATTTCATCAACAAGACAAAACAAAAATGACCTCAATGAATTGCAATAAATAAGAGATTTAGTTACTTGGCGTTAGAACTTAGAACCATTAATAGATATTCCAGGAGCTTTCAGAATAATAATTAATTCTACAACTATATGAAATATATTCATCCAATCCTTCAAGCTCCGTTTGATCCAAGGTGATAAACAGTCAAAAATGAGACACAAGAAAAATTTATCTTTTTACAAACAATTAAACTTGGCCTGTACAGGGATCGAACCTGTGACCTTGGCGTTATTAGCACCACGCTCTAACCATCTGAGCTAACAGGCCGTTTTGCACAATTTCCTGGAAGTCCAGCATCTGAAGAAGTGCTAATGATAGTTAACCCGGGAGATTTGGAAAGCTTAATTTCAGAGGTTTACCATGAAGTTATAAATATATAATATCAACATGAAGAAACTAATATGACTTTAAAAAAATTACAATACAAAAGAGATGTTCATACTTAGTGTTAAAACTTAGAACCATTAATGTTTTTTCCATGTGTTTTAGCAATAAATAACAATTCATCACCTATATGCAATCGATTCATTTAATCATTCTATCAGCTTCCCCTAAAAGGAAATATAGAGATACACATGATACAGAAGAAAATACATCTATTTTCAACATTAAAGGAGCATCAAGTATTGGCTTGGAGACTGATGAAAATATGTCCTTGGCATTTTTAACTTTTTGCTCTAAAGACTAAACTAATAGGCTCACTAAATATATAGCATACTATTGAAGAAATAGCAGATGATGAAGTGCTACTGATTGCATTCATACTATCTTTATATTTCATCAACAAGACAAAACAAAAATGACCTCAATGAATTGCAATAAAGAAGAGATTTAGTTACTTGGAGTTAGAACTTAGAACCATTAATAGATATTCCAGGAGCTTTCAGAATAATAATTAATTCTACAACTATATCAAATGTATTCATCCAATCCTTCAAGCAGTGTTTGATCCAAGGTGATAAACAGTCAAAAATGAGACACAAGAAAAATTAATCTTTTTTCAAACAATTAAACTTGGCCTGTACAGGGATCAAACCTGTGACCTTGGCGTTATCAGCACCACGCTCTAACCTTCTGAGCTAACAAGCCATCTTGCACAAATTCCTGGAAGTCCAGCATGTGAAGAAGTGCTAATGATAGTTAACCCGGGAGATTTGGAAAGCTTAATTTCAGAGGTTTACCATGAAATTATAAATATATAATATCAACATGAAGAAACTAATATGACTTTAAAAAAATTACAATACAAAAGAGATTTTCATACTTAGTGTTAGAACTTAGAACCATTAATGTTTTTTCCATGTGTTTTAGCAATAAATAACAATTCATCACCTATATGCAATTGATTCAACTAATCGTTCTATCAGCTTCCCCTCAAAGGAAATATAGACATACACATGATACAGAAGAAAATACATCTATTTTCAACATTAAAGGAGCATCAAGTATTGGCTTGGAGACTGATTGAAAGTATGTCCTTGGCATTTTTACCTTCATGCTCTAAAGACTAAACTAATAGGCTCACTAAATATATAGCATACTATTGAAGAAATAGCAGATGATGAAGTGCTACTGATTGTTAACCCGGGATAATTGGAAAGCTTATATTCAGCTGTTTACATTCATACTATCTTTATATTTCATCAACAAGACAAAACAAAAATGACCTCAATGAATTGCAATAAATAGGAGATTTAGTTACTTGGAGTTAGAACTTAGAACCATTAATAGATATTCCAGGAGCTTTCAGAATAATAATTAATTCTACAACTATATCAAATGTATTTATCCAATCCTTCAAGCAGCGTTTGATCCAAGGTGATAAACAGTCAAAAATTAGACACAAGAAAAATTAATCTTTTTACAAACAATTAAACTCGGCCTGTACAGGGATTGAACCTGTGACCTTGGCGTTATTAGCACCACGCTCTAACCATCTGAGCTAACAGGCCGTTTTGCACAAATTCCTGGAGGTCCAGCATATGAAGAAGTGCTAATGATAGTTAACCAGGGAGATTTGGAAAGCTTAATTTCAGAGGTTTACCATGAAGTTATAAATATATAATATCAACATGAAGAAACTAATATGACTTTAAAATAATTACAATACAAAAGAGATGTTCATACTTAGTGTTAGAACTTAGAACCATTAATGTTTTTTCCACGTGTTTTAGCAATAAATAACAATTCATCACCTATATGCAATTGATTCATTTAATCATTCTATCAGCTTCCCCTCAAAGGAAATATAGAGATACACATGATACAGAAGAAAATACATCTATTTTCAACATTAAAGGAGCATCAAGTATTGGCTTGGAGACTGATTGAAAGTATGTCCTTGGCATTTTTAACTTTATGCTCTAAAGACTAAACTAATAGGCTCAATAAATATATAGCATACTATTGAAGAAATAGCAGATGATGAAGTGCTACCGATTGTTAACCCGGGATAGTTGGAAAGCTTATATTCAGCTGTTTACATTCATACTATCTTTATATTTCATCAACAAGACAAAACAAAAATGACCTCAATAAATTGCAATAAATAAGAGATTAAGTTACTTGGCGTTAGAACTTAGAACTATTAATAGACATTCCAGGAGCTTTCAGAATAATAATTAATTCTACAACTATATCAAATGTATTTATCCAATCTTTCAAGCAGTGTTTGATCCAAGGTGATAAACAGTCAAAAAGGAGACACAAGAAAAATGAATCTTTTTTCAAACAATTAAACTTGGCCTGTACAGGGATCGAACATGTGACCTTGGCGTTATTAGCACCACGCTCTAACCATCTGAGCTAACAGGCCATTTTGCATAAACTCCTGGAAGTCCAGCATATGAAGAAGTGCTAATGATAGTTAACCCGGCAGATTTGGAAAGCTTAATTTCAGAGGTTTACCATGAAGTTATAAATATATAATATCAACATGAAGAAACTAATATGACTTTAAAAAAATTACAATACAAAAGAGATGTTCATACTTAGTGTTAGAACTTAGAACCATTAATGTTTTTCCATGTGTTTTAGCAATAAATAACAATTCATCACCTATATGCAATTGATTCATTTAATCATTCTATCAGCTTCCCCTCAAAGGAAATATAGAGATACACATGATACAGAAGAAAATACATCTATTTTCAACATTAAAGGAGCATCAAGTATTGGCTTGGAGACTGATTGAAAATATGTCCTTGGCATTTTTAACTTTTTGCTCTAAAGACTAAACTAATAGGCTCACTAAATATATAGCATACTATTGAAGAAATAGCAGATGATGAAGTGCTACCGATTGTTAACCCGGGATAGTTGGAAAGCTTATATTCAGCTGTTTACATTCATACTATCTTTATATTTCATCAACAAGACAAAACAAAAATGACCTCAATAAATTGCAATAAATAAGAGATTAAGTTACTTGGCGTTAGAACTTAGAACTATTAATAGATATTCCAGGAGCTTTCAGAATAATAATTAATTCTACAACTATATCAAATGTATTTATCCAATCTTTCAAGCAGTGTTTGATCCAAGGTGATAAACAGTCAAAAATGAGACACAAGAAAAATGAATCTTTTTACAAACAATTGAACTTGGCCTGTACAGGGATCGAACCTGTGACCTTGGCGTTATTAGCACTACGCTCTAACCATCTGAGCTAACAGGCCATTTTGCATAAACTCCTGGAAGTCCAGCATATGAAGAAGTGCTAATGATAGTTAACCCGGCAGATTTGGAAAGCTTAATTTCAGAGGTTTACCATGAAGTTATAAATATATAATATCAACATGAAGAAACTAATATGACTTTAAAAAAATTACAATACAAAAGAGATGTTCATACTTAGTGTTAGAACTTAGAACCATTAATGTTTTTTCCATGTGTTTTAGCAATAAATAACAATTCATCACCTATATGCAATTGATTCATTTAATCATTCTATCAGCTTCCCCTCAAAGGAAATATAGAGATACACATGATACAGAAGAAAATACATCTATTTTCAACATTAAAGGAGCATCAAGTATTGGCTTGGAGACTGATTGAAAATATGTCCTTGGCATTTTTAACTTTTTGCTCTAAAGACTAAACTAATAGGCTCACTAAATATATGGCATACTATTGAAGAAATAGCAGATGATGAAGTGCTACCGATTGTTAACCCGGGATAGTTGGAAAGCTTATATTCAGCTGTTTACATTCATACTATCTTTATATTTCATCAACAAGACAAAACAAAAATGACCTCAATAAATTGCAATAAATAAGAGATTAAGTTACTTGGCGTTAGAACTTAGAACTATTAATAGATATTCCAGGAGCTTTCAGAATAATAATTAATTCTACAACTATATCAAATGTATTGATCCAATCTTTCAAGCAGTGTTTGATCCAAGGTGATAAACAGTCAAAAATGAGACACAAGAAAAATGAATCTTTTTTCAAACAATTAAACTTGGCCTGTACAGGGATCGAACCTGTGACCTTGGCGTTATTAGCACCACGCTCTAACCATCTGAGCTAACAGGCCGTTTTGCACAATTTCCTGGAAGTCCAGCATCTGAAGAAGTGCTAATGATAGTTAACCCGGGAGATTTGGAAAGCTTAATTTCAGAGGTTTACCATGAAGTTATAAATATATAATATCAACATGAAGAAACTAATATGACTTAAAAAAAATTGCAATACAAAAGAGATGTTCATACTTAGTGTTAAAACTTAGAACCTTTAATGTTTTTTCCATGTGTTTTAGCAATAAATAACAATTTATCACCTATATGCAATTGATTCATTTAATCATTCTATCAGCTTCCCCTAAAAGGAAATATAGAGATACACATGATACAGAAGAAAATACATCTATTTTCAACATTAAAGGAGCATCAAGTATTGGCTTGGAGACTGATGAAAATATGTCCTTGGCATTTTTAACTTTTTGCTCTAAAGACTAAACTAATAGGCTCACTAAATATATAGCATACTATTGAAGAAATAGCAGATGATGAAGTGCTACTGATTGTTAACCCGGGATAATTGGAAAGCTTATATTCAGCTGTTTACATTCATACTATCTTTATATTTCATGAACAAGACAAAACAAAAATGACCTCAATAAATTACAATAAATAAGAGATTAAGTTACTTGGCGTTAGAACTTAGAACCATTAATAGATATTCCAGGAGCTTTCAGAATAATAATTAATTCTACAACTATATCAAATGTAATTATCCAATCCTTCAAGCAGCGTTTGATCCAAGGTAATAAACAGTCAAGAATGAGACACAAGAAAAAATTAATCTTTTTTCAAACAATTAAACTTCGCCTGTATAGGGATCGAACCTGTGACCTTGGCGTTATTAGCACCACGCTCTAACCATCTGAGCTAACAGGCCATTTTGCATAAACTCCTGGAAGTCCAGCATATGAAGAAGTGCTAATGATAGTTAACCCGGCAGATTTGGAAAGCTTAATTTCAGAGGTTTACCATGAAGTTATAAATATATAATATCAACATGAAGAAACTAATATGACTTTAAAAAAATTACAATACAAAAGAGATGTTCATACTTAGTGTTAGAACTTAGAACCATTAATGTTTTTTCCATGTGTTTTAGCAATAAATAACAATTCATCACCTATATGCAATTGATTCATTTAATCATTCTATCAGCTTCCCCTCAAAGGAAATATAGAGATACACATGATACAGAAGAAAATACATCTATTTTCAACATTAAAGGAGCATCAAGTATTGGCTTGGAGACTGATTGAAAATATGTCCTTGGCATTTTTAACTTTTTGCTCTAAAGACTAAACTAATAGGCTCACTAAATATATAGCATACTATTGAAGAAATAGCAGATGATGAAGTGCTACCGATTGTTAACCCGGGATAGTTGGAAAGCTTATATTCAGCTGTTTACATTCATACTATCTTTATATTTCATCAACAAGACAAGACAAAAATGACCTCAATAAATTGCAATAAATAAGAGATTAAGTTACTTGGCGTTAGAACTTAGAACTATTAATAGATATTCCAGGAGATTTCAGAATAATAATTAATTCTACAACTATATCAAATGTATTGATCCAATCTTTCAAGCAGTGTTTGATCCAAGGTGATAAACAGTCAAAAATGAGACACAAGAAAAATGAATCTTTTTTCAAACAATTAAACTTGGCCTGTACAGGGATCGAACCTGTGACCTTGGCGTTATTAGCACCACGCTCTAACCATCTGAGCTAACAGGCCGTTTTGCACAATTTCCTGGAAGTCCAGCATCTGAAAAAGTGCAAATGATAGTTAACCCGGGAGATTTGGAAAGCTTAATTTCAGAGGTTTACCATGAAGTTATAAATATATAATATCAACATGAAGAAACTAATATGACTTTAAAAAAATTACAATACAAAAGAGATGTTCATACTTAGTGTTAAAACTGAGAACCATTAATGTTTTTTCCATGTGTTTTAGCAATAAATAACAATTCATCACCTATATGCAATTGATTCATTTAATCATTCTATCAGCTTCCCCTAAAAGGAAATAGCGAGATACACATGATACAGAAGAAAATACATCTATTTTCAACATTAAAGGAGCATCAAGTATTGGCTTGGAGACTGATGAAAATATGTCCTTGGCATTTTTAACTTTTTGCTCTAAAGACTAAACTAATAGGCTCACTAAATATATAGCATACTATTGAAGAAATAGCAGATGATGAAGTGCTACTGATTGTTAACCCGGGATGGTTGGAAAGCTTATATTCAGCTGTTTACATTCATACTATCTTTATATTTCATCAACAAGACAAAACAAAAATGACCTCAATGAATTGCAATAAAGAAGAGATTTAGTTACTTGGAGTTAGAACTTAGAACCATTATTAGATATTCCAGGAGCTTTCAGAATAATAATTAATTCTACAACTATATCAAATGTATTCATCCAATCCTTCAAGCAGAGTTTGATCCAAGGTGATAAACAGTCAAAAATGAGACACAAGAAAAATTAATCTTTTTTCAAACAATTAAACTTGGCCTGTACAGGGATCAAACCTGTGACCTTGGCGTTATCAGCACCACGCTCTAACCTTCTGAGCTAACAAGCCATTTTGCACAAATTCCTGGAAGTCCAGCATGTGAAGAAGTGCTAATGATAGTTAACCCGGGAGATTTGGAAAGCTTAATTTCAGAGGTTTACCATGAAATTATAAATATATAATATCAACATGAAGAAACTAATATGACTTTAAAAAAATTACAATACAAAAGAGATTTTCATACTTAGTGTTAGAACTTAGAACCATTAATGTTTTTTCCATGTGTTTTAGCAATAAATAACAATTCATCACCTATATGCAATTGATTCAACTAATCATTCTATCAGCTTCCCCTCAAAGGAAATATAGACATGCACATGATACAGAAGAAAATACATCTATTTTCAACATTAAAGGAGCATCAAGTATTGGCTTGGAGACTGATTGAAAATATGTCCTTGCTATTTTTAACTTTTTGCTCTAAAGACTAAACTAATAGGCTCACTAAATATATAGCATACTATTGAAGAAATAGCAGATGATGAAGTGCTACTGATTGTTAACCCGGGATAGTTGGAAAGCTTATATTCAGCTGTTTACATTCATAATATCTTTATATTTCATCAACAAGACAAAACAAAAATGACCTCAATGAATTGCAATAAATAAGAGATTTAGTTACTTGGCGTTAGAACTTAGAACCATTAATAGATATTCCAGGAGCTTTCAGAATAATATTTAATTCTACAACTATATCAAATGTATTCATCCAATCCTTCAAGCAGCGTTTCATCCAAGGTGATAAACAGTCAAAAATGAGACAAAAGAAAAATTAATCTTTTTACAAACAATTAAACTTGGCCTGTACAGGGATAGAACCTGTGACCTTGGTGTTATTAGCACCATGATCTAACCATCTGAGCTAACAGGCTTCCCCTCAAAGGAAATATAGAGATTCACATGATACAGAAGAAAATACATCTATTTTCAACATTAAAGGAGCTTCAAGTATTGGCTTGGAGACTGATTGAAAGTATGTCCTTGGCATTTTTACCTTCATGCTCTAAAGACTAAACTAATAGGCTCACTAAATATATAGCATACTATTGAAGAAATAGCAGATGATGAAGTGCTACTGATTGTTAACCCGGGATAATTGGAAAGCTTATATTCAGCTGTTTACATTCATACTATCTTTATATTTCATCAACAAGACAAAACAAAAATGACCTCAATGAATTGCAATAAATAAGAGATTTAGTTACTTGGCGTTAGAACTTAGAACCATTAATAGATATTCCAGGAGCTTTCAGAATAATAATTAATTCTACAACTATATGAAATATATTCATCCAATCCTTCAAGCTCCGTTTGATCCAAGGTGATAAACAGTCAAAAATGAGACACAAGAAAAATTTTTCTTTTTACAAACAATTAAACTTGGCCTGTACAGGGATCGAACCTGTGACCTTGGCGTTATTAGCACCACGCTCTAACCATCTGAGCTAACAGGCCGTTTTGCACAATTTCCTGGAAGTCCAGCATCTGAAGAAGTGCTAATGATAGTTAACCCGGGAGATTTGGAAAGCTTAATTTCAGAGGTTTACCATGAAGTTATAAATATATAATATCAACATGAAGAAACTAATATGACTTTAAAAAAATTACAATACAAAAGAGATGTTCATACTTAGTGTTAAAACTTAGAACCATTAATGTTTTTTCCATGTGTTTTAGCAATAAATAACAATTCATCACCTATATGCAATCGATTCATTTAATCATTCTATCAGCTTCCCCTAAAAGGAAATATAGAGATACACATGATACAGAAGAAAATACATCTATTTTCAACATTAAAGGAGCATCAAGTATTGGCTTGGAGACTGATGAAAATATGTCCTTGGCATTTTTAACTTTTTGCTCTAAAGACTAAACTAATAGGCTCACTAAATATATAGCATACTATTGAAGAAATAGCAGATGATGAAGTGCTACTGATTGCATTCATACTATCTTTATATTTCATCAACAAGACAAAACAAAAATGACCTCAATGAATTGCAATAAAGAAGAGATTTAGTTACTTGGAGTTAGAACTTAGAACCATTAATAGATATTCCAGGAGCTTTCAGAATAATAATTAATTCTACAACTATATCAAATGTATTCATCCAATCCTTCAAGCAGTGTTTGATCCAAGGTGATAAACAGTCAAAAATGAGACACAAGAAAAATTAATCTTTTTTCAAACAATTAAACTTGGCCTGTACAGGGATCAAACCTGTGACCTTGGCGTTATCAGCACCACGCTCTAACCTTCTGAGCTAACAAGCCATCTTGCACAAATTCCTGGAAGTCCAGCATGTGAAGAAGTGCTAATGATAGTTAACCCGGGAGATTTGGAAAGCTTAATTTCAGAGGTTTACCATGAAATTATAAATATATAATATCAACATGAAGAAACTAATATGACTTTAAAAAAATTACAATACAAAAGAGATTTTCATACTTAGTGTTAGAACTTAGAACCATTAATGTTTTTTCCATGTGTTTTAGCAATAAATAACAATTCATCACCTATATGCAATTGATTCAACTAATCGTTCTATCAGCTTCCCCTCAAAGGAAATATAGACATACACATGATACAGAAGAAAATACATCTATTTTCAACATTAAAGGAGCATCAAGTATTGGCTTGGAGACTGATTGAAAGTATGTCCTTGGCATTTTTACCTTCATGCTCTAAAGACTAAACTAATAGGCTCACTAAATATATAGCATACTATTGAAGAAATAGCAGATGATGAAGTGCTACTGATTGTTAACCCGGGATAATTGGAAAGCTTATATTCAGCTGTTTACATTCATACTATCTTTATATTTCATCAACAAGACAAAACAAAAATGACCTCAATGAATTGCAATAAATAGGAGATTTAGTTACTTGGAGTTAGAACTTAGAACCATTAATAGATATTCCAGGAGCTTTCAGAATAATAATTAATTCTACAACTATATCAAATGTATTTATCCAATCCTTCAAGCAGCGTTTGATCCAAGGTGATAAACAGTCAAAAATTAGACACAAGAAAAATTAATCTTTTTACAAACAATTAAACTCGGCCTGTACAGGGATTGAACCTGTGACCTTGGCGTTATTAGCACCACGCTCTAACCATCTGAGCTAACAGGCCGTTTTGCACAAATTCCTGGAGGTCCAGCATATGAAGAAGTGCTAATGACAGTTAACCAGGGAGATTTGGAAAGCTTAATTTCAGAGGTTTACCATGAAGTTATAAATATATAATATCAACATGAAGAAACTAATATGACTTTAAAATAATTACAATACAAAAGAGATGTTCATACTTAGTGTTAGAACTTAGAACCATTAATGTTTTTTCCACGTGTTTTAGCAATAAATAACAATTCATCACCTATATGCAATTGATTCATTTAATCATTCTATCAGCTTCCCCTCAAAGGAAATATAGAGATACACATGATACAGAAGAAAATACATCTATTTTCAACATTAAAGGAGCATCAAGTATTGGCTTGGAGACTGATTGAAAGTATGTCCTTGGCATTTTTAACTTTATGCTCTAAAGACTAAACTAATAGGCTCAATAAATATATAGCATACTATTGAAGAAATAGCAGATGATGAAGTGCTACCGATTGTTAACCCGGGATAGTTGGAAAGCTTATATTCAGCTGTTTACATTCATACTATCTTTATATTTCATCAACAAGACAAAACAAAAATGACCTCAATAAATTGCAATAAATAAGAGATTAAGTTACTTGGCGTTAGAACTTAGAACTATTAATAGATATTCCAGGAGCTTTCAGAATAATAATTAATTCTACAACTATATCAAATGTATTTATCCAATCTTTCAAGCAGTGTTTGATCCAAGGTGATAAACAGTCAAAAAGGAGACACAAGAAAAATGAATCTTTTTTCAAACAATTAAACTTGGCCTGTACAGGGATCGAACATGTGACCTTGGCGTTATTAGCACCACGCTCTAACCATCTGAGCTAACAGGCCATTTTGCATAAACTCCTGGAAGTCCAGCATATGAAGAAGTGCTAATGATAGTTAACCCGGCAGATTTGGAAAGCTTAATTTCAGAGGTTTACCATGAAGTTATAAATATATAATATCAACATGAAGAAACTAATATGACTTTAAAAAAATTACAATACAAAAGAGATGTTCATACTTAGTGTTAGAACTTAGAACCATTAATGTTTTTCCATGTGTTTTAGCAATAAATAACAATTCATCACCTATATGCAATTGATTCATTTAATCATTCTATCAGCTTCCCCTCAAAGGAAATATAGAGATACACATGATACAGAAGAAAATACATCTATTTTCAACATTAAAGGAGCATCAAGTATTGGCTTGGAGACTGATTGAAAATATGTCCTTGGCATTTTTAACTTTTTGCTCTAAAGACTAAACTAATAGGCTCACTAAATATATAGCATACTATTGAAGAAATAGCAGATGATGAAGTGCTACCGATTGTTAACCCGGGATAGTTGGAAAGCTTATATTCAGCTGTTTACATTCATACTATCTTTATATTTCATCAACAAGACAAAACAAAAATGACCTCAATAAATTGCAATAAATAAGAGATTAAGTTACTTGGCGTTAGAACTTAGAACTATTAATAGATATTCCAGGAGCTTTCAGAATAATAATTAATTCTACAACTATATCAAATGTATTTATCCAATCTTTCAAGCAGTGTTTGATCCAAGGTGATAAACAGTCAAAAATGAGACACAAGAAAAATGAATCTTTTTACAAACAATTGAACTTGGCCTGTACAGGGATCGAACCTGTGACCTTGGCGTTATTAGCACTACGCTCTAACCATCTGAGCTAACAGGCCATTTTGCATAAACTCCTGGAAGTCCAGCATATGAAGAAGTGCTAATGATAGTTAACCCGGCAGATTTGGAAAGCTTAATTTCAGAGGTTTACCATGAAGTTATAAATATATAATATCAACATGAAGAAACTAATATGACTTTAAAAAAATTACAATACAAAAGAGATGTTCATACTTAGTGTTAGAACTTAGAACCATTAATGTTTTTTCCATGTGTTTTAGCAATAAATAACAATTCATCACCTATATGCAATTGATTCATTTAATCATTCTATCAGCTTCCCCTCAAAGGAAATATAGAGATACACATGATACAGAAGAAAATACATCTATTTTCAACATTAAAGGAGCATCAAGTATTGGCTTGGAGACTGATTGAAAATATGTCCTTGGCATTTTTAACTTTTTGCTCTAAAGACTAAACTAATAGGCTCACTAAATATATGGCATACTATTGAAGAAATAGCAGATGATGAAGTGCTACCGATTGTTAACCCGGGATAGTTGGAAAGCTTATATTCAGCTGTTTACATTCATACTATCTTTATATTTCATCAACAAGACAAAACAAAAATGACCTCAATAAATTGCAATAAATAAGAGATTAAGTTACTTGGCGTTAGAACTTAGAACTATTAATAGATATTCCAGGAGCTTTCAGAATAATAATTAATTCTACAACTATATCAAATGTATTGATCCAATCTTTCAAGCAGTGTTTGATCCAAGGTGATAAACAGTCAAAAATGAGACACAAGAAAAATGAATCTTTTTTCAAACAATTAAACTTGGCCTGTACAGGGATCGAACCTGTGACCTTGGCGTTATTAGCACCACGCTCTAACCATCTGAGCTAACAGGCCGTTTTGCACAATTTCCTGGAAGTCCAGCATCTGAAGAAGTGCAAATGATAGTTAACCCGGGAGATTTGGAAAGCTTAATTTCAGAGGTTTACCATGAAGTTATAAATATATAATATCAACATGAAGAAACTAATATGACTTTAAAAAAATTACAATACAAAAGAGATGTTCATACTTAGTGTTAAAACTTAGAACCATTAATGTTTTTTCCATGTGTTTTAGCAATAAATAACAATTCATCACCTATATGCAATTGATTCATTTAATCATTCTATCAGCTTCCCCTAAAAGGAAATATAGAGATACACATGATACAGAAGAAAATACATCTATTTTCAACATTAAAGGAGCATCAAGTATTGGCTTGGAGACTGATGAAAATATGTCCTTGGCATTTTTAACTTTTTGCTCTAAAGACTAAACTAATAGGCTCACTAAATATATAGCATACTATTGAAGAAATAGCAGATGATGAAGTGCTACTGATTGTTAACCCGGATGGTTGGAAAGCTTATATTCAGCTGTTTACATTCATACTATCTTTATATTTCATCAACAAGACAAAACAAAAATGACCTCAATGAATTGCAATAAAGAAGAGATTTTAGTTACTTGGAGTTAGAACTTAGAACCATTAATAGATATTCCAGGAGCTTTCAGAATAATAATTAATTCTACAACTATATCAAATGTATTCATCCAATCCTTCAAGCAGAGTTTGATCCAAGGTGATAAACAGTCAAAAATGAGACACAAGAAAAATTAATCTTTTTTCAAACAATTAAACTTGGCCTGTACAGGGATCAAACCTGTGACCTTGGCGTTATCAGCACCACGCTCTAACCTTCTGAGCTAACAAGCCATTTTGCACAAATTCCTGGAAGTCCAGCATGTGAAGAAGTGCTAATGATAGTTAACCCGGGAGATTTGGAAAGCTTAATTTCAGAGGTTTACCATGAAATTATAAATATATAATATCAACATGAAGAAACTAATATGACTTTAAAAAAATTACAATACAAAAGAGATTTTCATACTTAGTGTTAGAACTTAGAACCATTAATGTTTTTTCCATGTGTTTTAGCAATAAATAACAATTCATCACCTATATGCAATTGATTCAACTAATCATTCTATCAGCTTCCCCTCAAAGGAAATATAGACATACACATGATACAGAAGAAAATACATCTATTTTCAACATTAAAGGAGCATCAAGTATTGGCTTGGAGACTGATTGAAAATATGTCCTTGCTATTTTTAACTTTTTGCTCTAAAGACTAAACTAATAGGCTCACTAAATATATAGCATACTATTGAAGAAATAGCAGATGATGAAGTGCTACTGATTGTTAACCCGGGATAATTGGAAAGCTTATATTCAGCTGTTTACATTCATACTATCTTTATATTTCATCAACAAGACAAAACAAAAATGACCTCAATGAATTGCAATAAATAGGAGATTTAGTTACTTGGAGTTAGAACTTAGAACCATTAATAGATATTCCAGGAGCTTTCAGAATAATAATTAATTCTACAACTATATCAAATGTATTTATCCAATCCTTCAAGCAGCGTTTGATCCAAGGTGATAAACAGTCAAAAATTAGACACAAGAAAAATTAATCTTTTTACAAACAATTAAACTCGGCCTGTACAGGGATTGAACCTGTGACCTTGGCGTTATTAGCACCACGCTCTAACCATCTGAGCTAACAGGCCGTTTTGCACAAATTCCTGGAGGTCCAGCATATGAAGAAGTGCTAATGATAGTTAACCAGGGAGATTTGGAAAGCTTAATTTCAGAGGTTTACCATGAAGTTATAAATATATAATATCAACATGAAGAAACTAATATGACTTTAAAATATTTACAATACAAAAGAGATGTTCATACTTAGTGTTAGAACTTAGAACCATTAATGTTTTTTCCACGTGTTTTAGCAATAAATAACAATTCATCACCTATATGCAATTGATTCATTTAATCATTCTATCAGCTTCCCCTCAAAGGAAATATAGAGATACACATGATACAGAAGAAAATACATCTATTTTCAACATTAAAGGAGCATCAAGTATTGGCTTGGAGACTGATTGAAAGTATGTCCTTGGCATTTTTAACTTTATGCTCTAAAGACTAAACTAATAGGCTCAATAAATATATAGCATACTATTGAAGAAATAGCAGATGATGAAGTGCTACCGATTGTTAACCCGGGATAGTTGGAAAGCTTATATTCAGCTGTTTACATTCATACTATCTTTATATTTCATCAACAAGACAAAACAAAAATGACCTCAATAAATTGCAATAAATAAGAGATTAAGTTACTTGGCGTTAGAACTTAGAACTATTAATAGATATTCCAGGAGCTTTCAGAATAATAATTAATTCTACAACTATATCAAATGTATTTATCCAATCTTTCAAGCAGTGTTTGATCCAAGGTGATAAACAGTCAAAAAGGAGACACAAGAAAAATGAATCTTTTTTCAAACAATTAAACTTGGCCTGTACAGGGATCGAACCTGTGACCTTGGCGTTATTAGCACCACGCTCTAACCATCTGAGCTAACAGGCCATTTTGCATAAACTCCTGGAAGTCCAGCATATGAAGAAGTGCTAATGATAGTTAACCCGGCAGATTTGGAAAGCTTAATTTCAGAGGTTTACCATGAAGTTATAAATATATAATATCAACATGAAGAAACTAATATGACTTTAAAAAAATTACAATACAAAAGAGATGTTCATACTTAGTGTTAGAACTTAGAACCATTAATGTTTTTTCCATGTGTTTTAGCAATAAATAACAATTCATCACCTATATGCAATTGATTCATTTAATCATTCTATCAGCTTCCCCTCAAAGGAAATATAGAGATACACATGATACAGAAGAAAATACATCTATTTTCAACATTAAAGGAGCATCAAGTATTGGCTTGGAGACTGATTGAAAATATGTCCTTGGCATTTTTAACTTTTTGCTCTAAAGACTAAACTAATAGGCTCACTAAATATATAGCATACTATTGAAGAAATAGCAGATGATGAAGTGCTACCGATTGTTAACCCGGGATAGTTGGAAAGCTTATATTCAGCTGTTTACATTCATACTATCTTTATATTTCATCAACAAGACAAAACAAAAATGACCTCAATAAATTGCAATAAATAAGAGATTAAGTTACTTGGCGTTAGAACTTAGAACTATTAATAGATATTCCAGGAGCTTTCAGAATAATAATTAATTCTACAACTATATCAAATGTATTTATCCAATCTTTCAAGCAGTGTTTGATCCAAGGTGATAAACAGTCAAAAATGAGACACAAGAAAAATGAATCTTTTTACAAACAATTGAACTTGGCCTGTACAGGGATCGAACCTGTGACCTTGGCGTTATTAGCACCACGCTCTAACCATCTGAGCTAACAGGCCATTTTGCATAAACTCCTGGAAGTCCAGCATATGAAGAAGTGCTAATGATAGTTAACCCGGCAGATTTGGAAAGCTTAATTTCAGAGGTTTACCATGAAGTTATAAATATATAATATCAACATGAAGAAACTAATATGACTTTAAAAAAATTACAATACAAAAGAGATGTTCATACTTAGTGTTAGAACTTAGAACCATTAATGTTTTTTCCATGTGTTTTAGCAATAAATAACAATTCATCACCTATATGCAATTGATTCATTTAATCATTCTATCAGCTTCCCCTCAAAGGAAATATAGAGATACACATGATACAGAAGAAAATACATCTATTTTCAACATTAAAGGAGCATCAAGTATTGGCTTGGAGACTGATTGAAAATATGTCCTTGGCATTTTTAACTTTTTGCTCTAAAGACTAAACTAATAGGCTCACTAAATATATAGCATACTATTGAAGAAATAGCAGATGATGAAGTGCTACCGATTGTTAACCCGGGATAGTTGGAAAGCTTATATTCAGCTGTTTACATTCATACTATCTTTATATTTCATCAACAAGACAAAACAAAAATGACCTCAATAAATTGCAATAAATAAGAGATTAAGTTACTTGGCGTTAGAACTTAGAACTATTAATAGATATTCCAGGAGCTTTCAGAATAATAATTAATTCTACAACTATATCAAATGTATTGATCCAATCTTTCAAGCAGTGTTTGATCCAAGGTGATAAACAGTCAAAAATGAGACACAAGAAAAATGAATCTTTTTTCAAACAATTAAACTTGGCCTGTACAGGGATCGAACCTGTGACCTTGGCGTTATTAGCACCACGCTCTAACCATCTGAGCTAACAGGCCGTTTTGCACAATTTCCTGGAAGTCCAGCATCTGAAGAAGTGCAAATGATAGTTAACCCGGGAGATTTGGAAAGCTTAATTTCAGAGGTTTACCATGAAGTTATAAATATATAATATCAACATGAAGAAACTAATATGACTTTAAAAAAATTACAATACAAAAGAGATGTTCATACTTAGTGTTAAAACTTAGAACCATTAATGTTTTTTCCATGTGTTTTAGCAATAAATAACAATTCATCACCTATATGCAATTGATTCATTTAATCATTCTATCAGCTTCCCCTAAAAAGAAATATAGAGATACACATGATACAGAAGAAAATACATCTATTTTCAACATTAAAGGAGCATCAAGTATTGGTTCGGAGACTGATGAAAATATGTCCTTGGCATTTTTAACTTTTTGCTCTAAAGACTAAACTAATAGGCTCACTAAATATATAGCATACTATTAAAGAAATAGCAGATGATGAAGTGCTACTGATTGTTAACCCGGATGGTTGGAAAGCTTATATTCAGCTGTTTACATTCATACTATCTTTATATTTCATCAACAAGACAAAACAAAAATGACCTCAATGAATTGCAATAAAGAAGAGATTTAGTTACTTGGAGTTAGAACTTAGAACCATTAATAGATATTCCAGGAGCTTTCAGAATAATAATTAATTCTACAACTATATCAAATGTATTCATCCAATCCTTCAAGCAGAGTTTGATCCAAGGTGATAAACAGTCAAAAATGAGACACAAGAAAAATTAATCTTTTTTCAAACAATTAAACTTGGCCTGTACAGGGATCAAACCTGTGACCTTGGCGTTATCAGCACCACGCTCTAACCTTCTGAGCTAACAAGCCATTTTGCACAAATTCCTGGAAGTCCAGCATGTGAAGAAGTGCTAATGATAGTTAACCCGGGAGATTTGGAAAGCTTAATTTCAGAGGTTTACCATGAAATTATAAATATATCATATCAACATGAAGAAACTAATATGACTTTAAAAAAATTACAATACAAAAGAGATTTTCATACTTAGTGTTAGAACTTAGAACCATTAATGTTTTTTCCATGTGTTTTAGCAATAAATAACAATTCATCACCTATATGCAATTGATTCAACTAATCATTCTATCAGCTTCCCCTCAAAGGAAATATAGACATACACATGATACAGAAGAAAATACATCTATTTTCAACATTAAAGGAGCATCAAGTATTGGCTTGGAGACTGATTGAAAATATGTCCTTGCTATTTTTAACTTTTTGCTCTAAAGACTAAACTAATAGGCTCACTAAATATATAGCATACTATTGAAGAAATAGCAGATGATGAAGTGCTACCGATTGTTAACCCGGGATAGTTGGAAAGCTTATATTCAGCTGTTTACATTCATAATATCTTTATATTTCATCAACAAGACAAAACAAAAATGACCTCAATGAATTGCAATAAATAAGAGATTTAGTTACTTGGCGTTAGAACTTAGAACCATTAATAGATATTCCAGGAGCTTTCAGAATAATATTTAATTCTACAACTATATCAAATGTATTCATCCAATCCTTCAAGCAGCGTTTCATCCAAGGTGATAAACAGTCAAAAATGAGACAAAAGAAAAATTAATCTTTTTACAAACAATTAAACTTGGCCTGTACAGGGATAGAACCTGTGACCTTGGTGTTATGAGCACCATGCTCTAACCATCTGAGCTAACAGGCTTCCCCTCAAAGGAAATATAGAGATTCACATGATACAGAAGAAAATACATCTATTTTCAACATTAAAGGAGCTTCAAGTATTGGCTTGGAGACTGATTGAAAGTATGTCCTTGGCATTTTTACCTTTATGCTCTAAAGACTAAACTAATAGGCTCACTAAATATATAGCATACTATTGAAGAAATAGCAGATGATGAAGTGCTACTGATTGTTAACCCGGGATAATTGGAAAGCTTATATTCAGCTGTTTACATTCATACTATCTTTATATTTCATCAACAAGACAAAACAAAAATGACCTCAATGAATTGCAATAAATAAGAGATTTAGTTACTTGGCGTTAGAACTTAGAACCATTAATAGATATTCCAGGAGCTTTCAGAATAATAATTAATTCTACAACTATATGAAATATATTCATCCAATCCTTCAAGCTCCGTTTGATCCAAGGTGATAAACAGTCAAAAATGAGACACAAGAAAAATTTATCTTTTTACAAACAATTAAACTTGGCCTGTACAGGGATCGAACCTGTGACCTTGGCGTTATTAGCACCACGCTCTAACCATCTGAGCTAACAGGCCGTTTTGCACAATTTCCTGGAAGTCCAGCATCTGAAGAAGTGCTAATGATAGTTAACCCGGGAGATTTGGAAAGCTTAATTTCAGAGGTTTACCATGAAGTTATAAATATATAATATCAACATGAAGAAACTAATATGACTTTAAAAAAATTACAATACAAAAGAGATGTTCATACTTAGTGTTAAAACTTAGAACCATTAATGTTTTTTCCATGTGTTTTAGCAATAAATAACAATTCATCACCTATATGCAATCGATTCATTTAATCATTCTATCAGCTTCCCCTAAAAGGAAATATAGAGATACACATGATACAGAAGAAAATACATCTATTTTCAACATTAAAGGAGCATCAAGTATTGGCTTGGAGACTGATGAAAATATGTCCTTGGCATTTTTAACTTTTTGCTCTAAAGACTAAACTAATAGGCTCACTAAATATATAGCATACTATTGAAGAAATAGCAGATGATGAAGTGCTACTGATTGCATTCATACTATCTTTATATTTCATCAACAAGACAAAACAAAAATGACCTCAATGAATTGCAATAAAGAAGAGATTTAGTTACTTGGAGTTAGAACTTAAAACCATTAATAGATATTCCAGGAGCTTTCAGAATAATAATTAATTCTACAACTATATCAAATGTATTCATCCAATCCTTCAAGCAGTGTTTGATCCAAGGTGATAAACAGTCAAAAATGAGACACAAGAAAAATTAATCTTTTTTCAAACAATTAAACTTGGCCTGTACAGGGATCAAACCTGTGACCTTGGCGTTATCAGCACCACGCTCTAACCTTCCGAGCTAACAAGCCATCTTGCACAAATTCCTGGAAGTCCAGCATGTGAAGAAGTGCTAATGATAGTTAACCCGGGAGATTTGGAAAGCTTAATTTCAGAGGTTTACCATGAAATTATAAATATATAATATCAACATGAAGAAACTAATATGACTTTAAAAAAATTACAATACAAAAGAGATTTTCATACTTAGTGTTAGAACTTAGAACCATTAATGTTTTTTCCATGTGTTTTAGCAATAAATAACAATTTATCACCTATATGCAATTGATTCAACTAATCGTTCTATCAGCTTCCCCTCAAAGGAAATATAGACATACACATGATACAGAAGAAAATACATCTATTTTCAACATTAAAGGAGCATCAAGTATTGGCTTGGAGACTGATTGAAAGTATGTCCTTGGCATTTTTACCTTCATGCTCTAAAGACTAAACTAATAGGCTCACTAAATATATAGCATACTATTGAAGAAATAGCAGATGATGAAGTGCTACTGATTGTTAACCCGGGATAATTGGAAAGCTTATATTCAGCTGTTTACATTCATACTATCTTTATATTTCATCAACAAGACAAAACAAAAATGACCTCAATGAATTGCAATAAATAGGAGATTTAGTTACTTGGAGTTAGAACTTAGAACCATTAATAGATATTCCAGGAGCTTTCAGAATAATAATTAATTCTACAACTATATCAAATGTATTTATCCAATCCTTCAAGCAGCGTTTGATCCAAGGTGATAAACAGTCAAAAATTAGACACAAGAAAAATTAATCTTTTTACAAACAATTAAACTCGGCCTGTACAGGGATTGAACCTGTGACCTTGGCGTTATTAGCACCACGCTCTAACCATCTGAGCTAACAGGCCGTTTTGCACAAATTCCTGGAGGTCCAGCATATGAAGAAGTGCTAATGATAGTTAACCCGGGAGATTTGGAAAGCTTAATTTCAGAGGTTTACCATGAAGTTATAAATATATAATATCAACATGAAGAAACTAATATGACTTTAAAATAATTACAATACAAAAGAGATGTTCATACTTAGTGTTAGAACTTAGAACCATTAATGTTTTTTCCACGTGTTTTAGCAATAAATAACAATTCATCACCTATATGCAATTGATTCATTTAATCATTCTATCAGCTTCCCCTCAAAGGAAATATAGAGATACACATGATACAGAAGAAAATACATCTATTTTCAACATTAAAGGAGCATCAAGTATTGGCTTGGAGACTGATTGAAAGTATGTCCTTGGCATTTTTAACTTTATGCTCTAAAGACTAAACTAATAGGCTCAATAAATATATAGCATACTATTGAAGAAATAGCAGATGATGAAGTGCTACCGATTGTTAACCCGGGATAGTTGGAAAGCTTATATTCAGCTGTTTACATTCATACTATCTTTATATTTCATCAACAAGACAAAACAAAAATGACCTCAATAAATTGCAATAAATAAGAGTTTAAGTTACTTGGCGTTAGAACTTAGAACCATTAATAGATATTCCAGGAGCTTTCAGAATAATAATTATTTCTACAACTATATCAAATGTATTTATCCAATCCTTCAAGCAGTGTTTGATCCAAGGTGATAAACAGTCAAAAATGAGACACAAGAAAAATTAATTTTTTTTCAAACAATTAAACTTGGCCTTTACAGGGATCGAACCTGTGACCTTGGCGTTATTAGCACCACACTCTAACCATCTGAGCTAACAGGCCGTTCTGCACAATTTCCTGGAAGTCCAGCATATGAAGAAGTGCTAATGATAGTTAACCCGGGAGATTTGGAAAGCTTAATTTCAGAGGTTTACCATGAAGTTATAAATATATAATATCAACATGATGAAACTAATATGACTTTAAAAAAATTACAATACAAAAGAGATGTTCATACTTAGTGTTAGAACTTAGAACCATTAATGTTTTTTCCATGTGTTTTAGCAATAAATAACAATTCATCACCTATATGCAATTGATTCATTTAATCATTCTATCAGCTTCCCCTCAAAGGAAATATAGAGATACACATGATACAGAAGAAAATACATCTATTTTCAACATTAAAGGAGCATCAAGTATTGGCTAGGAGATTGATTGAAAGTATGTCCTTGCTATTTTTAACTTTTTGCTCTAAAGACTAAACTAATAGGCTCACTAAATATATAGCATACTATTGAAGAAATAGCAGATGATGAAGTGCTACTGATTGTTAACCCGGGATAGTTGGAAAGCTTATATTCAGCTGTTTACATTCATACTATCTTTATATTTCATCAACAAGACAAAACAAAAATGACCTCAATGAATTGCAATAAAGAAGAGATTTAGTTACTTGGAGTTAGAACTTAGAACCATTAATAGATATTCCAGGAGCTTTCAGAATAATAATTAATTCTACAACTATATCAAATGTATTCATCCAATCCTTCAAGCAGTGTTTGATCCAAGGTGATAAACAGTCAAATATGAGACACAAGAAAAATTAATCTTTTTTCAAACAATTAAACTTGGCCTGTACAGGGATCGAACCTGTGACCTTGGCGTTATTAGCACCACGCTCTAACCATCTGAGCTAACAAGCCGTTTTGCACAATTTCCTGGAAGTCCAGCATATGAAGAAGTGCTAATGATAGTTAACCCGGGAGATTTGGAAAGCTTAATTTCAGAGGTTTACCATGAAGTTATAAATATATAATATCAACATGAAGAAACTAATATGACTTTAAAAAAATTACAATACAAAAGAGATGTTCATACTTAGTGTTAGAACTTAGAACCATTAATGTTTTTTCCATGTGTTTTAGCAATAAATAACAATTCATCACCTATATGCAATTGATTCATTTAATCATTCTATCAGCTTCCCCTCAAAGAAAATATAGAGATACACATGATACAGAAGAAAATACTTCTATTTTCAACATTAAAGGAGCATCAAGTATTGGCTAGGAGATTGATTGAAAGTATGTCCTTGGCATTTTTAACTTTATGCTCTAAAGACTAAACTAATAGGCTCAATAAATATATAGCATACCATTGAAGAAATAGCAGATGATGAAGTGCTATCGATTGTTAACCCGGGATAGTTGGAAAGCTTATATTCAGCTGTTTACATTCATACTATCTTTATATTTCATCAACAAGACAAAACAAAAATGACCTCAATAAATTGCAATAAATAAGAGTTTAAGTTACTTGGCGTTAGAACCTAGAACCATTAATAGATATTCCAGGAGCTTTCAGAATAATAATTAATTCTACAACTATATCAAATGTATTTATCCAATCCTTCAAGCAGTGTTTGATCCAAGGTGATAAACAGTCAAAAATGAGACACAAGAAAAATGTATCTTTTTTCAAACAATTAAACTTGGCCTGTACAGGGATCGAACCTGTGACCTTGGCGTTATTAGCACCACGCTCTAACCATCTGAGCTAACAGGCCGTTTTGCACAATTTCCTGGAAGTCCAGCATATGAAGAAGTGCTAATGATAGTTAACCCGGGAGATTTGGAAAGCTTAATTTCAGAGGTTTACCATGAAGTTATAAATATATAATATCAACATGAAGAAACTAATATGACTTTAAAAAAATTACAATACAAAAGAGATGTTCATACTTAGTGTTAGAACTTAGAACCATTAATGTTTTTTCCATGTGTTTTAGCAATAAATAACAATTCATCACCTATATGCAATTGATTCATTTAATCATTCTATCAGCTTCCCCTCAAAGGAAATATAGAGATACACATGATACAGAAGAAAATACATCTATTTTCAACATTAAAGGAGCATCAAGTATTGGCTTGGAGACTGATTGAAAATATGTCCTTGGCATTTTTAACTTTTTGCTCTAAAGACTAAACTAATAGGCTCACTAAATATATAGCATACTATTGAAGAAATAGCAGATGATGAAGTGCTACCGATTGTTAACCCGGGATAGTTGGAAAGCTTATATTCAGCTGTTTACATTCATACTATCTTTATATTTCATCAACAAGACAAAACAAAAATGACCTCAATAAATTAAAATAAATAAGAGATTAAGTTACTTGGCGTTAGAACTTAGAACCATTAATAGATATTCCAGGAGCTTTCAGAATAATAATTAATTCTACAACTATATCAAATGTAATTATCCAATCTTTCAAGCAGTGTTTGATCCAAGGTGATAAACAGTCAAAAATGAGACACAAGAAAAATGAATCTTTTTACAAACAATTGAACTTGGCCTGTACAGGGATCGAACCTGTGACCTTGGCGTTATTAGCACCACGCTCTAACCATCTGAGCTAACAGGCCATTTTGCATAAACTCCTGGAAGTCCAGCATATGAAGAAGTGCTAATGATAGTTAACCCGGCAGATTTGGAAAGCTTAATTTCAGAGGTTTACCATGAAGTTATAAATATATAATATCAACATGAAGAAACTAATATGACTTTAAAAAAATTACAATACAAAAGAGATGTTCATACTTAGTGTTAGAACTTAGAACCATTAATGTTTTTTCCATGTGTTTTAGCAATAAATAACAATTCATCACCTATATGCAATTGATTCATTTAATCATTCTATCAGCTTCCCCTCAAAGGAAATATAGAGATACACATGATACAGAAGAAAATACATCTATTTTCAACATTAAAGGAGCATCAAGTATTGGCTTGGAGACTGATTGAAAATATGTCCTTGGCATTTTTAACTTTTTGCTCTAAAGACTAAACTAATAGGCTCACTAAATATATAGCATACTATTGAAGAAATAGCAGATGATGAAGTGCTACCAATTGTTAACCCGGGATAGTTGGAAAGCTTATATTCAGCTGTTTACATTCATACTATCTTTATCTTTCATCAACAAGACAAAACAAAAATGACCTTAATAAATTGCAATAAATAAGAGATTAAGTTACTTGGCGTTAGAACTTAGAACTATTAATAGATATTCCAGGAGCTTTCAGA
This sequence comes from Lissotriton vulgaris, assembly GCF_964263255.1. Lineage (NCBI taxonomy): Eukaryota > Metazoa > Chordata > Amphibia > Caudata > Salamandridae > Lissotriton > Lissotriton vulgaris. The sequence goes on from NC_141700.1 coordinate 445,916,050, forward strand.
ATAATAATTAATTCTACAACTATATCAAATGTATTGATCCAATCTTTCAAGCAGTGTTTGATCCAAGGTGATAAACAGTCAAAAATGAGACACAAGAAAAATGAATCTTTTTTCAAACAATTAAACTTGGCCTGTACAGGGATCGAACC